>NC_134702.1:70715916-71069916 GCF_043290135.1 Rhipicephalus microplus | reverse complement strand
GGTAGAGTAAGTAATAAAGAAGAGTCTGTTTCATAGAAGGTCAAAACAATAAATGCAAGAGTAAGCGGTTCGAGCAATATATTAAGTCAGGATAGAAGCGTCCTCCTTTATCATTTGATCTGGCGTAACCAACAAAAATACTGGCGTAAAAAACGCAGCCACTGCCACGTGCAGACTGGACCTTTGTGTCTCTCGCTTCAACGAAAATTTAGGCCGTGAGGACACAGTATGTGCAAAGGTATGATCCGTCTGCTAATCTCTTTCAAGATTGCGTGCGCGTGCTACAGCGACCGGCACCTCAAGATACGAAGTTACTGATGCAGCCGTGTGCTCTCTTCTCCGGAAATACCTATAGCTCCTTTTCAGGACGCACGGCACGTTTCCTGTACATGACAGCCGCGATCGTCCGCTGCCCTCGTAGGCTATCTCTTTCGCACCTTGAGCGTTTGACGCCAGGTAATGTTATGTCACCCTTGGATCTCATGAGGATCTTCACCATCAAAGACGACAAAACTGCGCCTGGAATGCATATATATAGTTGCTATCTCAATAATATACAGCGTTTGCATATTTCACATGAAAAGTAGTGTGCGCGAAAGGCAACATACAGTTATAGCATGACAGAGTCCACGATTTCAGTTAGGAAGCATTTTTATGTCTATGTGGTGGGGATCGTTGCGTTTCCTGCTACTGCGACATCACATCAACCATAGTGAAATATGGATGTCATGGATTGATTGACTGATAAAGGAATCATATATGTAAAAATGAGTTTGGTGGGCTGTTAGGGTGGTTTTACAACTCAATTATTTGCATGGATTTTTCTCGTAATCTATACAGTTCATCAGTGTAATGTGTTAGCTTGTGAGCTTTTGTAGACTACACTCCCGGACAATCTGTCCGTCCGCCTGTCTATAACGCAACATAGGGCTCCAAAGATTGCCCCACGTGAAATTGCATGATAGGATATTGCGAATAAGGCCTTGATCTGTGACTTACCAATAGTGTAACCTTCTGAGAATGTACGGGATCCAATCCTGAACCTTTGAACTGCACAAGAGCTCAAACTCGGAGACTTATCATTCTGTAAAGTACTGGACCAACCTCGAACATTCAAACTACATAGACTATCGAGCCACTGGCCTCCAAATTATAGAAACTTCAACCTTCCGAGAATGCAGGATATCATTGATGACAGATATCAAGTCGCACAATACTCACGCACGTTTAGACAACTTCAGTAGGTACTGTGTCATAGTGCTCATATGGTACCCGTTGCCTCGTTTTCCCGTTCCATAGGGAACACAAGCTAGTGACACACGCGTGGGCAAATGCAGATGTGCACAGAATCTCATTAAAGGATGTAACGGGAATCTCTCGTTTGCAGTACGTTAAAGCGTCATCCTTAGATGCCTCGTCAAATGCGAACGCTGGCCGTATGTTTGCGCGTCCTGCAGCATCAGCGTCAACTCGAGTGATGCTAGAACGTCACAGTTTCAGAGCAAGGTTGAAGTAATGAATGCGATAGCAACACATCGGGTTGTTATACGAAGTAAGGCTAGATTTAGGAACCATACAAAATGAAGTGAACAGGATTGATTGTGCTTGAATTGACAGTAATTCAGTAACCAGAACATCTTAACGGGTGGTGTTGTGAATAGTTGACTGCGTGACGTCCGACAGGAGGCGAAGTCAAGGTTCGGCATCGAGAAATGCGTCAAGTCACTGGTTTTTATGTCGAAGTATATTTAACATTCAAGTCTCCAGTGACTGTCATCGGCAGATCCTGTATGCACACAGTACGGAAGGTGTGCAGCAAGAAGTTCCTGACGACAGTCTGCAAGGTTCTTGGAGAGATGTACAGTGTTGCGACGACAAAGCCATGCGATATCTCAACGGTGCACCATCTGGGGCAGCGAGTAGATTTCGTCCGTCTAAAGGGAAAGTGTCGGTGCACGTTTCGATCAAACCCAAATTCACAGGCATGGCAGACCCAGGAACTTCCCGAATAGTCTTACAGATGATGCGAGGCATTTTTTCTCTTGCTTCAAAGTGAAGGTACAGCTTCAGAAACTTTGGTATGCCCCTTTTATCCAGCTCTATGTGCTTCAGTGAACCCACTCCTCCATTGATCAAGTCATCAGACACGTCAATCTGTAGGGAAAGCATGTATGGCTCGCCTAAGCAAAGTACATTCCTTGTTCAGGAATGTTTTAATTAAGTCCATTGAGAGTATACGCTAGCGGTGAATAGTGCATATACATAGTTTGTCGTTAGTGTCATGGACAGTATAAGCGCTGTTGTCTAGTTGGTTGATGCAGTGCGCTGAGGTGCGAGGGGTCACTGATTCGAATCCCCAGTGAGTGGATGCCTTGAATTTTTTTTCTTTCACTTTATTTTCTTTGTGCCTTTTATACATAATCCCTATACATATCCGGGACATGACGGTGATGGCAACCGAAAAAATCAGCCGAGAATGTCCATATAGTTACTATCTCAATAAAACCTTCGTTATGTGATGACGTCATCATGAACCTATATATGGTCATAATATGTGATGTGATCATGAACTCAGAATACACTGTCGCTTGGTCACAGGTTGGCCGATAACGGAGGTGACATAAACGAAGCGTGCAATGCCTCCGAGTGATTAAATCGCATTACATGCAGAAAGCCCTCCGAAGAAGGCCAGAGAGGGTTAATATATCCAAAAATACATCTATCTAGAAGTATAATAAGATAGCTCCTGCCTTCTACCAGCGCTTGTCCTGACTTTTATTCTGTCCGGCAAGTATTATTTTCGCGTCGTTGACCTTAAGGGGACCGCCAACTGAATTTTTTTCGACCCAGTTTTTTTCCGGCGTTACAAAAAGCTTACCTTTTGTAGTGTCTGTAGCTGCAGTAGTTAATCCCAAAAAACATGTAGTCATCTTATAGGCAGTATTGTTCGATCTGAAAGGCTCTGAACACGAATGAGCCCTTTGATCAAGCAACACTCAGAATTCATAGCCATGCTGGTAGCCTTTCTGGCAACTCATGCATGCTGTTGTTCTCTGTATCCGTACCCCTTTGCCTGCACCTGTGCCCTAGGTTGTTGCGCCTGTGTCTCGGATGACTTGTCCCGCCGTCGTTATTCGCTCGACACACGAGCCAAGCCTAATCACCGAAAATGTCGCTGCCCATATGCGCGGCCGTGCCGACTAGCATTGCACGTCATTTAAAGGACAAAATGTAGGTAGAAACACCACGTCGGTCTAAATGCTTAGCCACCCGTAAACTGCGTGCGCGTTTTCATGAACACGCAGAAAAATTGCTCAAAAACGTGCTGACGAGCAAGGTATCATTACGGCATGTGAAGGCAGTGCCATTTTAATGCGTACTATTAACGCGGGCTTATATGCACATTTTTATTGAGTGATATTTTTTACTATCAAGAAGCAAACAATATTTCAATGCTAACAGGAAATTCGTTGACCGCGTATACACTAAGTCACATAACAGGGCACATCGGAATATTGAAATTCCTGCCACCAGGTGGCGCCACAGGCTGTTTTCGTGATTTGAAATTAGGAAATAAAAATAGAATTCTACCATTCACGAAAAAAAAACAGGGTTGGTTTGAATCACTATGAGGGACCATATTTCCATTCGGGAATTCATCTCATCTCAAGTTCTGGGCAGTTGTCGGTCCCTCTAAGTATGTAGCCGTTAAAGGCGAACGCTTAAGAAACCCCGTGTTTGTTGTTCTTTGTTTGTTTGTTTGTTTGTTTGTTTGTTTGTTTGTTTGTTTGTTTGTTTGTTTGTTTGTTTGTTTGTTTGTTTGTTTGTTTGTTTGTTTGTTTGTTTAGCCACGTTGTGCAATCATTTCCACGAGGCTAAATCAAAAGAGATCTGAAACAATGCGAACGTTCAGAAGAATGTGGATGCTTACAGATATAAATGTTCTCAGACATGGGACATCGTGCAAAGCTCCAAGGACACCACTGTTCAGAAATGTTCATATCTTGAACCCTAAGATAGAATTTAAGGGCTACCTACTTTCGCAATAGGAAAAAACAACACGCAAGGTATGAAACGCGCGCACCTCGAGGAGCCTGTCATCCTTTCCCAGGCCGCCAAGCTCAGCGGGGCTGTGAATGTCTACTCTGTGGATCATGAATGCGTGGCCCTTTTCTTCGACTTTCACGTCGAAGCCGTAGCCTTTGAAGTTCTGCCACCTTCGGAGATGGCAGAGGCGAAGCCCACGAACGACTTCCTGTGTATATATACGCACAGTTATGACAGCAAGAAAGCAACTAGTGGAAGTGTAAAACAACACGAAACAACCAGACAGTCCCATCACTCGGTTTTTGTAGCGGGACGTCAACTAGCTCCATGATAAGCAATATTAGATAATACGTTTAGTGTGCGGGTAAGTACTGCTGTTAAATTCGGCCAGAAATTACGCTTTAAACACCTCACATTGTTGCATAGAAAGGATTAGAGAGACAGGGAAGAACGTTTTCTTCAAGAGCCGATATCAATAAACTATGGTAACTGATAAGTGCATTACGAGTGACGAAGCGAAACAGCAGTAATGAACAAGTGTTCGCTCATCTCGGAAACGATTAACGTTACGTACCATTTCTGTGGCATGATAGTTAAGATTACGACAGTTTACCTCTATGACCAAAATGTCTGGATGACTGTGAAAATTTGTTTCTTGGCGAGAGAGCAATGGTGCCACTCCCAGCCCACACACAACTGTGCTTATTTTTCTGGTGGCAGATGAGGAGGTGGTGGATGAGCAGTGGGATACAAATTGCGAAAGAGATACAATAACGTTTGCATTCATCAATTTGGGCGTGTAGTCCCGTCACATTTTTTTACAGATTCCCCGAAACAACCGTTTCCTTTGTTGAGCCTTCATTATTTAAATGAAGAAACAATGCTATAGTCGAGTAATTACTTGTAAGCAAGAACTCGCTGTACAATACGCGAAACGGAGCAGCGTACAACAAATCAGCTCATTGAAGATTCGTGCTTGATTTAAGAACGCGCGAAAAATTCTGGACCTGTTTTTTGTACGCAAGAACTGTTTGGTTTCTGAGTTTCAATAAACTAAGCTTCGAAAAGAAGAGGGACTGAGGATTTCTGTGGTACTGTTAGTAATGAATGTAGTCATGGGGCATCGAAAAATATAATTCAGGCAACTAAAATTCAACACCCCCTAATAAGATTTCGCTTCCTGAATCTTGATCTTCAAATACTTGCATTTTGGGAATTGACAGGACAACACCATGACGTCATTTTGATACACGACATTGTTGAAAACTACGAATCAACTTTTAGTAACCGTAGTTTGTTATTGTGCGTCTGAATTTATGATCAAGGGTCCCAGGATGATCTCGAAGCTTAGTTGCAGTGATCGGGCGAAGACCCGAGCGGTAATTATTTGCGTTTGATTTCACGAAGGAAAAACCGTTATACGAAATATCTTCTGCTAGCTTACGCAATCCCAAGCATTACTAAATACCCAAAGGCCTGGGTTACCAATTACAAAGCCCTCAAGCAGCTTTATTCAAAATAACGGCTAGAAAGGAACGATGGAAGCTTGTGATGTGAAATTTAAAACAGGGAAGGGGGGGCGGATGCTGAAGCAACGCCCCTAGAGAGACGAAGTTTGTTTGGGATGGCGTTGACTGAAGCCGGTGTTTCGACAAGCGGTGTTATCCTTAAAGAGTCTTGAAAAAGTTGAAAGTTTTCAAAGAGTTGCAGCCTTGATAAAGCAAGGTCTACTTATCGAGACGTTGACTCCAGACAGTTGTAGCGCGAGAACACAACGACGACAAAGAAACAAGAAGGACAGACACGAAGGACACTTTTCTGATTTGTTTGATATGGGGAGTTTAACGTCCCTAAACTGCCATATGATTATGAGAGACGCCACAGTGTAGGACTACGTAAATTTTGACCGCCTGGGGTTCTTTAACGTGCACTCAAATCTGAACACACGGGCCTACAGCATATTCGCCTCCATCGAAAATGCAGCCACCGCAGCCGGGATTCGATCCCACGACCAGGACACTTTTCTGTTTTGTTTCCTTAATATAGGCTTTTCTTCGCACTTTTCTGGGCTTTGGTTTTTCCCTTACTTATGTATTGCTCTTTCTGCCACATGGTTTTTGTCACATAGTTACTGTCTCATCTATATGTTTTCGCACTCTGCGCAATCAACTCAGTTGGAAGTTAGCGCTCATGTCCTTCATGTCCTTCTTGTCTCTTTGTCATCGTTCTGTTCTCGCGCTTTTACTATGGTCATGTCATACCAACCAGTCCAAGCTCCCACACTTCTAAGTTGACTCCAGCACCCAAACAGCTTTATGCATCTTAGACCATAGACGATAAACGACGCTGGCTGACTTGAAAACCTAAATATTCAAAATACACAACTTCATTACTGCAATGTACCCATGGGCCACACGTATCGATTACGAATTAAACGCTTACAGTTTGCGTTGCCGTTTCGGAAGGCGTACGCGTTATTGGACGGGTGTCAATCTGCTTTCCCTTGCGCGAAGCCGCCATGACACCTTCCTCCCAGTGCTAGCCTCGGCTCTTCACGTTGGGCGGGTTCCCCTTGGAGACGCAAGTTCGCTTTCGGAGTGTCCGTGCTATTTGCTGCAAGCGCAAAGCACATTAGTCGTTTTTACGGGACCTCGCACTTCTAGCACTGTTCCCAAACAATACTAATACTGTCCGGAAAAACGTGGCGTGGCATGCATTCTTCTGAAATTCATTTTTGTATGCGCTGCATGTATATAGGCTGTGTATAGAGTGTCTTAATGCTCCTGCTGTGCTACGTGGTTAAATCCTCGCTCCCACTTCAGAGCTGACAAACGCTATACTAGGAAAATGAAAATAGTAAGGTAAGTACTGTATACCATACCACCATAGGGAAACATTCAATAAAATATAAAGAAATGGAGTACTCTGAAATACGGACACGTAAAAAAACATTTTCTTGAAAAATTTCTGTTGTGAGCCCATTTGCTTTATACTTACATAAATACTGCATAATGTCACTAGAGCGAAGAACTAGCAACATAGGCACATAGGACAAGTGCCACTCACAACTAACCTATAATTGGTGCACATGTGTAGCTGACCAGCTAACAATAAAACTTAGTGGTGCGTGTTCTTGTATGTCAGTGTTTCTTTTTTGTTTTGCGTAAAAGCCGTACTTTCCAGTATTCATATGTCAAAATAAGCAACAAAAGATTATCATTGCAGTAATTCTCTGAAATTAATCAGCAGTTCTTGCTAAATTAGCCTCTTTACTGTATACGATACAATTACTGCCACCGAGCGACATAGCAGCGTCACCATGCTATCAAACTAGCCCAGCAATTCACAAGCGCCACATCACCACGCACGTTATGTATGATGGGCGTCTCTTACCTTAACAGGGAAGCTCATTAGGCGGTTTTTTTTGAAAGAATTGAAGAGTCGACGTACTGGCGACCAATCATTGTCATTCTTCTCCTTCTGCTGCTCATAACGATCACGTGCACAGATGATGATGATGATGACGATTATTATTACAATAATCATGATGATGATGTCTCCACCATGGCTCATGCCAGTTAAGAGGATTGCTCAAGAACGGGTTATATGAATTATTAAAACACTTCAAGTATTGAATACTGATACCAATAAACGAAGAAACAAACATACCGTACCTAAAAACCGAAAGACAGCAAGAATTATTTTTTTTTACTTCAGATCAGACAGTATAACGTTTATCTTGAATAAAAATTATAGTAATAGGTAGGTAGGTAGGTAGGTAGGTAGGTAGGTAGGTAGGTAAGTAGGTAGGTAGGTAGGTAGGTAGGTAGGTAGGTAGGTAGGTAGGTAGGTAGGTAGGTAGGTAGGTAGGTAGGTAGGTAGGTAGGTAGGTAGGTAGGTAGGTAGGTAGGTAGGTGGGTGGGTGGGTGGGTGGGTAGGTAGGTAGGTAGGTAGGTAGGTAGGTAGGTAGGTAGGTAGGTAGGTAGGTAGGTAGGTAGGTAGGTAGGTAGGTAGGTAAACAAGTGATAAATGTTTTCAGTCATTGACAAAAAGTAGCATCTTTTCTCGAACTAATATTTTTTAATGATTTTTTCAGGCTGCCTTAAAAATGTTCTTTGTATCATGTCGTGCTTGGGGACCGCTTCCTCATATTTCCAAGAATACGCCAAAGTGACGTGTCAGACTGAAATGAAGGAAACTTTGCTTTTGTTGTTGTTTGTGTGTTTGTTTGTTTGTTTCGTTGATTTTTTGCAGCCAAAGTTTTGAATAACTTAATATGGCTTGATATAGTTTGTAACCACTGTATAATTTCTTCCTTTGTGACATTGAGGTAGCCAGTTGTTTCTTTTAATAGAGGAGAGGAGAGGATGGAAGAAATCCTTACCAAATCGAAATGGGAGTGGAGGTGCAGATGAAAGCAGGCGCGTAACGCATCTCGTAGCGCAGCCCTCAAGTCTACCGAAGGCGTGTAGTTTTTTTTTGTTTTTTTTTCCTAACTACGCTAAACTTTCGAGCTTTTGCGCAGCATTGATGGTGGACAATCATGCACTTCCTTTTGGTCCGCAATGGTCCTATGAGAGCGCCATGGTAAAACTAAACTTTTTCGAGAACTCTTGGACAAGCCATCTCAAGATGTCGCCACCACCGTTGTGCTCATTCGACGTACCCTTGCATTTCGGTAGACAGGGACCAATACAAAGCAATATAATCCCTTAAATATGTAGTTTTGAGCTGTAGGGTACAACTCCACTGATCACTTCTTTATAGGTGATCTTAGCAGGGGCTCTAATTAAGGCCAAGCCCTTCTAGAAATATTTTCTTGTATAATTAGTACGTAATAACGAGTTTTATTTAAAAGTCGCAGATAAATTTTTAGGCAGCACTAAGAAGACAAAAGAAGCACGAAAGAAAAAGGTCTCACCGAGACTCGAACTCGGATCGCTGGATTCAAAGTCCAAAGTGCTCACCATTACACCATGAGACCAGATGTTCCGACGCCGGGAATCGAACCCGGGCCTCCTGGGTGAAAGCCAGGTATCCTAGCCACTAGACCACGCCGGAGAACGTTTATTGCCGAAGCGAGGGAGGCCTATATAATCTAAAAACAAAGTAGGCAACGGGTAAAAAAAAGCAAAAAAAGCAACCATCAGCCCAACGCGATAGCGCCGAAGTAAAAGCAACAGCTGACGAGTCACGATTTCGTCACCCGTACGAGGTGCCCGGCATATATGCTATGGCCGCTTTATACGGGTTACGTATGGCTTCTTTCGGGTCTCTCGCTTTGTGTATCGTCCAATAGCGAACTGTAGCGCTAGCCGGCGTGCAGTCATTCGCTACGACGTTGCGCTGCGCAGCTGAAGATTGTCTGTTTCGGACCGAGTCACAGCGTGTGATTCTGTTGATAAATAAAATGCGAAGCGATCCGCACACCATTCTCACGAGCGCCCGTTAGTGAAACGTCAAGCAGATGTAAATGAACATCGAGCCCTCGACACTTCGTCACGTGCCTCAAGGCTCACGGCGTAAATTAGAGAGGTTCAAAAGCAACAATTATATATTTTTGTTACTCATTCTGACCGTCCGATAACCGAATGAAGACTGAACGATATTTATGTGATTTCCGTATGATTCGCATTTTCACACGTGATTGTTCTGCATCTTTTCTTGTTCATTATCCTGGTTAGTTGCGAGCATGAAAACCAGCCTCATGATCTGTAGAATGAAAAATCCACTCAAATGGTCGGGAAGGCGTTGCCATATTTATTTATTTATTTATTTATTTGTTCATATAATTACTTTTTATGTGTTTGGTGGATAATCTTGTTCTTGGTTTTATTATTGCTTTCGATTCATGTTTTCTATTATATCTCACAGTCGTATTCTATTATTTTGTTTTATCTGTTGAACATCTTATCACGTTCTCTCGTATGCATCTGCAGACCAGGAGTGGTATGGCGCCGGAAGTTTACGGAATGAATGGCGGGTCAGGACAACTAGAGGAAAGTACACGACACGTAGGAAAAACAGCGAACAGGGCAAAGCGTTGTGGCCCATCCGCCACCTTTCTGTCACGCTTCGGGTTGTATGAAGTAACAACGCGCTGAAATGAACAGTCAACGGTAAAATCTCGCGTAATACACCCCCAACTTCCTTATAGGTGTGAAAATCTTGGACCGCCATGCTAGAAAGAGGAGGACACCCACATCGGGCGAAGACGATAATCTACATTCGCCCATTCGTTTGGCCCCGTCTTGATCTGCATTCGTAATCACTTCTTTGGCATCGCTGTCGCCATTTCAATCGTTCTGTTCCTCGACTGGGGCTGCTTTCCGCTCTCCTATAGTAAAGTGCCAAGTACTCTAAATTGTTGAACACGTTTTTCTAAATACACTTCCTTTCCTATTATCGCAAGCATACTCTCAATCTGCTAGCCTGACTGCGTCACCAGTCTGCATTTATTATTGTTTGATTTTTTACTCTATTTGAAATCGATTCCTGTTCCGCCTAATAGCCGCTTGCATGCCAGCTATCGCCCCATCCTTGAGTCAGTGCGCGTCGTAATAAAAGAATTATCGCCTCTCGCTCACATCAATTACTGTTTCCGTATCATTATTACCATTGTGCAACCACCCTTTTCTCGCCTAGTCACTGGTAGTGGGCATTGTTGAGAAGCAACAACAATGACATCCACGCGCGAACGCGACGGATCACGAAGAAGAATGAAGCGTTCCCGCGTGCTGCCCCTATAGCCGAATTTCTCGGCACGAACTTCACCTTGGTATCGATTGCTAAAAGGGACAGTTACCAGCATCCGGATTTCTTCCCGCAGTCTTGACTGCCGAAGCCGTTCCCGTTTTGCCGTGGGTGCACGCCAGACTGCCGACATGGCCACGTCAAGTGAAAGCCCGCAGTTGGTGCCTCTATGCGAGAGAGCCAATCCAGGTAGGCAATGACGCTGCAAAGTGGTTCGATCATCGCGTGTAACACACCTTACGCGCTGTCTGCACGTTATGTGCACTGAACTTAATGGTGGCAGTCACTTCTATTGGTCGACAAGTAAAGAAGTTACAGTGTTCCGTGACTGAAACGCAGTACTCTGCGCACGTCTCTCTGCGCACGGTAAAAAAAGAAACATCTGTGTAGTGTTGAACTCTGAAGAGTTTAAATGCATACACTTTCTCCGCTGTTGCGTGTTCGACAAGAGAGTGAAGTGCCTTCTCAATTTATTAGGGCGTAGTGGCCTAGCCATGTAAACCTTTTGCGCGATTAAGGTGCCATATTTAAGTTTGTTTAGAGGAAGCTGTCAAGCATTATGGCTGTCCACACGCAGAAGATGCGAAGAAGAGGAGCTCGTTGTCGCCCGAAGGAGAGCTACGGCGAAAGGAGCGCAGCTTCCAGGAATGCCTCGAGTTTCTTATGCCCATCTACCTGCTGCCTTTTGTCTTTACCGATAAGGTAAGCTCACGCGAACGCCTATTTTAAGTACAAAACTTTTTTCACGGAATCGAAGCTATTTTGACCGTCCACCACGGGGGAACAGCGGCCGGTCGTGGATGGTGCACGACTGCTGACCCGAAGGTGGCGGGATCGAATAATTGCCGCAGCGGGTGCATTTCGATGGAGAAAAAAAATGGTAGATCCCCGTGTGCAGTGCGGTGTGAGTGCACGTTAAAGAACATCAGGTGGCTGTTTTTTTTTTTCCTTTTAGGCAGTACAGATCTTTTAGTAAAATCATTCTTACAGTACGCCTCCTGTCGTTTTCACACACTAATACTATACGGCGAGGAGGAAATACTTCGGTGTAGCTCAAATAGAAATTTTGCTTATAAGTAACAACTAATAACCTTTTCAAACAATGACTTGAGTGCAGTTGTGCATGTAAGAATTGCAACGCTTGACAATTCACGGCATACCCATTTTTTCTTTCATATATTAATGTGGCGCGTGAATTGAGACACTCATCGTTGAGATCAAAGGGTGATACTGTACACCCCCGGCGCACACAAAACGCGCCCGCTTTGTTACCGCAATCGCCCGTGAAAAAGAACTACAATTGCCCGAGACAAGCAAACAAAGCAGGACACGTTTGGTATTTTTCCTCACCACCACTACTTTTCTATAACTATCGAGGATAGGCTTATGTTTTTTTTTTCCTAAATGCAAAGCATTTCATACCCAACTTCGGTGACTTTGAGCGTATCTATCTATCTATCTATCTATCTATCTATCTATCTATCTGTCTATCTATCTATCTATCTGTCTATCTATCTATCTATCTATCTATTGTCGCGACGCGCACCTCCGACGACGTTACGAAGGGCGCCTCGAAATCTCACCGCTGCAACCACTGTTTCGAAAAACGGCGACGCCAACTCGGTCCCGAAGGCGCCACTGCTTCGAACTCCGCAGGGAAGGTCACCAGCCGTTTGGTAGCGTAGGTTTCTCAGCTCGCGACTGCTTCTGCGCTGAGCTGATAGACGAGCGGACGAGACGAGGGTGAGTTAAACAAGGTTTATGTACACCATATATACAGAGGCGTTACAAATTCGGCACTGGGGCCGACAGAGACGCGAAGAGCCGAGCTCTGCTCTCTAACACATAGCTTTACTCTCAAATGGGTATGCTGTCAAAGGGGTCTGCTCTCGACGCGCCGCAGGGCTTCTTTTATATGCACCGGGTCCAACCCAAATGTCCAACCAGAAGCGCCGCTGGTCGGGAGGTCAGAATCCTCCAATGGGGTTGCCGCTGGGCCGCGTCATTCTTTCTCATCGAATCTGGAGAGGCTGCGCTGCAGGTGGCTGCACCCAAGGACGAGTGTCGTCGCCAGGCATTGCGTCACCCCCCCCCCCCCCAGACAGGAAGACGCCGGTTGTTTACTCGACGGGCTCGCTTGTTGAGGTGACTCACTGCACGTGGGCGACAGAAAGGCGCCGTCTCGTGATGATGCCGTTGCGTTGTTGATCGCGTCAGGCGGGCTCGCGTGCTGGCCTTGACACAGATTTCCTTTTTCCGCGGCATGGACATTCGCTGTGGACTCGCAGGCATAACACTATCTCTCTAGATGCCTATGAGTTTCAGCTACCCTGGCCGCTTCAGTAATGGTAGCGATACCAATATTGGTATGGGATAGCACGACTGTATGACGAGCATAATGACGAGTCATAAAATGAAAATTATGACACGTGTGTTATGAACGTCATGATTTACATTTCATGGTCGTGGTACTCTTGCGGGAGTTTTATTCCCAGGGAATGTTGCAAAACTGGTATGCTATGACATGACTGCATGGTGAACACACCTGACAGACCCTGACGGGGAAATTTATGACATGCATGCCATGGACGTCATGACTGTATGCCACGCTCATAGTGCGCTCACGGTCGTTTCGGTAGCTTCGCATATACCAAGTTTGGTGGTACGGGAGGTGAATAGATTACGAAGGTATATGGGTGGTGCAAACATGGTAAACATGACATGCGTGTCATATAAGGACATGATTACATGCCACGATTATGATGCTCTCACGGCCGTTTCGCTATGTTCACATATACGAAATTTGGTATTACGTGACGTGAATGGACAACGAAGGTAAATGACTCATCTAAACATGATAATCATGACATGCGTGTCATGTAACAACATGAATACATGCTACGCTCATAGTGCGCTCGGGGTTATTTCGCGAGCTTCACATATATTCAAAATTGGTGAGGTCAATGGATGACGAAGGTGTGGCTGTGCAAACATGATAATCATGACATTGGTGTCATTTAACAACATGACGCCGGGTGTGTGCCGTATTAGAGAAAGCCTGCTTCTATCTCTTGCACAGGAAGGCGCCTGCGTCTACTGCATCTTGCTCACCATGGTCGGTCTCATAGGCCGCCTGCTTCCACCAGCCGTAGCCGCCATGCTGCCTATCGTCATTCTGCCTTTGGGAAACGTTTGTGACGCAGACCAACTGGCCGCTGAATACATGGGCGTGAGTTTATGGTTGAATAAATATGGTTTCCTAGTACTATGACTGCTCTTGCTCCAGTTATTAGATGCATCTACTCGTGACCCGATCTCGAGCTTCCATAGTTAATCTGCAAGTGTGAGTAACCTCATGGTAGCTGCAGCAATATAAAGCCGTTCTCTGGGACTTTAAATATTACGTGTAAAACAGGCTCGGCTTCACTGATTTCAACGCGCATCGCCACTGTTTTGTCATTGCATATCACTGCACAGTCGCTACCCCCTTCACAGAATGAGCCCCCGTCTTTTTTTTTTTGGTCCTGCAGTTCTCCGAGGCATTATCGCCGTTATTTAAATCTTAAGCTGATCTCACGGAATTATCATTCTGCTGACCTAAAAAGACATTGTCTGCCAAGGGCCTAGCTATAAAATTAAAAAGTTTCATATATATTCGTACGTGCATATGTGCATGACCATATATATAGTCAAGTATATTTGGAAAAATTCAGGGGGAGGCAGCGGTTAACGCCAACTTCATGGCTACGTCAGTGTTTTGTGCTTGTAGTGCATATCGCCAATTATTCCTGTCAAGTGAAGCGTGACCAAACGAGTCAGGGGCCCGTTCATGGTGTAGGGCCTGTTGACAACGACCTAGTAGAAAACGTTGATGTTGCGTGATCTGTTTACCCATTTTGGTTGCAAGAGTGGAGGCAATGACAGATTCACGCATAAATGCTACACCAAATGCTCCCCCAGTGCAACTGTGAATTAGAAGTGTGGCAGCTTGGGCTAGTTGGTATGGCATGACGATAGTTATAGCACGAGAACAAAACGACGACACAGAAACAAGAAGGCTCGTGTCTTTCGTGTCCTTCTTGTCTCTGTGTCATAGTTTTGTTCTCGCGCTATAACTATCGCCGCGACTGTGAAGTCAGCGTTAACTTGGATTCTGCTAGCACTGCATTACACTACAGCTGGGCTGCTCAACACGCAGTCGCCTGGCCAAATGTGTCCTCCGAACTGCAGTTTAGTTGCCCGCAGCCAACCTTATATTTCACACCTTTGATAAGACTGTGACGTGGGGAGAGGGGAGTTTGAGGGGTAGCTAACGTGGGGACAGGGGGTATGTTGAAGAAACCGGCAATCTCATTTCCCAACATGATACACCAAGTGGACTCTACACGCACGAAGAAGAAATAATCATCAATAAATATTTTGGGGCCCTCGAATGCGCGCCAAATAGCTGCCTAAAATAGGCTACCAAACATAATAACTGAATAAAGGAGAGACACCGAGACTGAATACTGGTGTAGCTAAATCAAACGCTTCTTTAGTGTTTCTATTTCGAATGAATGATAGAATTTAGAGGCGCCCAGCCCATCTAACGCTATGTCGCATAGCTAAATTTTGAGTCAAAGTAAAAGCGAAAAATTACATTCACCTCTTTACGAAAACGTAGCGCAGTGTCTTCTTTTTCTTATTTGGGTGTTAACCAGGTGTGCACTGCAGTTTTCGTAAATATGACACACAACTAGCCCTCAGGTACATTTTAAGCATTGACCTCGGCGGCTTGCTTTACTGCTCAACTTTTTGCGTGATATTTAGTGGGAGCAGACTTACCCCTTTCGACAGTGTTTGTCGGTGGTTATAGTGAAAACACGGTGTTCATTTCCTGATTGGGCTACAAGAAAAACTGCAGTGCAAACGCTAACATCGTCCTCCAACAGTCTTCAACATCTATTGGGTCATTCAGACAGGCTGAAAACAAGCGAAGAGACAAGTGCACTGTCAGAAGCAACAATTGCAACCCATTTCGCTGTAGCGATGTTTTTTTGTGCCCCTTGGAGTGAGGCCATCGTGTTTTTCCGTAAGCTACTGCTGCTTTTATGATCATTCTCATTCTTGTTGCGATGGCAATTATATAGACACTCTCGGTTAATTTTTTTTCTGTCACCGATATGCACCGCATATGTATCGCTATATATTGCCGCGCCCAGACCGACGTTACTGGCGTCGGTATGAATTTCTGTTTCGGCTTCCTCGTCGAAATGTCCAAGAACAGGTGGTGATGCCAGGCGAAGCCGAAGCTCTGTGAATGCTGATTCTTGTTCAGCACTCCAAACGAACGGCGTATCGTCTCTAGTGAGTCTAGTTAATGGTTCGGCAATTTTCGAAAAATTGCCTATAAAGCGCCGGTAGTACGCGCATAGACCAAGAAACCGCCGCACACTTTTCTTATCGGCAGGAGTCGGGAAGGCTGCGACAGCGGCGGTTTTCTCAGGGTCAGGACGGACGCCTTCTGCACTTACGACATGTCCAAGGAACTTTAGTTCTTCGTAACCGAAATGGCATTTTTGCGGCTTTAACGTAAGGTTAGCCGTCCGAATCGCCTCAAGTACTTGTCGTAGTCGCTTCAGATGTTCGGAGAAGCTGGTTGAAAACACGACCACATCATCCAAGTACACAAGGCAGCTTTGCCATTTTAAGTCAGTCAACACAGTGTCCATCATGCGTTGGAAGGTAGCTGGCGCAGAGCAGAGTCCGAACGGTAGCACCCGAAATTCGTAGAGGCCATCCGGCGTGACAAAGGCGGTTTTTTCGCGGTCGCGCTCATCAACCTCAATTTGCCAGTAGCCACTCTTTAAATCCAGGGAAGAAAAATACTTCGCTCGTCGTAGTCGGTCAAGCGAGTCATCAATACGCGGCAGCGGATAAACATCTTTTTTTGTGACGTTGTTGAGCTTTCTGTAATCTACACAGAAGCGAAGCGTACCGTCCTTCTTCTTAACCAGAACGACCGGTGAGGACCAGGGACTGTTCGAAGGCTGGATAACGCCGTCGTCGATCATTTCTTTCACTTGCTGCTTGATAGCTGCGCGTTCTGTCGGCGAGACGCGGTATGGCTGTTGGTGAATAGGTCTTGCGTCGTCGTAAGTGATTATCCTGTGCTGTGTAATTGGCGTCTGACTCACTTTAGACGACTGAGCAAAGCACGCCCTGAATTCAAACAATAGCTCTCGCAAGGCCCTCTGGTTCTCTTCTGGCAGTGCACTGTTCATGTCAACATCTATTACGGTTTGTCCATTGCGGCTACTGTCTTCACAGGCAAAACACTCAATGACGTCCTCCAAGGCTTCAGCGTAGGCGACCGCAGTGCCCCGGAAAAGGTGACGATGCTCATTGGTGAAATTTGTAATCATGACCTCGGCTGTACCGTTCCGAATGTCAATGATGCCTCGTGCCACAGAAATTCCAAGCGCCAGCAGCAGGGAGACGTTGCACTCTGCCACTGTTTCACCGTCACTGGTTCCTTCGGAAGTCACCTGAATTAGGATACTTGCACGAGGCGGTATTGTGACACTGTCGTCGGAAACACGGAGGGCGGTTGTACGGCGGTTGGAGTCCCTTGACGTAGCGTTGACTGTCGAAAAGGAAATGCAGCGTCGCCGTAGGTCGATTACGGCGCCATATTCCCGAAGAAAATCGAGGCCGAGAATTAATTCGCGGGAGCAGTCACGTAGCACGATGGAGCTGACCAAAAACGTGCAGCCTCGTATTTGTAGCCTGGACGTGCACAAACCAACCGGCGTTACAACATGTCCGCCAGCTGTACGTACATGCGATCCTGTCCAAGGCATTATCACTTTCTTCAAGGTACGTGCCAATTGTCCGCTAATAATCGAGTAGTCAGCACCAGTGTCTATTAAGGCAGTTAAATTGCGACCGTCGAGCAGCACAGGTATGTCCATTGAAAAGTCGCTCAGCTGGGATACAGGCGCCGGCGTAGTCGAATTTCCGTTGGTCCGATGTCGCGTCGATTGGAGGGCGAGGTCTTCATCACGTCGAGAATCAGCGGCCTCGCCTCGAAAGGTCGCTGGCGTTAGTTTTCCAGGCGAGGGCTCGGAGACCGTCCTTGCGGCCTTCGATTTCCGTTGCCTGAATAAGATGACGACCGCGGTGACGGTGAGCGCGACTGACGCCTGAGTGGGACGTTCTGCCGAGCGATAAAATCTTCAATTTCTGGGGGTCTCTGTCCAAACCGGGGGCGGGGTGAATTGGCAGGAAAACCCTGCAGCCCAAGTCGGCGGTACTGGCAGTCTCGGTAGAGGTGACCCGCTTCACCGCAGTGGTAGCAAAGCGGTCGTCGGTCGGGCATGCGCCATATGTCGGATTTACGCATGACGGGTCGAGTGTCTGCAAAATAAGGGACCACCTGTGCGGACTGCAGTGTGGCGTACGGGGTTGCGGCTGGTAGTGGGACTGGTGCAGGTGCGTTGTGTTCGAACGTGTCGGTATAAGTGGTGCGCTGGAAACCACTCACTGGGGATGGTGTCGTGGACGACGGAACGGTGCGTCTCAATACGTCTGCGTAGGTCACCCCTAGAGGTTCACTTGAAGTTGCGAACGCCTGAAGTGGTGCAGCAACCTGCGTTGGTGTCTCGCGGCGAGGTGTGCCGAGCGCATGCTGAACTTCGTCACGTATGATGGTGGCGATGCAATTCGTGGAAGGCTGCTGCTGCGCCTGGTTCAGCTGTTGCAGCTGTTGTAGCTCGTCGCGAACAACCGAACGTATCAGCTCGCGAAGCGCTCCCACGTCGGTCGGGAACGAGCCTAGCCCGGTGGTATAGGTAGCATTCACTTGCCGATCGTACTGGTTCCGCTGCTGCAGCGCCTTTTCCATGGCGACGGCTTCAGTGAGGAACTCCGCGACCGTTCTAGGCGGACTACGAATGAGTCCAGCGAAGAGCTGCTCTTTCACACCTCGCATCAAGTGTCGCAGCTTCTTGTCTTCCGGCATGGTTGGATCGGCGCGAGTGAACAGATGAACCATATCCTCCACGTATGTAGCCACACCTTCATTAGGCATCTGCATGCGGGACTGGAGGGCCCTTTCAGCGCGCTCTCGACGATCGAGACTCGAGTACGTTTCGCGGAGCCTGTGACAGAACTCATGCCACGACGTTAGGAGGCCCTTGCGGTTCTGGAACCATGTGCGAGCACCATCCAGAAGACTAAAGTACACATTCTTGAGCTTCGCTACTTCGTCCCACCCGTTGAAATCCGCTACGTACTCGTACTCAGCCAGCCAATCTTCCACATCTTCATAGAGGCCACCACGAAAGGGACTCGGAACACGTGGTTTTTGTAGCGTGTAATGAGTGGGTGCAGCTGCGGGTGCAGCGGTTGGAGCAGCGGCGGCTCCAGCGGTAGGGGAAGCGGTGACAGCAACAGTATTCTCCATACCAGTCGACGTACTTGTACTGTGAGGCACAAACTCGGGGGACAGTCCTCGAATCCTCCGACTGAAACGGTGTACCGGCGTAAGCTCTGGGTTTTGGGTCACGTTCCGGCTGCTAGAAGGAGTCTGTTGCATAGGGGAGGTTACCCCGCACCTCCACCATTAAAATGTCACGTTAAAGAGACAGGAGACGTTTTTAAGGCGTCCTCACAAAAGTCCGAAGAGCGGTCGGCTCAGCGCAGCCAAAAACAGAACAATGGCACGAGGGGGACTGCCACTTCGTCTGTCTCTTTTGCGCTGGCAGCTCAAGCGCGCGGCAATATATAAAAAGGTAAAATGCACAAATAAAAAGAAAAAAAATTCAAGGCACTCACTGGGGATTTGAGCGGCTCACTCCTCAGCACGCTGCGTTAACCAACTTGGCCACGTCGCTCGTAGTGTGGATATTACTAACGGTGAGCTATGTATATACAGCATTTGCCACTGGCTTACTGTCAACGAGGTTCGAAGAAACATTCTTGAACTAAGTATGTACTTTGTTTGGACAAGCCTTACGTGATTTCCCTAAACATTGACGGGCCTCATGGTCTGATAAATGGAGGGGTTGGATAACTAAAGCACATACAGTGGAAGGAAAGGGCATTCAAAGACTTTTTGGCTCCGTTTTCACTCTTAAGAAACAAGGCAAATTCCTTGCATCAAGTGTAGGACTATTCGGCAAGTCGCTGCACAAGTCGTGCTTGTGAATTCGGTTCGCATCGAAATGCGCACCACCGCTATCACTTCAGAAGGACAAATTGAACTCGCTGTCTAAGATGAGTTGTCGTGACGGTTGCGCCATTAAAACATCGCATTGCTTCATCGTCGCAACAGTGTACATCTCACGAGGAACCTTTCGGACTGATGCCATGAACTTCTTGCTGCATGACACCAATGCGGTGTGTCTGCAGAAAGTGCCGGTGATAGTCACTAGAGACTCCAACGTTGACGTACTTTGACGTGAAAATCAGTGGCTTATCACGTTTCTCGACGCCGAACTTGCACTTCGCCTCTTGCCAGGCCTCACGCACTCAACTATTCACAACACCTGTTTTTATATTGTGGTTACTACAATACTGTCGATTCAGGCACAATCGACAATATTCGCTACAATTTCGTATAGTCCCTAAATCTCCTAGCCCTGCTTCGTATATAAGAGCCACATGTGTTCCTATCGCATTCATTGCTGCCGCCTTTTGCCGAAACCGAAATAGACTTCTTTTATTAAAGCACTATATTAGGTAGGCTTGTGCTTGCCTAACATGTTCTTGTTGCATTTTCTTCTCCCTATGAACGCAGCCCCGTGTCCTCACGGCGTCCATCCTCTTCGCCACAGCCTTCCTGGGCGACGAGACGACAGTGTTCTTCCGCCTCTGCCTGCACATCATTCAGCGCTGCGGTGTGCGGCTGCAGCCGCTCTATTTCTACATGCAGTCTCTGGTGCTAGCGCTGAGCCTGCTGCTTCCCAGCAACCTGATCTTGATCTTCAGCATCGTCTTCATCGAACGCTTCGTCACCACGGTGCACAACGAGATTGTTGGCAGCGACCAGCGTAGCGTCGTCCGCATCCAAACTGTCAGCCCATCCCTTTCCCTCGTGGACGATGCCTTACGTCCCCGCTGGCGACGCAGGAGCAGCACCGTGCTACCGGATAGAAGGGCCAGGAGCGTGTCCTTGGACAGCGAGGTACCGAGTGAGGCATCGGGCAACAGCTCACTGGTCAAACAGGGCCTGTCGCACGTACCAGCTCCCACGCCTACGCAACAACCACTGGATACAACACGGTTAAGGGTAAGAGGAGCACTGTCCCGCATACGTGACTGTACCATCTACCATCGGCCAAGGCTAAATGTCAGTGTAGCCAAAGAACTCGGAGGTGGTTTGATACATTCACCTAAGAACACTCGAGGGTGAAAGCCTCTACTTTTCTTTCTTGGTAGTTATAATAATACTTATCCACCGCATTCCAAAAGCTTCAAGTATCTATCATGGTTTTGCACTGCCTTCACGATCGGCAACATTGCGACTTTAAACACACAACCTTGTTTTGAACTGACTCTGTAACTGTCCTGCTTATACCAAGAAAAGCTGCCGTGTCATAGTGTCATGTGACTTCATAGTGACATAATGGTGACTTTAAAAATATTGGCGTTATGTTCATGATTCACAGGTCATGATGGCGTCATGTTAACGCCATAAAAAGGTTTTATTGCATCCCTCGTACCGACACCGTTAGACGACGACGACGCCACATCGGCGGTCAGCTTTCGCGTTTGATGAGAGACCTAAAGCTTTTTTCTTGAAAGATGTTTAATGTGTTCAAGGTGGGAAAGTGTAAACATGGTACTTCATGTCGATTATACGCTCAAGCTTGTCTAAAGTTGGCGCATGGCTGTGATCGCGGTTGTTGTCCGCCGTTGCTACCTCACGCACAGAGTCGTACTGTATGCTCACAATCTTTGTTTTCGATGGCTGGATAATCGCTGTCCTTTCGTCAACATAACCCTCCGGTTCTCTTAACGCAGAGAAGTCCTCGCAAGACTTCCTTCGCGGCCTTCATAAAACCGTGGCGCGACGTTGATGACGACGACAACTGGTTGCGCTACCTACCCGTGCGTCACATCCGCTCTTCCAGCATGCTGAACAAGCCACCGTCGTCCATACTGAAACACAGCCCCTCCCCACCACCGTCGTCGTCACGCTCGTGTCCAGGATTGTCGCCGGTGCCATCGTCGTCACAATGGACTGTCACCTCGAAGACCGAGGAACTGAAAGGCAGCATTTCACCGGTTGAGTTAATTTCGGCAGCCCCGTCACGACAGTTGCCGCCGAATACAAACGCCTGGCACGGCACCGCGCCTGGCGAGCTGCGCGCCGTTACAACCACGCAGATGTTACCGTCGCTTCCTGAGGTCTTCGGGCATCAGCGCAAAGCGTCTGCCACGTTCAACTCTTCCGATACGGCGAACACTTCTACTGCACGAGAGGGCGATGTCGCGTCGTCAACGCACAGGCCGAGCTCTTCGACCATGGACGCTCTGAAGACGCCGTTGCTGAAGGCTAGGGACGAGGAGCTCGGATCTCCGTCGACGAAGATACAGCCGAAAGTGACAGCGAAGCATGGCCATGGCAGACAAGCTGTTTCTCTTCATAAGGTAGGACATCGTGTACTACGTGTAATAAAGGTGGTATTCCTTCACTATTCCAAATGAATTGTTCCATGATACTTATTCTTAAAAAGTCAATTCCGAGGATAATGACAAAACAGAAGTAATGTGTAAGGCTTATTTATAATACTCAGCTGGCCACACGAACGCTACATTCGTGGGGGACAGAACGACCGAATCAAACTTATCTAGGAAGGTAGAAGGCGTGGCTGTGGTCTCTGTTGTCAGCCACTGATAGCTCATGCAAGCAACAAGCTTCTGTTCCTGCTTGACCCAGGACCCAGCATGCAGTATGAATATGTTCTGTATTATAGGGCGTCGGTCTTTGCATACTTCTGCAGAAAACGGCTAGTGAAGCGGCCGGCTGGGTTCACTAGACAAGCCTGATTCTTTTTATCCTCTCATGAAATGCTGTGTTCCATTACACAGTGGTACCTGTACGCACCCTAAAGTGATGTGAATACGTCCCACTTCAGCGCGCCTCCCTGTGCTTTGCTTCTTCACAATCCCTTTTAGTCTCGACACCGGAAACGTTCGGTACCAGCCAACAACAACAAGCGTCGCTCGAACGCCATGGACGAGACGAGGCAGGGGTCACTGCGCACGTCTACGCAGACGAACGAGGTGATGCCACCGCCACCGAAGCCCCCGGCGCTGGCTGAAAATCCCGACCCTGCACCCGAGCCGGTGCAGGAGTCGAGAGCAAGCCAGCCTGAAGCGCCCGAAGCAAAGCAGCCGGAAGTGCGCGGTGTTCTGAAGAAACGAACCTCGCAACCTGTGTCGAGCGCCTTCGCTTACGATGGCCAGCTGGTGGGCAGGTCACCGGAGCACGCCGCACCTTTCGAGAACGACGGCGGTGCAATCTGGACACCAGCTGGCGTGCTCCTCATGGCAGGACCTGAACTTCCTACCACCGGGCGGAGAAGCATTCAACGTTCTTCCATGAGTGATATGAAGTCACCCTTGGAAAAAGGCTCGAGTTCTGGTAAGCACATCTTTTTTCCCGTGATTTATGGCATAATTTGCGGCTGAATACGCTGTGTCGCAGTTGCCACTCATGGCATTGGCGATCCCACTCAACAACAACGAAATTTAACATCAATCATGTGCACTTTCTTGGACCAACTGTAACTTGTCATCATCATGATCATCATCATCATCATCATCATCATCATCATCATCAGCCTGACTACGTCCACTGCAGGTCAAAGGCCTCTCCCATAATCCCCCAGTCAACCCTACCTTCCAGCTTTCTGCTGCCACGTTATACCTACAAACTTCTTTATCTCATCGGCCCTCCTAACTTGTGTGACAGTTTGGGCTAGTTGGTATGGAATAACTATAGTTATAGCGCGAGAACAGAACGACGACGCAAAGACAAGGACGCGGAGGACACGAGTGTTTTAGCGTTCGTGCCCTACGGGTCCTTCTCCTCTCTGCGTCGTCATTCTGTTCTCGCGCCATAACTATCGTCAGGCCCTCCTGTCTTTCGCCCCACCATGGTGGTCTAGTGGCTAAGGTACTCGTCTGTGACCAGCAGGTTGCGGGATCGAATCCCGGCAGTGGCGGCTGCATTTCCAATGGAGGCGGAAACGCTAAAATCCCGTGTGCTCAAATTTGGGTGCACGTTAAAGAACCCCAGGTGGTCGAAATTTCCGGAGCCCTCCACTACGGCGTCTCTCATATACATATGGTGGTTTTGGGAAGTTAAACCCCACATATCAATCATCAATCACCGAAATTTCTCTCTCCCCTTCGTGCGTTTGCCCTGTCTGGGAATCCAGTCAGTTATCCTTGATGAACAGCGCTTATCCTAGCTACGTACGTGCTACGTACCCGACAAAGCTCGTTTCATCTTCTTCATTTCAACTATGATATCATTTACGCTAGTTTCTTCCTCGCTCAATCGTCCTCAATTTCAGCTGAATCCTCAATGCATGCCTCCAGGTTTTTGCTCCATAGGTAAGTACCGGCAACGTGCGGCTTTTATATACCTCTCTCTTGAGGGTTAGTGGTAGATTACCATTCATGATTTGAAAATTTTTGCCGAATGTGACACACCCCATCCTTATTATTCTAGTTGTTCCACTCTCATGGTTTGGCTCCGTAGTTATTACCTTTCTTTAGTAGGTATATTCTTTTACAACTTCCACCGTATCTCCGCCTATCGCAAAGCGCTGTTTCTGCCGAAACTGTCGCACAGTAGTTTTATGCCCGTTTAGCCCTACTCTTGTGATTTTCGTTGTCCAGTTCAGTAACCATGAGCTGTAATTCATAGCAAGTTTTTTATGAAGGCAATGTCATCAGCGAATACTGGTTACTGAGTTACTCTCAATGAAGTTTTATTCCTAACTCTTCCCACTCTAAGTCCCTGAAATTGTCCTGTAAACATGCGGTGAATAGCATTGGCGAGATTGTGTCTCCCGGCCTTAGACCCTTATTTATTTTTATTCTGTCACTTTCTTTATTGAGAACTCTGCTGGCTTTGAATCCACTGTAGATTTGTTCCAGTATGTTCATGTAGGGTTGTTCGATGCCCTGATTCCGTAGTGCCTGAGTCATTGGTGATGTCTCGACGGAGTCAAACGCCGTCTCGTAATATATACAGGCTATGTATGGGGGCTCGTTATATTCCGCACATTTTTCTATGTATGGAGGTTCCTTTTATTCCGCGATGGAGGCGGAAATGTTGTAGGCCCGTGTGCTCAGATTTGGGTGCACGTTAAAGAACCCTAGGTGGTCGAAATTTCCGGAGCCCTCCACTACGACGTCTCTCGTAATCATATGGTGGTTTTGGGACGGTAAACCCCACATATATCATC
The DNA here is from genome assembly GCF_043290135.1 of Rhipicephalus microplus. Lineage (NCBI taxonomy): Eukaryota > Metazoa > Arthropoda > Arachnida > Ixodida > Ixodidae > Rhipicephalus > Rhipicephalus microplus. The sequence goes on along the minus strand of NC_134702.1, from coordinate 71,044,645 downwards.
ATTTTATTCCGCGTATTTTCTATCACCTGATTGATAGTATGATATGGCCTTTTGTGGAGTAGCCTGTACGAAATCTTGCTTGGTCTTATGGTTGATTTAACTATAGTGTCAACTCATTTATATTAGCTATTATTGTTGTAGTTTCTGGATAATGGACAGTAACCTGATTTGCCTGTAATTTTATAAGTCCTTGACGTCTCCTTTCTTATGGATTAGGATAATGTTGGCGTTCTTCCTAGATTCTGGTTCTCTTCCCGTCAAGAGACACTTCTTGTACAAGGTAGCTAGCTTTTCTAACACAATTTCTCTACCGTCTTTAAGCAGGTCCTTTGTTACTTTATCGTTGTCAACGGCTTTGCCACTCTGCATTCCTTCTAGGGCTTTCATTACTTCTCCTGTCGTTACTGGTAGGATGTCTCATTCTGCTTCAGATTATTGGTTTTTAAAAGTCATCCTGGTTGTTTCGGCTTCTGTACAGCTCTCTTTAGAACTCTTCCTCCACCACCTCAACTATCCTATTCATATACGTTATGACATTGAACTCCTCCTCCGCCACCTCAACTATCCTATTCGCATATGTTATGACATTGCCTTTCTTTTCCTTTAACGCATACATCCGATTTTCGCTTAAACGCAAGTTTGCCTGCGCAGCTTTTAGGCTTTTGCCGCTCGGTTTCACCTTCTGAAGTCGGCTACATTACGCCTATTGATTAACTTCGTAAGTTCCGCTAGCGCTATTCTGTCGGTTGCATTTGATACATTGGTGGTTTGTCGTCTCTTAATGAGATTTTTCGTATCCTGGGATAGTTTACCAGTGTCCTGCAGTTTGCAAGCATCCTATCTAGTAATTGTACATCCGACTTTCATTGCACATTCTTTGATGACGCTAGTAAGACTACCGTTCAATATGTCAACGCTAACGTCAGTTACCTCGTTAGAGTCGCGAATCTATTCTGAAGCGATACACTGCCTGTAATTTTACTCTTACCACTAGCTCATTAAACAACTTCCTGTGCACCAGTTTATGCCTTTGTTTTTTCTTAATCTACGTGAATGCAAGCTCTAAATATTTTATGGTCACTGCATCGGATTTTGTTTACTCCTACATCCTATACTATGCCTGAGTAATCACACAGAATGAAGTCTATTTGAAAGTCTACTTCATATTTAGTTTCGCCATTTAGACTTCGCCCCGTCCACTTACAGTTAGCCTGTTTTCTGTAGAATATATTAAAGATCCATAATATATTGCATTGTGTGAACTCTACTAATAACTCCCCTCTAGAATTTCTATTGCCGGTACTACATTATCCCACTGCATAGTCTTCTGCCTCTTCTTGCCAACTTTGGCATCAAAGTCGCACACCACTATAGTATACTGTGTTTTTACTTTAATAATTGCTGACTCGATACGTCTTCAAAGAAGCCTTCTAGAAGCGTTCAACCAAATGGTCAGCATGGCTCGATGTAGGCGCGTAGGCGCGTAGGCTTCTACAACCTTCACCTTGTACCTTTTGTTAAACTTCATTACGTTACTTGCATACTGAGAATATTATTGCGCGGCACTAGTGAGGATGCAGACGTCCTCAGCTTGTGCCCATTATGCCGTTACGTTGCACTCTGTGCACCCAGAAGCGCGTCAATGAATTATTAACGCGACCTGGGCGAAGTGTGGCTAATGACGTGATATACACATCTTGGTTTAAGGCTCACACTGGCCATAGACAACGAGCGCGTTTAAGCGAGAGTTATATTTTCTTACTTTCTGAACGTAGTAATATGAAACCGCTTCGTATCTTTCATCAGGAGTCTATAAATACTGCTTAAGAATTCCTCGCTTCACGAAAGTAGGGATGTGCTTAGGGTTAATCCGTAGTTTGCACCAGAATCATTTAGGTCCCGGTTAAAAGTTCATGATCACATGATCTCAAGTTGTCTTTTCGTTACAGTCCTCTCAGGATCAGAGCAGCTGACATTGTCTGGGCGCGTGAGAACGTAAGTTATCTGACACGTACTTTTTATTTGTGTTTATTTGATCAAAAGTGAAACTCTCTATTTTTACTTCCCTGTTCTTTTTTTTCTCTCTCACACGCACCCACGCACGCACACACATTCATGCAGCCTCACAACCGATGCACGGCCAGCGTTCATCGCCAGCGCCGCCTACACCGCCATCTTTGGGAACATCGCGAGTTTCAGCACACTCCCTGTGCGGAATACTGTACTCGTCACTCTCAGCTGGTGAGTTTATTGCGTCTATCGTAAGTTATATGTAACGAGGCGTCAGGCAAGCATGTTTGGTCCCGATCCATACAAAAAGCAGAGGGTACGTGAGGATATGCAACTTCTCACGATCTACTTCCCTCGTGGAAGACTGCATTTAATGAAGGTTACACTGATATTTCTTGCACCAGCTTACCCCGCCCATTCTAACTATAAAGCATCTTCCTCCGCGAATCACAATAGTACATCTAAACAGGCGCTGAGCTAATGGTGCCTATTTCCCAAGATCAAGGAAACTTATCCGTGTGACGGTAATCAAACTATTAGAGAGTGTTACTCTGAGGCTTTTGCCAAAGGCTGATTAGCGAAGAAAGTGTGGTGCCTAATACCAAGCGTAGCTCGAAACGAGTGCAAGTGTGGCGTGGTACAGATAATGTTTTCGTGGTATAAAAGGCATAGCCTGATGCTCCACCTAGCTCTGCATAACTTAGCATGTTATCACTGAGGTTCCGACTCGGCTCCACTGTACATTGGCATTTATGACGTCAAGTCGGTTAAGCCGACGCATGAATCCTACGCGGGATCGAATACGAAAGATTTAGCTGCTAGACCTTTTTCCTAAGACATTACACTTTGTTGCTATGGCATTCATTGTTTCTCCCTCAGTGTAGCGAAACTGCCATTTCTAGCTGCGCTATTTTGAGGCTATAGGACATGTGAAACGAAGACAGGAGGACCATGCCGTCCAAATCGTTTTCCTTGAGTCGTTTTCCTTGTGCGTGCCTTAATGTAATAAAAGTATTTTTCGGTGCATATTTTGTTTGAGAACGAGTATTCGTAGCCACCATGACGCACATGATGAGCGCTTTGACAATATTAGAATGACACCCTTGCTTTCGGTTAAACATCCCGTCTATGAAACTTTAGGCGCAAGGAGAAGCCCTAGGGCACCCTCCTAGCTACGGGACGGAACGTAAGCCTCAGCCTTGGGAGACTCGGAAGCAATCTGAGCACCAACAAAGAACGGTGAACTCGTAGCTTCTATTCGGGCAAACACAAGCCAAGCATCAACAGTCGCAGGCGAATTCTTATTTCTGCTCCCATGTTCAACAGTTACCACGGCGCCGAACAGGCTAGAAATCCTTCCCGCCATGATGCGTATGAAACATCTAAAAGTGCTACTTTGAACAACGCTGTAATAACAGTACGGTTGTTATTCTGTTGTGTCTCAGACTGCGTATCTTTGGTGTCAGTTAGAGAATTGTGCTGTTGTTTTCGCCTCCCCTCACCCACACCTCAGTGGCGTAGCCAGTGGTTGGCACACCAGGCTCGCATCTCTCTCACCGAAATTTGATTGGACCTACCTTTAGAATCTCCTCTGACCTTCTATTTTTCATTGGTGTCACACAGCCACGATGACCAATGTCCGGTGAACTGGTTGAGGTGGTTCGCCGTATCACTACCAGTGACGGTGATCTGCTGCGCCATTTCGTGGGCGTCCATTTACCGCAACAGCCTCATCAGCTGGTGAGTGCTTACTTCTGCAGATTTCTTCTGGGTCTTTGTTGAGCAATATATACTGGCAAAACAATGTTCCTAAGTTTCCTCGAAGACGAAATCAAAGCCACTATGGTTGAACCAAGTGGACTTCACCGAATAATCGCACTGTTGAGGAACCGTAAACAAATATTCGTGCTTCTCAAAGCATAGCCAAAACGAATTGCTTGCTTCGCTGGTGTCTGGATAATCTTCCGCTGAGTAGTGATCTGTTCTAGGTGTTTTAAGTTCAGAAGAGCAGTGTTACTGACTGATATGTGCGGTTGAACGCCCCAAAACTACCGTATGTGATTATGGGAGACGCGAGAGCAGTGTTATTGTGTTACAATTCGCTGTCATGGAAATATGTGGTTATGTACCTTGGGGCTTCTTATCGCAGAGGCACAGCTAGTCCTGAAATCATTATTCTCTCGTGAAAAATATTTCTAATTGATTGTTCCCCATTTAACGGTCGTTAGAGCATCTGTACCCTACAGCCTTATTACATATAAATTCATTTCAGGACACGTCCAGTGAGAAGCCGAGCTAGCTGATGTGGACAGCGTGTCGATATTGCGAAATTTTTCACTGTTGCACTTATCCGCCGCAGTAACTTAGCGGATGGCATGCTCACTGCTAAGATTGAGGGTGCCAGTTGCAGCCACAGTGGCTACATTTTGGATGGGTGCAAAATACAAAAAAAGCATCTTAGTTCTATATATGGGCGCATTAATGAAGTGTGGGTATTCAAGAGTAATCTGTAGTCCCCCACTGTGCGTAGCGCATCATTATTATATAATGGTTTTCACAAGCTGTTTTTTCGTTGCTTTTCCTCATAATTGACAGTTCTGGCACTTCTTTTACTAACGTGTTTTCTATGCTCTTTTCACACCACAGCGACGACAGCATCGATGAGCAAACAAACAGAGACATGTCCAAATGCGCCCTTGTCCGTCATAAGAACATGAAGAGACACACGTAAGCACAGTTTGCTAGATTATTTTATTTACACGTCTCCACAGCGTGAGCCAAGCGTCAATCTATTGGTCCTCGCAGAATAAGGGAGGCGTTGCTCTTCTATTGGCTGATCGGGATTCCTGTGGCCTCCAGCGCCTATGGCAACCAGCGACCAGGAAGGTTAGTTGAGAGCAGTATCTCTTACCACCACCATAATGAGAACGCGGGAAACAATTGAACTGAGGCATAGAAAAATCATACCATTAGCATTTCTACTGTAGGCGTTTGTTATTTTTATTTATTTATTTATTTATTTATTTATTTATTTATTTATTTATTTATTTATTTCCAACAAGCTATTTTATTTTCGACGAATTGGAGGTCCTTCAGGTGAAAAGCGGTTAAAAAACACCTGAGAATACCTGAGGGCCCACATAGACGGCAGCAGTTTGAGAATACAAGCTTTTAACAAATATATTGCATATAGCTGAACAATTTAACAAAAAATTTGAAGAGTATTATACAAATAAGCAGTGGTACAGACTTAGAGAAAACTATATAACTGTATATTCACTGACGAACAATACTCATGAACGCGACACAAATTTTAATACTATGATACAAAGGGCGAATACCCAACACGAATGATTTCGTTCCGGTGACACAATATACATAATAAAAACACACTACCGAGAACACTATCCCAGAATGAAGAAAAATTCACGCACATCTCTTTTCGAAAACACAAGAAAGTTAGGGTCACTACTCTCATATTTATTAGAAAGAAGGGTAGTGTGTATCTAAGGGAGTGTAGAAAATAGTTGTTTACTTTTTCCTGACCTCTGCATGATCATAATCACCATCAACATTTGTATTTGTCTTCATCATCACCATCTAACTTATTATCGTCATCGTGTGGGTGCGTGCTCTGGCCGTCCGTTTTCAGAGTTCTTGCCTCAAATAAATGCCGTCGCAACCAAGACGTCATACGTGGTGGAAGAGCTGGTTAATAGGAAGCGGACATCGAGAAAGAGCATTGGCGTCTTGATGTTTTCTACCAGACTTGTAAATTATGTCAGTCGTACTCTTGCAGGCGTATAATCTAGTGACCCAAGCATCCGGACAAGTTCTTTGGTGTGGAGCATAAGGCGTGGTGGTCCATGACAGTAGTGAAGTTACGGCTTTGGAGATAGGGACAGAACTTCTGCACCGACCAAACCACAGCAAAACACTCCTGTTCAGTTGTCATTTGTAGTTCTTCTCGGCAGCGGTCAGTACGCAACTGGCATATGGCACAACTCTCTCTGGCGAATAGCTGTCGCGTTGCATTAGAATGCCTTCTATAGAGCTGCCACTAGCGTTGGTGTGTAGGATAGTCGGTGCGGCTTCGTCAAAATGGCAGAGTACAGGTTCGGATGTAAGAGCACCCTTTAACAGGTGGAATTCCATTAGACATTCTTAAGACCACACAAAGGGTATGTTGGAAGCAAATATCTGTATAGTGGAGCATCTATTCACGTGAAGTTCTGGATAAACCGTCCAAAATTCGAGGTGAGGCCAAGGAAACTCCGCAACTTCTGCGGTCTTTCGGGGCGCGGAAAGCAAGGAATCGCAGCAATGTTTTCAGGGTCGGGCTAAGAGCCACCTTTGATGGAATGTCATTTTTGATGGATTTAATGGAAGACCTTGATGGATTTGCTGTTGAAACAGCATTTGGTAGTGGACTGGTCACCAGTACCAGCAAAGCACGTCAGCACTTCGTCCAAGCGTTGTAGGTGCTCAGGAAACGTTGACGAAAATACAACAATGTCGTTCAGGTAACAAGTAGCAAAGGCAAATTTTCAATTTCAGGCCCCGCAGCACGGTGTCAAGCATGCGCTCAAAAGTCGTGGGTGCATCGCAGAGCCCGAAAGGCATGACGTTGAATTCGTATAGCCCGTCAGGGGTTGCGAACGTCGTTTTCTCTTTATCGTCTTGATGCATGGGGTACACGTTTTTGCGAGTGATCTTATTGAGCACCCGGAAGTCCGAGCAAAAGTGCGCAGAGCCATCTTTTTTGCAGACCAGTATAACAGGAGACAACAAAGGGCTCGATGAGGGACGAATTAGTTCCCGTTTAAGCATGTCGCCAATGTTTTCTTCTATATTTTTTCTCTCACTTAGAGACACGTGGTAGAGGCGGCAATATATACAACAGGCGTCCCAACTGTCTGAATGCGATGCCCTGTAGTAGTATGGCGGCCCAATGTAGACGAGTAACTATTGAAATAACGTGCTTGCTTATCAAGTATTTGCTAATGGCCACGATAAAGGTGGAAGAAGAAGCTGGTCTTCGTGGAGAAGACGTCTAGCACTGTCTCGATCAATACGACTGCGTGAGTGCCGCTAATCGGTGGGACGAGACCGCAAGGCTGCGTTACGTTCCTTTCTACTTGACCGGCATCGCGAATACATAGTATTTCAACCACGTCATTGACTTACCAGACAGGGCGAACTTCCAGTAGCAGCTCCGACATGCTTTAGGGGCAAAGCTCTTTATGGCGTGGGTCTTTCGCTCATGTATGCGTGCGTGCGTGCGTGTGTGCGTGCTTGCGTGCGTGCGTGCGTGCGTGTGTGTGTGTGTGTGTGTGTGTGTGTGTGTGCGTGCGTGTGTGTGTGTGCGTGTGTGTGTGTGTGCGTGCGTGCGTGCGTGCGTGCGTGTGTGTGTGTGTGTGTGTGTGTGTGTGTGTGTGTGTGTGTGTGTGTGTGTGTGTGTGTGTGTGTGTGTGTGTGTGTGTAGAGAGAGAGAGAGAGAGAGAGTCACATGCCCACTCTAGAGTGGGTATGTGCCACAAGGGTTGAGAGATGGGAGATGGCGGTACTTGGAGTGTTCACTAGATGGACGCACGGACAGTTGGATGGACGGAGTCATGGCCGGACGCATGGACAGACGGACGGAGGCATGCATTGATGCGCGGATGATTGCGTGGACTTACGGAAGCAAGAATGAACGGACGGACAGAAGCACGGACGGACAGAAGCGTGGACGGGCTTACGGGCGATTCGCCCCACTCATCATCATTCACTCTGTGGATATGCTGTGATTTTTTTTGGAACACCGGTCATTCTGTCCGCAGTCGCGAAGAGGAACCTCGATGCTCGCCAACAACATCCCGGTGAATCATACACATGGTGCATCGAGGATTTTCTTGCGCTATGTTGGCGTGTAAATTCATGCATGCTAGAATCGCACCAAGTACACAACCTTTTGAAAGGCACGGGAGCTGTCGCCTTTAAAGCCTTCGCTGCACAGAATCCAGCTACCACTAATGAGGTAATGACATGCCAGTGCCTTTATGCGTTGGACTCAGTTCATCTCCAACCAGGCATTGGCGAACACCACTCTAGGTCTTATGGACATCTGCGTGGCCAATTACGGGACATTATATACGAAGAATTGTGGTTTATAGGTTCATTCCTTTTTCACCCCGTTCTACAGAGTTTTCTGGAGTGGCTTCGTGTGATGTCATCAGGGAGGAACTTACATCCCTGACCGGCCCCGAGCTCGTACTGCCGCCTGCTTATCAGCACATATAAACCTACAGTCAAGCTGCTACCAGGCCTCCCAGCGACGAAAACGCGACATTGCCGCTATCATCTTACGTGTCGGTCACTGCCACTTCCTCGGTCGATTTCCGTTCGGTTCCACGTGATTATTTATTCGCTCACTGGACCACACTATCTCCATCGGTTCTGAATGCCTTCTACTCGCCATCCTGGCACTCCTCCCACTCTGTTGGTAATTAATGCAGGTATCGTGGTTATACATATCTGGTTTCTGCAAGAAGCGCCAGCAAGATGAGCGTCGGGCGAGGAGGCGCTGATCTTGAATACATGCGTCAGCGGGATTTGTTCACTGGGGCTCTTGTCAAGGTCACCGCTATTCATCGCTTCCGCGCTGGTCTCTACCTCAACCCGCATAAACTGCACCACGGAAGAGCTGATTCACAAGACGCCACTCACTTTCGATCCCCCTTTCGTCGCTCCTCTTCTCAACTTCGGCCCGCCTCATTCTCCAATGATGGCCATTCGGTAGAATAAGAAATGCCCACGCTACTTATACAGACTCCATAGCAGTAAATAGCTTGCTTCGCAGAAATTCCGGTGTCGACTTCGGTGTCAATGGTTGTGGGCGATAAATCATTTTATGAGTGACTGAAAAATCGAAAAGAGGCAAACAAAATAAACTATGTTAAAAATCCTGGGCCAAAAAGCACACGGGTCCTGTATGCAAGCTTCACAATACAACATGAATTAGTGCAGCAATAATGCGTTGTACAAGCGGCCATTGCCAGCGGGCGTCAGAACTTGTGATTACAATAATGGTTTCGTGGTTTAAAGCCGGTCATCTACTACGCAATGTACACACACTGTTGCGCCTATTCCCTTAAGGCCACCTAGTGAGTGAAGAGCAAGTTCGAAAAAGTTTATTGCTCTAAGTTTTCAAGTGTGCACTAGGGACAGGGCATTGCGTTTAGCTCTTAGAGGCGAGGCTTTAAGTCCCCTAGCTTTTTGATAAGAACACTTGTAAAAGCTTTCTGAACATCCGCTTTCCTTCCCTTTTTCAATGTCTAGTGCTCTAGTTTTTCGCGTGACAACACGCGACTAACACAAGTTGTTGTGCCCGAACACCATTTAGACTATGACTCGTTCTGGGGCACCGCAGTTGGCGATGTGTTCTCCCTGTCGATTTTTCAGTGAGTGTTATTCTTCGCCACATTTACAAAGTACCATCAGATCAAAGCTAGCTCGGTTGCGGGGTTCATATAATATACAAAAGGGATATACAATAGGAGGGACATATATTATCGAAAAGATTTATTCAAATTCATTCGGTGCATCTACATCTGCTACTATGCACTCCTAAACCTACGGCATTGTTTGAGGCAATGTTCACCCAACGAAGCTTCAGAGCGGAGATCGCTCGAAATTTTCATTACTGGTGTTGAACCGTGGGTGCGTCGAAAGCTTCTAGTAACCGTAATGACGTTTTGTCGGAATAGGTACTTGGAAGGTCCTTTCCTGGGCCTAACACTTCTGGCGCTGAGCGTTGCGCCGGGGCCAGCGTGGCGCCACTGCTGGTCGCTCCGCCTGCTGTGCTGGAAGGACCTGTGCTCTCGCATGCCATGGGATATTCTCCTTATGCTCGGATCAGTCATGGCACTCAGCAGGACCGTCGAGGTACGTGATTCCTGCTGCTACACATGTCTCCATGGTTGAAGGGACTAGGCAGAACCAAGTGCGTTAAAAGAACTATAAAAGGCGTCCGAGTTGGCCATGCAGTTTTCCAGAACACATAAGCGCCTGTGGATGAAAATAATAAGATGAGGCATGTAGAAAACGCCGATCAAAAATTGGATTCATAAACCGACATTTTGAAGCCAGACCAGATTCTTTTCATGCGTGAGAAGGCCACAGATATGTCATGCTTATATGTGCTTAATAGCATTGTATGAGAGGTTCCCCCTGACCCGTAGCAAACCCTGGCAGCAGAGGGAGGACAATGAAAGGATGCGACAGCACAAGAACGACTTCCGTCAATTGAACAGGCAACGGAGCGCAGTAGCAGAACACGGTTAGTGGTTTGACCACCGCATCCACCCGGGCGACGCAGTGATTCTGGAAAGAGAAAGTAACACCCGCCGGCGACTACTCCTCGAATACTGGTACATTCAGCAGACAGCAGGTAACATCAAACGCTCTATGAGGCATTGCCCTACCTCTACTGCTAGCGTTTGTGACGGGTCGCGACGAACCTCTCATGCAAGGCGAGCATTGAATTGTTTTGCATTGCATTGCTTTGTTTTGAACGTATTGGTGGTATACGTTTCGTTGTGCCGTATTTTTTGGGTAACGTGAAGAAATAAACGGGGCACCCTTAAGCGTCACTTTTATGGGTTGAACGCGATAGCGAAATACGGTCTCTAGTGCGCCCTTCAACCGCTAAGTCCCTACTAATGTTTTGTTACACACACACACACACACACACGCGCGCGCGCGCGCACACACACACACACACACACACACACGCACACGCACGCGCACGCGCACGCACACCCGCACACGCACACGCACACGCACACGCACGCACACGCACACGCACACCGTAGAATGTACCAGCACGCGCGCGCGAATGTGACATATAGGTTTTTTTATCTAAAGCAAGAGTCGCATGGCCTCCAAAATATACACCATTCGATCGCCATCTAAAAGGCCATAAAGAGTCTCTCAATGCCTCCAGATGGCAGAAAGTATCCAGAGTTTGCTGTTAGCTTGATCAACGCCTCTCAAAAGACATGATATTTATACGCAACAGCCGGCACAGCCTGTCTGGAAGAAAGAGAAAGACGAAGTTGGTGGCTGGTTGTCGATAGTCGCCACCTTGTTCACCGAGCACAGTGCATCGTATTTAATTTATTAAATAAGTTACCCGTAACAATATTGGTGGAGGTGGACGACTCCTGTACCTCGATGGAGACGCGCAGCGGTCGCAACACCGGGGACTCTTCGGCTACTTCAACTGCCAGTGCCTCAACCCCACCGGTCTCTCGATCCGAGTTGACAACCTACGTCACCCTGCCACCCCTGCGGGATCCTGGAACTTTCTCCGCTGACGGCACCATCGACGTTGACTCCTGGCTGCACCGGTACGAGCGAGTCAGTGCTACCCACCGCTGGTATCCCACGCTCATGCTCGCCAATGTTGTGTTCTACCTCGACGGCACGCCGCGGACATGGTTCGAAACCAACGAAGCCGAAATAACAAGCTGGGATCTTTTCAAATCGAAGATCCGTGATCTTTTCGGCGATTCATCTGGTCGTCAGCTCGCTGCCAAAAAGACTCTCGCCACTCGCGCCCAGACGTCTACTGAATCGTACGTCTCATACATTCTTGACGTCTTGGCGCTTTGTAGCAAGGTCGATCAGCGCATGTCAGAAGAAGAAAAAGTTAGCCATGCCCTCAAAGGGATTGCTGACGATGCCTTCAAGCTGCTGGCTTTTAATAATGTCATGAGCATCGACACGATACTGACAGAATGCCGCCGTCTAGAACATGCTAAAGCCCGCCGCGTCACCCACGGCATCACGCGCCTGCCGAACACAGCAGCTACTTCCTTTTGTGATGACTCCGTCCGCCCAGTTCCCCGAAGTGACAACCTCACCCGCATCATTCGTCGTGAGGTCGAGGCAGCCCAACCAGTAGCTACTCCATTTCCAACGCCTGATTTTTCACCGACCACTATCTCACTGATACAAGCCGTCGTTCGTCAAGAATTATCGAACGTCGGCCTACACCCCATTCAACCAGTCTACTCTGCCGAGCCTTTTTATCATCGTCCATCCGCTCCTCGATTTGGTTCCAACTACTCTCGACAGCGCAATTTGTCCGAATGGCGTACACTGGACGACAAGCCCATATGCTTCAACTGCCGACGTGTCGGTCATATTGCTCGCCACTGCCGCAATCACTGGGCTCCGCCGGCACGCTATGGGCCTCCTACCCAAGCCACTTCTGACCACCAATCGTCCTCAACATTTGATTTTGGTTCCCCTATGCCGACCACATCCTCTGATTCTGCCACACCTTTGACGAGACCTCGCTACGCCCGCTCACCATCCCCTGCTCGCCGTCAATCTCGTTCGCCCCCACAACGCCGTTGCCTCTCCGACCTATTCGCAGCGCCCCCGACCGGAAAACTAGGCAGTGCAGCTTCTGGAGGTAAAGCTGCATTGACGACGACCTCTGCAAGAAATCCTCATGTAACATTACCGACCACCCGGAATCTGTTGAACGTTACTTTAGACAATGTACCTGTGCGCGCGTTGATCGGTACCGGCGCGCATGTGTCCATAATGAGTGCTGCTCTTCATCGCCGCCTAAAGAACGTTGTCACACCCGCCTTGAACCGAGCCGTTCGAGTCGCCGACGGGGAAACTTCCGCGATCATTGGCATGTGCTTTGCCCGTGTGACTATCGCCGATAGAAGCACTGCTGTTCTTTTCACCATTATAGAAAATTGTCCTTATGAAGTAATGCTAGGCATGGATTTTCTAACCGCTCACTCGGCACTTATAGATTGTTCAGCCGGCTGTCTTGACCTTGAAATGCCTCTACTTTCTGATCTGACCAACCCACCCCAAGGTCGCCTTTGCGGCATTGATTTCGCACGCCTTCCGCCTAACTGTGTCACACATATCGGCCTCTTCTCTACACCACCTGTACCTGATGGCGAGTACATGGTGGCACCAATTCATGCCGTGATGCTTACGCATGGCGTCGCTGTTCCGCACACCATTTTGACAATCGTTGAAAACCGCACATGCCTTCCTATTGTCTATTTTGCCCTCACTGCCCAAATTCTTCCACAAGGCATCTCCCTAACCGAAATTGCTGCTCTACAAGTCCCTACGGTTGAACCCTTCAGAGTGGATGATTGCTGCACCTCAGACAATCAACCAACTCTATCACGTTCATCGGGCGTCGACGTTGACCACATGGTACCATCAGACCTCGCTCCTTATCAAGCGGAAGCCCTTCGTCACGTCCTGAAGTCCTATAGTGACATTTTTGACTTCGCCAATACGGCTTTAAGCCGAAAGAGTGTTGTTACTCATCGCATCAATACTGGTGACGAGAGTCCCATTCACCGACGTCCATACCGTGTTTCTGCGTCTAAGCGCACAGTCATACAACAGGTAGTCCAAAAGATGCTTGCAAAAGACATAATCGAACCCTCTTGTAGCCCCTGGGCTTCTCCTGTCATCCTGATTAGAAAGAAAGATGGAACATGGCGCTTTTGTGTAGATTATAGGCATCTCAACAAAATTACGAAGAAAGATGTTTATCGGTTGCCTAGAATTGACGATGCCTTAGACTGCCTTTACGGGGCTACGTATTTTTCCACTATCGAGCTTCGATCTGGCTATTGGCAGATCGCTGTGGATGAGATGGACCGTGAGAAGACCGCATTCGTCACTCCTGACGGGCTTTATCACTTCAAAGTTATGCCTTTGGTCTCTGTAATGCGCCGGCCACATTCGAAAGAATGATGGACTCGTTGCTCCAAGGGTCTAAATGGTCAACCTGCTTATGTTTTTTTAGACGACGTTATCGTTTTCTCGCCCACATTCGACTCCCATCTCAAGCGTTTATCAGCGATTCTTGAAGTTTTTCGTCGAGCCGGACTTCTACTGAACTCGTCGAAATGCCACTTTGCTCATCGTCAAATAACCGTACTTGACCGCGTCGTCGATGCCGCAAGAGTCCGCCCGGATCCCGAGAAAATTCGCGCCGTCACGGACTTTCCTGTTCCGAAGTCAACAAAGGACGTTCGCAGTTTTGTGGGCTTGTGCTCCTACTTTCGGCGGTTTGTTAAGGACTTCGCCATCGTTGCACGCCCACTCACAAACCTCATGAAGAAGGACACCCTGTTTTTCTGGGGCGCCGATCAAGCCTCATCTTTTTCCCAGCTCACGACGCTCCTTACAACACCGCCGATTTTAGCCCATTTCGATCCATCAGCTCCAACCGAGGTTCGCATTGACGCTAGTGGGCATGGCATCGGGGCAATGCTAATGCAACATCAACGCGGACATGACCGTGTTATAGCATATGCAAGCCGCCTGCTATCTACAGCCGAGCGCAACTATTCAATCACGGAACGTGAGTGTCTCGCCCTCGTGTGGGCTGTCGCCATGTTTCGCCCATACTTGTACGGGCGTCCATTCCGGGTAGTCACCGACCATCACGCGCTCTGCTGGCTGGCCTCACTGAAGGATCCCACAGGACGCCTCGCTCGTTGGTCCCTACGATTACAAGAATACAAGTTCACCGTAACGTACAAAACAGGGCGGTCACACCAAGATGCTGATTGCTTATCACGCTACCCTGTGGAACAGGCTGCCCATAGTGACATCTTTCCAGACCTTCTGTCTGTGACGCAGCTACTCAACCTTGGCCACGAACAATGCCTGGATGCTTCCCTGGGAACCATCATTGGCAAGCTTGAGTCAAGGCCTCGCGACGCATCTCTACAAATGTTCCTGGTAAAAGACGGCAACCTGTACCGCCGTAACCTCGATTCATATGGCCATGACTTGCTCCCCGTCATACCAGCACATCTTCGTGCGACTGTTCTTAACCAACTTCATGACGCTCCTTTGGCGGGCCACTTGGGCGTCTCTCGCACATACGACCGTGTACGTCGTCGTTTCTTTTGGCCTGGTCTTGCCCGCTCTGTTCGACGCTACGTCGCCGCTTGTGAACCCTGCCAGCACCGCAAAAAGCCATCTTCCCTACCAGCTGGATTCCTTCAGCCGATCGACATTCCCATTGAACCTTTTTTTCGAGTTGGCCTCGACCTGCTTGGCCCATTCCCGATCTCCAGCTCAGGCAACAAATGGATCGCTGTCGCCACTGACTATGCGACACGGTACGCTATCACACGAGCACTTCCGGCGAGTTGCGCAACCGATGTGACGGACTTTCTGGTATATGATATTATTTTAGTACACGGAGCTCCACGCCAACTTCTCACTGACCGGGGCCGCTATTCCTATCAGCTGTCGTTGATGAAATCCTGCGCTCTTGCTCTGCCAAGCACAAGGTTGCCACTTCGTACCATCCGCAAACGAACGGTCTTACGGAGCGCCTCAACCGCACCATAACCGACATGCTTTCTAAATACGTAGCGGCCGACCACCAGGACTGGGACGTTCATTTGCCATTTGTAACGTTCGCATATAATTCGTCACGTCACGACACTGCCATTCTATCACCATTCTATTCACCATTCTATCTTCTATACGGCCGAGAACCCGCCCTACCATTTGACACCTTGCTGCCCTCGGTCACGGAGTATGCCGGCGAAGCCATCGCGCGAGCCGACCACGCACGCCAACTTGCCCGCAGCCGCCTGCAGGCTTCACAGGAGCACCAAAGACAGCTCTACGATTCCCATCATCGAAACGTGCACTTTTCACCGGGTTCCCTTGTCCTCCTCTGGTCCCCCACTTGGCGTGTAGGGCTTTCTGAAAAACTGCTGTCACGCTACACTGGACCATACCGCGTCGTTCGCCAGGTGACTGACGTTACATACGAGATCGTTCCAGCCGATTCAACGTCATCATCGTCACCTTCGAGTGACATCGTGCACATAGCTCGACTCAAGCCCTATCACCCTCCTTCTACCGCATCCGAGTTGCTCAAGCACCGAGACGGTGCTTCTACCGCCGGGGGGTTATGGTACGCAACAGCCGGCACAGCCTGTCTTGAAGAAAGAGAAAGACGACGTTGGTGGCTGGTTGTTGATAGTCGCCAACTTGTTCGCAGAGCACAGTGCATCGTATTTAATTTATTAAATAAGTTACCCGTAACATTATGTTTTCCACTAGATGGACATAGTTGTCTGGTTTTAGAGCTGTTTGAAAGTTCCCCTTTCTTTTTAGCGGCGATGGCTGCACAATGCCGACCTTTTTCGACGTAGCTTGAGGCCTTCCAACTGCGCCTACAAATCGCCGAATGGGCTCCTTTTCGTCGTGACACCTGTCGAACAAAATGCGTTAAAGAGGGCCCTGAAAAACTTTAATTAACGAATGAATTCACTAGAAGAGCCTATTGCCTCACGAATTCAATGCCGCAAAAATTTTAAGAATTCGTCCAGTGCCAGTGGAGTTGCAAAGGTTTGTGGCATGCTGCAAGTGCATTATCTGTTCCCTCCTCCCATGCACCGCCGCGGTGGTCTACTGGCTAAGGTACGCGGCTGCTGACCCGCAGGTCGCGAGATCTATTCCCGGCTGCGGCAGCTGCATTTCCGATGGAGGTAGAAATGTTGTAGGCCCGTGTGCTCAGATTTGGGTGCACGTTAAAGAATACCAGGTGGTCGAAATTTCCGGAATCCCCCACGACGGTGTCGCTTATAATCATATGGTTGTTTTGGGACGTCACATATCAAATTCTCTCATCCCGACAAAAGTGCCGGAAGCTAAGCACAGAAGGGTGGCAGAGGCAAAGAAGCTACGGCACCCGCGCCTTGTGACCTCGAGCACTTCTTTCTTTCTTTTTTCTTTTTCTTCAAATGCATGGCTTTTTTTGTGATCGCGCGCGCACGCGTGGGCAAGTAGCGGCTTCCCGTGGCGATCTCTGTAACGAGCTTCTTCGCTCATAGACGATTTTTTGCTCACAACAAACGGGGCCGACGCCGACGGCGAAATTTATGCGACACGAGCTCTCGAACGCTATCGCTTTAATATCTCCGATGTGAGGTCTCCTCTGGTCTCCTTGTTCGCCTTGTCCTTTTGTATTAACGCACTCCACGTTACGGAACAAACACTTACCAACTCGCCCAATAATCAGTTTGTTAAAAAAACAGCCACTACGCATACAGATAACTACACGAAATAACTCGTGCGCCAACTTGCACATGTAAATGTCCAGTGGCCAACACTGTGCATGTTTCAGGAAACCATTCTCAAACGTTGTCTAGTTCTCCATTCAACGATAACTACTGGTGGTTCTTGACAGCACTGCCAAAAAAAATGGCAGATCCCACGTACAGTGGGAATCGATGATATGCGAAGCCCGAATGAGGAAGGTTGATATGTTATGCCATACATCACTTCCATGTCACGATTATCATGTCTGCGCCTGTCATTTGTGTTTGTCATCCATTCACGTGACGTTATACCAAATTCGGTATGTGTGACGCTAGCGAAACTGCCGTGAGCGCATCATGAGCGTGGCATGTAGTCATGTTCTTGCACCATCTTTTGAAGCTGTCATGACATACATGTCATGATTTCCACAACAAGGCCTGTCACCTATGTTCGCCATGCAGTCATGTCATACCATACCAGTTTCGCAATATATCATGTGAATGAAACCACTGCAAGATCAGCAAGTATAGTAAATGTAAATCATGACGTACATGTCATATTTTCATGATATGACCACTCACTTATGCTCGTCAAACGGTGATGTTATGCTATAGCAATTTCGGTCAGGAGAAATAAAAGTGTCAGACCGGCTAGATGTGTCATGTTTATATAGTTTTGAAGCTTTCATGTTGGATTCCTGCTTACAATTAAGTTGTTTCTTCGTCGCACAGGAGTGTCGGTTGGTAGAGGTTGGTCTGGAGAAGCTGGATGACCATTTCTGGGCGCAGCGGTCCGCGAAGTCCAGCCAGTTTATACTGGTCAGTGTGGCTGCTGTGCTCTCGGAAATCATGGTCGGGGACGCTCTGGCGAGATCTATGGCGACCACAGTGGTTCGTGTGGTGAGCTATATGTTCTCGCACTGTCATTCCTATGATTTCCACAATGTGACCAATCGGGCATGTTGACACCAACTTATAAAAAAGAGAAAATGAGTGAAACGTGAAAATGACGTGAGCAGAGCAGGATATGAGAGCTGATGCAATGTCGGTAAAGTTTCTAAATTGAGTAACATTTTCTCCATAAGCTTGTATACGCATATAGGTTATCCCTGCAATTACCCAGGAACCATTAGCAGGCGCAGTGATTGTCAAATGGAAGTCCGTAGACTCCAGGAGGTCTGCGAAGACAGTTTTAGGGGTCTCCGACACTCATCGCCGGAAAACGTGTTTTTTGAAAGCCACACATATACGTTTCGTGATTAATTGATATGTGGGGTTTAACGTCCCAAAAGTACCATATGATTATGAGAGACGCCGTAGTGGAGGGTTCCAGAAATTTCGACCACCTGCATGTGTTGTTATATCTAAATCGGATGTTGATTGATATGTAGAATTTAACGTCTCAAAACCAGCATATGACTATGAGAGACGCCATAGGGAAGGGCTAAGGAAATGTTGACTACTTGGAATGCTTTAACGTGCACCCAAATCTGCGCACACGGGCCCTCATCATTTTCGCCTCCATCGAAAATGCAACCGCCACAGCCGGGATTCGGGTCAGCAGCCGAGTACTTTAGCCACTAGACCACAGCGGCGCGTGGCAACGGCCACTTCTGTCATGCGTTCTTCAAGAAAGAACATAGCTAGTACAGGTTGACCACACAACTGATTGCCAAGCTTTTGAGGTCGAATTGGCGGGGCATGTTGACCGGACATTCTCTGCCATGTAGCAATAATGAAAGTATTCTACTTCATCCTGCATGTTTTGTTAATTTGCCCCCCCCCCCACATATTTCTTCTCCCTGCAAGGTGTTCACCAATGCTTCCACCAGTCTCGACGGAGTCCCCGAACCATCCATAGCTGAGAACCACTGAGCTCGTAGAGAGTGCATGTAGATGTTTCCTGGTTTACGAAGAGTTGCGACATTTGTCTCATACACGCCATGAATGTGGTATTTAGGAAAAGCATGCTCTCCTGCAGGCTGTGGTGACCGAAACGCCCATTTCTTTCTACGTGGTGCCGGTCAGTCTGGCGGCCAGCATCAACGTCTTGCTGCCCGTGTCGTTGCCGCTGCTGATAATGCACAAATACTTGGAAGCCAATGGCGCGCAGATGGTGAGTCTCTTTTGCCCTACCGCGCAGGGCTGTGTTCTTCCTTCTCCATCTGCAGGAGCCCCGTGAATATCCTTTCTGTCAGAAAGCGTGACTCATAGGCGGCTGAAACGGGAACAATAATTAGCGAGGCATAATATTCAGGCTTTGAATTGAACGTTCAAACGAAAATCTCGCTGGCATTACACGTGCTAGTAAGAACAATAGCGCGTGTTAGTTCACGCTTGACTTGTACTGGACTCTAGTTTCCGCACCACCCAACAGCGGTGCGCCTATCCAATGCAACCTTCTGCAACATTGCTCTCATTGTGTATTGCTTTTTTTTTTATTATGGACCTCTCTGCACTAGAGAGAGGCCAGTTTCAGAACTTTGCCTTATACGAGAAATGTTCGTGAGCATAAAATTCAGCCGATTCTGGAGCTAGGCCATGTTAAGCGAAGCCGACTGGTGTCACACACAGGTCCCGTTATTTAGGGAGGCGATTGCCGGGCTAATTCCAAGGGCCGAAGTATCGGCCCCCCGAACCGCACCACGAAAGCGTGGACAATTTAGAAGTGGTCCTTTTTGGCGCGCCAGCGGACGCCAGCTGTGGCCCAAAGAACAAGTCAGAGCCGAGAGTTGATAAACAAACAAAACTATATTCTCAATAATGGCAGATCGAAAACAATACACAAGAATGCACACTCCACAATAATTGAGTACAATATGTCACCAATCAACCAACGTACTACACAGTACAATCAGCCACACTCAAAACAACGGACACAGACAACAATTCACACTACAATGCAGTCGCATGCATTTAACAACCAAGACACTTAAAGACTAAAGAGATAGAAAACCTATTCAGTCCAAAGGCCTTGGAACAAAAGTCTGGATGATACTCTTCCGAGAATCACTCACTCAAAGTCCAGCGTTGTTGTCGTTCCGCGCCCTCGAAGTTTCTCTTCCAGGAAACCTCGCGTCTTCAATTGGCCACTCTCCAAGCTTCAAACTTCTTCGCCCGAACACGTCGGCTTCACACACGCAGCTGTCGCCACGCGTCTTCGCTCGATAGCGGTAAACACACTCTCTTGCCTGTAGCTCGAGCCTTCGCCCCTCAGGTGGAAATCCTCTTCATTACCTGCTTCGTCCCTACGGACAAAACCTTCGCCGACTACACGGCGGAATCCCTACGCACTCTGGCGCTACTTCCGTCTTCTCCTGATCTCTCATCTCGGCTGCTCGGTTAAATACCTTGCGCGCGACATTCCAGAAGGTTCTCGTCATTTCGTCGGCGCGATACGCCGCGAAGGCTGGGGAGAGGCGCGAGACTGTACGAGGGCCGTCCCCGACCGATGACTCAACTCGGTATGACCACGCCTATTTCCTTCTGGAACTTTCCAGTGCTTGCCCGGCCGCCGCTGTGGGGTGAGGAGGTTCATCGGCGAAGCCACGCTTCCGAGGGGAGAGCGTCGCGCGCCCGGGGAGCCTTGGATGTTTGTTTTCTTTTTTTTTCTTTTGACCTCGCGGCGTTTCTCCCGCCCGTTATCGCAAAAATTTAGCGGCGCGCCCATTTTTAGCGCTCGTTCTGTGACACTGCCCCCACTTTAAAAATATTATCTCATAATATTCAAAACCACACAAACGAGCGCGAACAGTCACCACACACTCTCAAAGACTGTAACATAGTCCGTCGCTCATGACACGTCACATTCACAATGTATCACTCAATACAATTGGATATTACAATTCAATCTCACACACATGAAATATAATCTCAGGTACATGACTACAACACTTCATCACACATTCCAAACAATACAAATGTACAAAGTTCTGTCTTTACAACAATTATACAACACTATACATCACATCATCGCACAGAACACTTTGACTCGCTCGACATACACTTGAGACACAGGATAACAAGAACATTAACACAACATATGTCACTCAGCCCTGCCAAACACATTCTGTCTCGACCTCCGCACTAATCCTGTGTATTTCGAGCTGCGCTTGCGTCCTTTCTTGCGGTGCTCTCTCGATCTCTTCCTGTTTTTCTTCGTTCTTTTTCGGCGAGCCCTTTCCAACGACGGTATCTGAAGCGGCGTCTAAGCCATCGTTGTCACTTCCGACACCGTGAACGGGTCATAACATTCAATGGGTCCTGTCTGTTTATTTACCAGCTTGGTCATGTCTCTGCATTTTGCCCGGCTGGCCAACTCCGTCTCCTTTGCACTGTCGGTCAGTTGAGGTCGTGCCGACGTAAGTCCAGTAGCCCGGCCCGTAAACTCGTTCAACACGATCACCTTATCATTCATAGTCCCTTGCACCGCGGCTTCACCTTGGGCTCGAGTGGGATCCGTCACGGGTTGCTCCTCCACTGTATCTCGCGGTCGTTGGGTTGGTGAGGGCTCTATCTTAAGGTCTTCTCCCAAACATTCCGGATCATTCGGTCCTCGTGCCCCGTCGATGTTTCCGATGACAAGGTCGTAAAGGGGGGTCGTCATACATAGAGCCGTAACCTTCCCGCTGAAGTATGGGGTTTCAACCTCAATCTCTGCTTCGGGAAGCACCGAGCTGTACGGTCAATTAAGCAAACCGGTTTTGTTTTGCCGGTTAACTCGCTTTCCCGTGCCAAGTTTCTCTGCACGATAACAGGGGAGCTTTGATTGATTTGTGGGGTTTAACGTCCCAAAACCACCATATGATTATGAGAGACGCCGTAGTGGAGGGCTCCGGAAATTTCGACCACCTGGGGTTCTTTAACGTGCGCCCAAATCTGAGCACACGGGCCTACAACATTTCCGCCTCCATCGGAAATGCAGCCACCGCAGCCGGGAATCGAACCCGCGCCCTGCGGGTCAGCAGCCGAGTACCTTAGCCACTAGACCAGATAACAGTGGAGCTGCCGGTATCTCTTAACACCGTAATCTTTTTGCCCGCAACTTTTCCAGGCAGCGTTGGCATTCCTTTCGTAACACCGGGTGGCTGTTTTGACATTACAGCACCCACAATAGGAATTTTCTCCTTATTCTTCAATTCTACGAATCCATCGGTGACGGCATTATTATCAGATTTCGGTGCCGCTTGCACACAAGATACCTAGTGAGTTTGACTCACTCCGTTCCGACAAGCGTCTGCTTTGTGCCCAGTCTGACCACACTTAAAACAGTTTACTGCCGTAGGGCTCGTAAAGATCGTTCGACAGTTTTTCGCGCGATGACCCACTCGGTTGCACAGAAAACATCGCGGAATGCTCTCTGATGCACACTTCTTTTCTTCGGGAACCAATTTCTTCGAATCATCGGGACACTCCTTCTTGACCTTGGCCAAATTAGTTCCACCTTGCGCTTCCAAGAATTGATCAGCCAATTCAAGCATTCCTTCAAGTGACTCAGCCTTCCTCTCTTTCAAGTACAGCGACAGGCTTGGGTGGCAACTAGTAAGAAATTGTTCTCTAATTAGGAGCTCTCTAAGTTCATCGTACTCCTGCGCTGTTCCTGAAAGTTCAATCCATCTGTCGAAATAATGACAAAGTCGGGCGGCATACTGTGTAGCCGTCTCACCATCAGCTGGCTTTCCTGTCCGAAATCTGTCCCGGAAACCTTCTACAGTAAATCTAAATCGCTTCAGCAAAGCAGTTTTCACCTTTGCATAGTTGGCTGCATCGGTCGGCGTCAGCCTACCGTACACACTGAGCGCTTCACCACTCAAGCAAGTACTCAAAGCAGTTGCCCATTCGTGTTCCGGCCAATTCTGGCTCCTCGCAATCGTCTCAAATCGGTGAAGGTACGCGTCAAGGTCGTCCTTCCTTTCATCAAACGCTACGAGCAGCTTGCTTGGGTTCAAGCGGAAGCCGTGGTCCTCCCGTTCGCTGCTTTCAACTCTAGCTTGGACGGGAGTTTCACTTCGCTGTTGCAAACGGAGCCGCTCGAGTTCCATCTCGTGCTGTCGCTGCCGTTCCCTTTCCTCTCTTTCTTCTTTCAGCGTTCGCGCCTTTGCCTCTCTTTCTTCTCTCGCCCTCTCAGCGGCCAGCTTTTCTCTCTCCAGCTCCAACTTAAACTGCTGCTCTCTTTCTTCTTTCAGCTGTCGCTCCTTTGCCTCTCTTTCTTCTTTCAGCTGTCGCTCCTTCGCTCCTCTTTCTTCTCTCGCCATTTCAGCGGCCAGCCTTTCTCTCTCTAACTCAGCTGCTTTTTCTTCCTTGGCCCTCTCAGCTGCCAACCTCTCTCTCTCTACCGCCTCTTTCTCCTTCTGGCTTACCCATTTCTGTAGTTCGGTGCCAGAAAGACCCATCTTCTCACCAAGAGCGACTAACTTTTCGAGATCCATTGTGTCTCGCAAATAAAGCCTTGCCGCGTGCAAAAAGTATCTCCCTAAATTAGTCTATCGGAACACTCTCCTGCACTCGTTAGCGAGAACACTGAACAACACACAAAATCGTTCCTATCGCAGTACCAACAACTCGAAGCTCTTTCTCACTACTTTGGACACACTGTGCACCAAAAGGTCCTGTGTCGCGGACGCCAGAATTATTGTCACACACAGGTCCCGTTATTTAGGGAGGCGATTGCCGGGCTAATTCCAAGGGCCGAAGTATCGGCCCCCCGAACCGCACCACGAAAGCGTGGACAATTTAGAAGTGGTCCTTTTTGGCGCGCCAGCGGACGCCGGCTGTGGCCCAAAGAACAAGTCAGAGCCGAGAGTTGATAAACAAACAAAATTATATTCTCAATAATGGCAGATCGAAAACAATACACAAGAATGCACACTCCACAATAGTTGAGTACAATATGTCACCAATCAACCAACGTACTACACAGTACAATCAGCCACACTCAAAACAACGGACACAGACAACAATTCACACTACAATGCAGTCACATGCATTTAACAACCAAGACACTTAAAGACTAAAGAGATAGAAAACCTATTCAGCCCAAAGGCCTTGGAACAAAAGTCTGGATGATACTTTTCCGAGAATCACTCACTCAAAGTCCAGCGTTGTTGTCGTTCCGCGCCCTCGAAGTTTCTCTTCCAGGAAACCTCGCGTCTTCAATTGGCCACTCTCCAAGCTTCAAACTTCTTCGCCCGAACACGTCGGCTTCACACACGCAGCTGTCGCCACGCGTCTTCGCTCGATAGTGGTAAACACACTCTCTTGCCTGTAGCTCGAGCTTTCACCCCTCAGGTGGAAATCCTCTTCATTTCCTGCTTCGTCCCTACGGACAAAACCTTCGCCGACTACACGGCGGAATCCCTACGCACTCTGGCGCTACTTCCATCTTCTCCTGATCTCTCATCTCGGTTGCTCGGTTAAATACCTTGCGCGCGACATTCCAGAAGGTTCTCGTCATTTCGTCGGCGCGATACGCCGCGAAGGCTGGGGAGAGGCGCGAGACTGTACGAGGGCCGTCCCCGACCGATGACTCAACTCGGTATGACCACGCCTATTTCCTTCTGGAACTTTCCAGTGCTTGCCCGGCCGCCGCTGTGGGGTGAGGAGGTTCATCGGCGAAGCCACGCTTCCGAGGGGAGAGCGTCGCGCGCCCGGGGAGCCTTGGATGTTTGTTTTCTTTTTTTTGACCTCGCGGCGTTTCTCCCGCCCGTTATCGCAAGAATTTGGCGGCGCGCCCATTTTTAGCGCTCGTTCTCTGACAACTGGTCAAAGGTGAAAAAGCACTTACGTACATAATGTCTTTGGTATTCGGTACCGGGGTTTTCGTTTACAGCTTACCGAAATGCCGCGTTGATTTCATCTTGGGGCCGTGTCGCAGGCAGAACAAACTCTTGTGTTGTTTCATGTCGAGGCACAGTCGTCAGCAATCTTAATGCTCTCCAGCATGTCCTGAAGCAGTTTCACTGACGCCAGCTCCCCGTAGCTTTAGATTTTGTTATGCTACCAATGCATGCCGACACACTATGCAAGCATACCGAGGTATTAATTCGACAACAGCGCCCAGCGTTTTGTGACTGGCATCGGTCGGAACCACAGTGCGGAGCGTTTGAGTTAAGCTTGGAGAAGGCTGTACATTTGTGTTCATGCTCGAATATATGAAAGGAGATCAGTGGTTTTTAACACGCGCAACATCTGTGAGCACAGCGTCTACAGGAATAGTTACCAAGTTGCGATACGGCTGTTTGCACATAAGAGCGCCTACATATCGCTGTGCCAAGTGCTCGCGTCCTGTACAACTTGGGCGCTTCCGATTCGCAGTTGGCCTACGGTGTCCTGCTCAAGTGTGTCGCCATTCTCGTCATTTTCATCTCCATGAACACCGTCGGGCTCGTCCTGTTCCAGAGCGACCAGCCACCCGCTGCGCAAGCCATCTACGCCATGGGCAACGTGACTGACGCGGACAGGGCAGGGACCCTGTGATAATCTGTAGTGCTATTTGCTGTAGTGCTAATCTGTAGTGCTATACGCGCTGTTTTTCTTTATTACTGCTTTGCTGTTTATACCGTACGCCTTTGTTCATCGACCTGACATGTGTCGTCATATTCGAAATGAGTTCTGTAATGTCAACTACTACCAGATTCTAATCACCTGTGTCATTCATTCATTTGTCACGCTTCAGTGTAATTCGATCGAATGCACAAGAGGTGACGTATGCCGCGTGTGTGTAAGAATGCGAACCATTTCTCTCTCTCCTTTTTTTATATGTGTGAAGTTCCGCGCGTTTGCTGCGCTTCAAATTCGCTGCAACATAGTATAATCTCGTCAAAGTGTGGTCACCTAGTTAGCACGCAGAAAGGTAATCAGTTATAACCAATGGCTTTCTATCGCGTAATTCTGCGAAATAGTAAACCCTACTACCACATTTACCAGTGTCTTAAGCACGTGTGCAGCTGGTGAATTTGAAATCCATACTGGTTAGATTTTTTGTGGTGGGAAATTCCTCTACGATAAAATAAATTACTGAGATGCATGCTTAGAGGCCACCGACACTTCGTTCTAGTGTGGGAGGGCTGTATATATGCTAGAAATGCTGTTTATACTTGCAGGCTTGCGTTGATAGGAGTCGCAAGTTATTCGCGTTTCTTTTTCTCTGACTTCATTATTTCTGAGTAAAAATTGGGGGATCCTTCAGCTTCGTCTTAGAGTTTAACGTGATAGCAATATCCCGTCCCTAGGGCTCACTTCAACCACTTAGTAGATACTCTTTATTGTATGCTGTCGTTCGAGAAGTTTCGATTTCGGATTAATACAATGTAATCGATGAGACGAAAGGTGGCTTGTGTCAGTAAGGCTTTCGCATATCGCTTCATTCTGTGCAATGGGGAGCATGCTTTAAACTACGAGCAATTTTCGTGTTAAATGTTTTCGAACTTTCTATGCGCCTACTACGTCGCCTGATCGGAATATGGGCAGTAACGTGCGTGTATTTTATAATGGGGTGCTGCTTTTAAACCATGAGGTCGTTTTGATAGTCACGCGTTTTGACGCCCGATAGCAATGTACGCAACATTACTGCAATGTTGCATCTTGTATTGTGAAGCATGTATACAAGACGAGTGTGTCTCTGAAACATGGTCGTTATTTCCACGGCATTTCCAAGCAGAGGAAGTTATTTTAACTGTATATCGGAGCAGACACATGCCTATATTCCAATTCCAACCATCGCTGTGAACGGTTGTGGGTGAAATGGCCTCCGTATAAGTGGCATCAGTGGCAAACGCAGGTCGCAGTAACGTGTATTTTTTCTTCAGCCGACCATGAATACCTAGTTATATCGACTCGCACAGGTCACATCGTCAACAATACCATCTTCCTTGATGCGGATTTGCGAGCGCGGTTACACCGCGTCGAGCGTTTTCCTGACGCACTGGAACAACTGGTGCGCTGCCGGACGTTATCGCTTTAGCGGCGTATCAGATGAGTCATGTTTGGAGGTTGACAATCAAGAACGCCGAAACCTAGGAATGCGTATGAAGCTGCACTGGCTTCTTTGCGGAGTAAGCGAAAAATTTATTTGCGCCGCCTTGGAGTCCTACGGAAACATTACCGAAGTAACGAGGGAAAGGTGGCGTGTACGCGGCACCACAGGCAGAGCCTTAACGACCCTCCTGGCCTTAAAACTAAAAGCTGACGTCACCATCGATGACATTCCGCACCATCCATGTGCGGGGAGTGAGTACGAATTTGTTGAGCAGAACCGCCCATCGTTATGCCTCTGTTGAAACGGTACGGGCAACACCTTTTCTGTACAGGAAACATTCGGGGGGACTGCCATGTATGTACAGCACATGATCTTCGGCCACAGAGATTGTTCGGCCACAGCACATGATCTTCGGCACATGATCTTCGGCCACAGAGAGGGTTGTGTAACTACCCAGGCCAGCATTACGAGTAAATCAAGGAAAGACGCCAAGGCAGGGCTAAGCTTATGCTGAGGAACCTGCCAGCAATGGGCATAACCAGGTGGTCCCGGAAACTGCAGCTTCGGAAGTCACCCATAAAGATGCGTGGAAGGGTGCCTTTGTCGAAAATGACAACGTATCATGTACTACAAGCGAAGACCGTAAGAAAAACGAAATGCCGTAGAGTACTAAAGTCGCAATATAGTAGAGGAAACAGCGACTCCGAAAGTCTTGGCGAAAGAGACCGTGATTCACTGGCGGTTCTGCCGAGAGACCGTTCGAGGAAACCAACGACGAAACACGCAAGGTGTCGGCAAGAAACGGAGACTAACCGTGCAAGACTGCCTCTACGAGACGTGTACGTATTGTGCCTAAGCCAACTTGCCCTCCTGGTCCAAGATAAGGAGGCTATGAAGCCCTCGTAATACGAAGGGACCACTTCCACATACTTCGGCCTTCAATAGCCACTTCATGGCAGCCAGCATGTCGTCATGTTTTCTGTGTACAATGTCACAGCGGAGCCTCTGGAAACTGCTCAGGGTAAGCATGTGGCCACAACAGCACTGTATCCACCATGCCCAAAGCAATGCACCCAAGGTAAGCTCTATGGAGTCCGCGCGATAAAATATAAATTGGGTTGTTGAATTTTAAGAAACCTCTTCATTTTGCCACTTTAAATGTTCGCGCAGGTGACGCCATAGCAAGTAAGAATTTGCCAAGAAAATTTTCGGTTATTGTTGCTTTGCAAGAAACGGAAAGGCTAGGAGCAGACCTAAAAAAATTAGTGCGTTTTTTTTTTCTCAGCAGCTGAAAGTTCGAACGATATGTACTTATGAAAGACGATTTAAGTAGCTTTTCAGACCAGAAGATTGTGCCAAAAATCAGCGTGAAAATGTAAGCGCACAGCTGCTAGGTGAACTGATAAAGCGCCACGAATTGAGAGATGTAGGTCGCTTAGATCGAGTCTATTGTAGCTTGTACGACTATGCCAAACACGTGTGATTTTCTGATCATGACCTATTCGTTGTGACGAGGTTACTTAAACTGATTCTCTGGTTCTTCTGGTCTCTGGCTTCTCTGGTGCTTCAACCAGAGAAGTCGCAACGAGGTCGCAGCGGAAAAGGGCCAAACGACAAGGCTGGCAAATGCGGCGTAGGTTCTCGCGCAATCGGAGTTCGGGCTTTTCATCCTCTTCCAAAGGCGCATACGCGTTGGTGCATATGCTCCACTACATCATGTTTAATTTGGTAGAAAAAAGAAGAATTGAAATCAAATTGCGGCTTGTGGAAATTCAATGAAAAAATTTGTCACAATGAAGACTTTGTAAACGTTAAAAAGTAAATTATCAATTCTTTTAGTGAACATCCAGCTGAAAACTTCATTATAACTGAATAAATGTTTGAAAATATCGTTCTGATGAAAGCGATAGAAAGGGCTTTTGTCATAAGACGGCAAGAAAAACCATGCCAACTAATTCCTCACAAGTACAGAGCGTGAGAATTCGGGTTTTTTTATATATATAAAGCAGATTGAACAAGTGAGAAGTCGCCTTGAACTTGTCAATGAACGATACGAAGAAGCTATCATACGAGCCGAAATTGAACGATTATGAAGCGGGGAAACGCCTACTAAATGGGCACTGAGAGATGAAAAATGATACGCGAGAAGAAATGACGTAAAAAATTATTTGTAGCTCCTTCTGCTTTACGTATGATTTCTTTTTTTTTCTTTGGGAGGTAGGGGGGAAGGTAGGGGAGATATTGAATAGAGAAAAGTCTCCCTAAATTACGTATTCAATTCTATGCCGATACTCCCGCGATTGTAGGAGCCATGTTTGTCGATTCATCATCATCAGTGTTTTCAAGAATTGTGTCCCTATCGAAAAGTTACAGGAAGGAGGTATCTGTTTACAGTCTGCGATCATCTACGTGCATTAATCATTACGGCAGTAATTACCTTTTTTAATCTTTTTTAACCTGCGTAAATGCGCTGTCTAGTCAAAGGCCGGTTTTGACACCTTCCAGGGAATAATCCATAGCCACTTAGAAATTTCTGAAAGGTGGCCACCAGTAAACGCCACAGGGCAATTCTATCTGACAAATGAGCAGGCGACACCAAAACTGATGCAGTAAACAGTGCATCTGCCATTCTCTTTGAAGACGTCCTCAATAACCACACTGTTTGCCAATCGTGCGTCAAGCGTCGTTTAGCTATAGGCTTCACCGGTGAGAAACCGGAACCCAGCGAAGGCGAACGCTTCGCCACTGCGGGAGACGATTCAACACCCCATAACCATCGCTTGAAGTGTCGCCGCGTTCGGCATTGCCTTCTCGGGTTGCTGCCTCCGGTACTTCGACACGTGCGCATGCGGAACTTCACCAAAAAGCCACGCGTACCTTTAGACTACGAAGGTGGTGTCATAGCCGAGTTCTGGCACGGCCACGCCCTCCAACCAGCAGCAGCGGACCTCGAAGGCAACGGCAGTGGCAGCTAAGATGGACGGACCTACGTCGGAAACTTTCCACCAGTATGTGCGATCAGATGCCAAGCCACACAGGAACAATGCGGTGCATTGATGACTCCACAAAGAAGCAGAAGCCAGCCATGCAGAGTATACAGGGAAAAAGGAAGCGTCAAAGACTGTCTCGCATTGCGACTTCTGAATCATGAAGTTCGCTTTGAAGAAACAGTTATACAAGGTAATAAAAAAAATGCAGGCTTTGATGCTAAATTGACCGGGCTATATTCCATATGTCTATGAAACTGTTCCCATCACTGTTCCCATCATCCTCTCGCATCGCGGCTGGCGAAACAAGGATGGCGAAGTGTAGTTTTTGTTATTTTCGTGTGTGCTGCAACGCTTATAGACCTACAGATACTGCTGCGTAGAAGCCTTGCTGATCTTCTTGTCTTCCTTTTTTTCGAGTTGACAACTAAATAATAAAAGGTGAATACAACGGCATTGAATAAGCGGCGAGTGCGCATTATCCTATCCACCATGCATGCTTCAGAATCAGGGTGATAAAGTTATGTGAGCTGGCGGTTACCGAGGAGAGAGTGGGGAAGAGGTATGAGTAGCTAGCGCTACTCATTGAAACACATTTCCTTGTCTCGTACATGGCTCGTTTCTGAAATAGATTTGGCGGTCAAGATTTGAGCAGCACCTCGACATGGGGTGTTTGTTATCTTGTCAGCGCCTGCTCTATTTTCTTCCTCACGTAACTAGACTGAGGGAAATCGGCTATTTATGATAAGGAGGCCTTGGGCCCCTGGGCAATCATTGCAATACAGCTATGAACATTCCAATATAAATCCGTCCTTCCGCCTTGCCTGCCAATTTATATACTATTGCGTGTGGCTGTCCGTTCAAAGATGGTTTATGAATATGCAAGTAATCTTTTTTTAAATTTGGAAGAATACAGTCAAGGGCGCAAACGTTTATGCACAATTTTGCATCCACATAGACACATGTGTTTTTCTGCAGATGTACCAATGTCCGAAAACTATGTTGAAAGGCTTGCGGGCCTCATGCGACCTACAGGCTTTTTGTTTGATACCCCATAAGTCTTGTCAAACCTTATTGGAGATCACGCAATGAATAGTCTTATCGATGTGGCACATTCGTCGAGAACCATAGCTCGTTTCGCAGAAGTTTGGTGTCGGGGTCGCTAGTTGTGAGTGAAAAATCGGCATCGTTCGTAAGCGAAACCTTGAGATGCAACAAAAAATATTAAGTTGTAGTGGGAATCGAACTCAATACTTGAGCGCGGCAACCGGGTGATCTACCACAGAGCCACGACCATGCACAATATCGCTTTGGCAAGAAACACTAGTAGACATGATATATGTATCAGGTGTGCAAACATGTGAATTTTTCAACGAGCAGGTGGTTTAAAGGGCCATCATTTACAAACTACAGAGGCATAAATTATTATCATCAGCAGCATCAACGTGTGAATCTGTGGAGGCACGCGTGCTGGTGTACCTTGCCAAATCGCAAAAGGAACAATTATGTTGTGATGTACTGTATGCAACTATACTTGAAGAAGGTATCCTAAGAAAGTTTGAAAGGACCAATATACAGGCGCGCAAACGTTGCTTTCCTTGTTGCTTTGGTCAGCTCCAACCTCGGTGATCAGGGGCCCAGGACACTGCCGCAGCCGAAGTCGTGCTTAAGTAAGGGCACCTCTCCCTGGCTACTTTGTAAATGCAGATGTTTATTCTCTCCCTTTCTGTTTCTCGCACCATCATTTCTTCAAAGAAGCGAGCATCTCTTCCTGCACATGTTATTCAGATGATTGTGGTGGCAGTCGCGTGGCTTAAGCAATAGAGAAACAAGTGATTCGAGTACGTCAAAGCTGTCGGTTTTCGACCACGGCGGCCATTTGCGACCATTTGAGACCAGTCGCTTTACGACTACAGTTGGTCGCGCGGCCAGGCGTCAAGTACTACTCGTAAATGTGAATGAGCCTTTGTTTCAATGAGCAAGTGTCAATGAGCGGCGTTTGTGGTGTCAACACTTCTTTCCTTTTTATTCCTGTTTGAAGGCTCATGAATAGCTATAGACCAACTGTAGCTCAGCTCTCTGTTATTTTGAGCCCTTATCGTTGTCTCTGCCTTTGTCCAAATATATTCTACCTTAATGCTATGTACGATTCCTATGAAACTCGGATCAACCAAAACTTCATTTAGATTAGAGCCTATGTATTTCTTGAGATTTCAGGTGATTAAATACGAGTAAACTATTACTGCAACAGAAGGGAAGGGAAGGGCAAGTGGCTGAAATCCGTATATTTTGGTCCAGTGGCTGCACTCTTGATTGATTGATTGATTGATTGATTGATTGATTGATTGATTGATTGATTGATTGATTGATTGATTGATTGATTGATTGATTGATTGATTGATTGATATGTTGGGTTTAATATCACAAAGCCACCATATGATTATGAGAGACGCCGTAGTGGAGGACTCCGGAAATTCCGACCACCTGGGGTTCTTTAACATGCGCCCAAATCTGAGCGCACGGGCCTACAACATTTTGCCTCCGTCAAAAATGCCGCCGCCGCAGCCGGGATTCGATCCCGCGACCTGCGGGTCAGCACTCTCGGCCTTCATGACTGAAACGCTGTTGATCTCACGAAGTACAAATGCTGGGTGTTGCGTTACGATGGTACAGAGAGGAGAAGTTAAATAAGTGGTTGATGGGCCTATGTCCGAAATTGCTGTACATTTCAGTAGAACGTGCGGAAATACAAGAATAAGCATTTTACCATTGCTCCATAAGGCGATCTTGGCAAGCGCAGATGATGCGTTTGACTTTTTCAACAACGAATCTGTTGAAGCACAAAGTGTAAGTTCGATGCCGCACCACTATTTATAAATGGGTATGCACCAAAAAAAAAATGGGTTCGTCCTACTCTATTCTCCACTGGTCCACTAATATTGAAGAAGATAGAAATTGACCAAAGTTACAGATATTTGCCACTGCGCCACATATGAGAAAGCTATCGTCATCATAAAGTGGTGTGTGCCGCAAAAATTGTGGGAATCTTACTACTCGCAACTCCCACTAACAAGAAAGAAGGCTACAGTTCGTCCAACAAATGACTGCGAAGCGATGGTTGCGAGCCGAAGGCGCCGAGAACGTGCAATGAGAGAATACTAGACAACTGGAAATGCAACAAAGGTTGCTAGAAGACCCCGAAGCGATGGAAGAGCTACTCCCACGACGACAGTCCCATATCGTATCACTGTCGGTGGTTTAACTCGAACCTTTATGCGCTGAGAACCAACGTATACACATCCTAGCATCACGTAGCTGAAGCCAAGCAACGACCTATAGATCATCATCACCATCATCATCATCGTCATGAGCATCAGCCTGACTACGCCCAGTGCAGGGCAAAGGATCAACTTACAAACAACCCTTATAACTTAGCTAATTCCTAGAGACAATATAGAAGCATCCAGGTTTGTCTTAAGAATTGTCCAATTTCACTGCATCAAGGCTACCGCGGCTTATTGCAAGCTTCGCCCATTTTTTTATCAATAGGAAGGTTTAAGAACACTTTTTCTTGCTTTTCGTTCATTAAAGTAAACCTCCACTTTGTTTTCTTCGAGCAGCGCGAAGCGACATTTCCCTCACTCACTACAATGAGGAAAGAAATACTAGTATGCCGTCTTTGAAAGATGGGCCTAAAAATATCGGAATCAGTCATTATTTCGTCCGGAGACACTTCTCTTCTGCATTTATCATTCTGGCTTAATAATATCTTTGAGAAATTATACCGTCTTTAAATATTTCATTACTGACAATCGGCACTTTAACTCAATACAATAATTACTTATGGCATCTAGAAACTGAAAAATCTCTACCCTCTCGACTGTGCCAATCTCCTACTTTGGGTATGTGTCATGCACACAGTATGAGAACAACAACGATTTGTGGAATGTACTTACTGGCATCACCATCGCCGCCGCAATCAATCAGCTCGCTCTGCTTATTCTCGCGCCTGCGCAAGCTGGGAACACGCGCTGGGAGATCTCGGTGATGGAACACACCGCATCGGTGCTTCTGTGCATCTGGTTCACGATGCTCGTCACCGTGCGGGCCCACCAGCCGTGCCCACCACCGTACAACGCCACGCACACCATGTGCATGCCTCCCTACCAGGACTGCACCACGCTGTACAGCGATGTACCGGCTTCGTTCGTTACCATCCTGTGGGTGCACAACCACTACCGCAGCCATCTCGCGCTGGGCCACCTGGCAAACTTCCCGTCGGCCGCCAACATGCTCCAACTGCGCTGGGACGATGACTTGGCAGCGGTAGCCGACGCGCGGGCGCGCCGCTGCATCGGCAAGGAGGGCGTGCTCTTCACCGACAACAACGAGCAGCGGTGGACGGCCGACTTCCCGCTGGTGGGCCAGAACGTGCTGAACCAGCGCAGCAAGGAGGACAGGCTCTCTGTCAACTGGGAACACGTGGTGCGGGACTGGTTCAAGCAGAACACCGTGTTCTCGGTAGCCCAAGCGCAGAACCACAGTGCCATTTTCGGTGCGGAAGCCTTCAACCAGATGGCCTGGGCGCGCACCTACGCCATCGGCTGCAACTACTCGAGCAATGAGGTGCCGGCATTCAAGCCTGATAGCAAGGTGTTCATCTACGTCTGCAACTACGGGCCCCAGAGCGGTGAGATTGGCCAGCCGCTGTACCAGGCCGGGGAGCCCTGTAGTCTTTGTCCCGAGGACACGATGTGTGACCCCACCACGGGACTCTGCATGCTCCAGGGTGATAAGCCGGGCCCCGACAAGACTACGACGACTGCGATGACGGGCAAACCGTCGGTCTTGGTGACCCCTGAAACAGCCCGCGGCTTGGCTGCCGGGCCAGTTGCCGCAGCGACTGGTTCTATGGTCGCCGCAGCCTTGGTGGCCATCCACATGTGGCGCCAGGTTGTCCCCTGAGGACGGACCACCGGAGGAGATGACCTGCTGCGACGAATGTTTCACGCTATTCGATCATTTTCTACGAACGATGTTAACACTTTAACGACGCATGCGCGGAGCGGCGCCGGTATGAGATAATGCCATTTGAGACAGCCAGCGCAGTGCGAAGAATTTGGCTAGTTGTGCGGAACAGGAGACTACATGCAGATGGCGCAGAGTTCGCGATGACGATTAAGTAAAGTTTTTCTTCGTTTTCTGAAATACTAGTTGTGTGCACTGTTCATTCGCTTAACTTGCTCGTATCGTAGCATTAACGCCTTCTTTTCTGGGAATAAACGATCGTAAGGAGGGTTGAAGCCAAAAATGACTGCGTCCATTTCGTATTGCTATCCACTTACTCTCTAGGAACGGTTTCTTTTGCGTAGTTTGATAGCTCTTTTAAGGACATCGCGTGCGTGGCGGGCTGCATTTTCAGGCAATTGAGTAGTTGTACATGAGTCTGCACACAAAATACGCTACGAAAACTATCTTTTTTGAGTGCGTATACTATTGAACGGAGTATAGCACCCAGAAAATGGGACGATGTTTGTCCTCTCCATTCGATAGGTGCGAATAACCTAAGGGGCTGGGCTAGTCGGCGTCTCATGTCGTCACGGTCAGTCATAAAAGAAACTTCATCAGATGATGTCATGCCATCATGGCATCATTACGACTCAATATCGATTAAAATTTGTGACGCAATCATGACGTGAAGACGTGGCGGAGCACCTTATAACATCGTCGATCCTCATGATAACGTCATCATCTTGGCGGTGCGTAATGTCGTCACGATGTCTCGAGTAGTTACGGTAAGTCATAAACAAGGGCATGCCCAACAAAAATCGGTTGAAGCCCACAACTCACCCCGGTTGACTAAAAATTAAAAAGGCGAACGGTTAGCCCAATGAATAGCCGATGACGTTAATGGAAATGAGGCACCTTTCCCTGCCATAGGGAACTGAAATTGAGCATGTAGAGAAGAATTCTATCTGCAGCTTCTCTGCAGCTTTTTGTTTAGAAACCGAAACAATAGAGCATCACTTTCTGTCACTTCTCCGGTACAGATTACTGAGAGAATGACGTCTTGTTAGCGCATTCGCTAAGTTGGGGCTGAACTTGACAAGTTACACTATGCTTCGGTGCTTCGACTTTGGGCTTCAGCCACAAGAGCGCTTTTGATGCCGTTTGGGCTCATACCCACGCAACGAAACGAATACTTTCTTTCTCTAATTATTGTTGCAGTTATAGGCTAACACAAAAATAATATTAGAGCTTTTATTTTATTATCATTATTTCTGGTCACATTCAGTTACAGCTAATATAACGACTGCACTGCCTGGTCTGAACAGGAGCAAAATTATTATTGCACTCTTTTCATTTTACGTGTGTTACTTTTCCCTTGGTCATCTATATTCAATAACGAGAATGTATCAGTAACTCGTGTAATCAATTCCTAACCAATCCCCCCCCCCCCCCCCACAAGTACATATGAGCCATGTTCACAGTTTCATCATCAACATCATCAAGAGGAGGAGAAAAGACGGCACTGTTTGCTGCTATCAAATTTTCCGAGATGTCTGAATTCGACTATGGCATGATGCTTGAAGAAAGCACTCCCTTGGGTCTTTGCCTCTTCGACAAGACACAAAAGCACTTATTGATAGAAATGTGTGCACCTTGTACCTGTGACGTATAAAGGAACTTTTTTGCCGTGTCTCATTCAAACGTGTGCACATAAAACCATGTTCCATAAAGGCAGTGACCAATCCCAGCCCACGACGTCTCTTCATGCGCAATGTTACTTCATGTCAATAAAGTGCCGGCTCTATACATGTATACATAGAAATGAATTTTCATGTGTGGACCACGCATGATAAACCGCACGCGTATTGAAAATGAGATTCGCGCTTATAGACGCTTCAAAAAATGTCACAAATTGTCCAAATCAATAAGGAATCTTCCCTCTGCTATGTGCCCTGTGATTAGATTGCAAAACGCATGAATATGTCTATAACAATCTAAAGTCCTGCCATTTTTCAGCAATAGATGTTATGAGATCAAAACGATAGCCGTTTTTGGTGGCTGTCAGCCGCCTCCGCCGATCTCAGAAGCCGCGACACTCTGCGCCTCGCCAACTCTTTCGTGACCAGTCGGATTCTGTATTCGACACCCTACCTACGTTTGCGCCAATGTGATGTAAACACACTCGAATGCATTCTCCGCAAGTTATACAAGCGCGCCCTAGACCTCCCGATCTCGACGTCTAACCAACGCCTTGCAGATTTGGGTAAGACCAACACGTACGGGGAACTTAAAGAGGCCCACTTGAACAACCAGTGCCTGCGGCTTACGAAGTCACATGCTGGGAGATGTCTCTTACACCGCCCTCATATATCCTCCACCTATCAGGCAGCAGAGCGGACCGCGATCCCTGTGGACTGGCGTAGTGCGTTGGTTATTCAACCTCTGCCCCAAAACACGGCTAGAGATACTCACGAAGGCAGGCGAACTGCGCGGGTTACAGCTTTGCAAGGACGCTATGGGTCCCGTTTTGGAATATTCTACACGGACACGTCTGGTCCTCACCACGGGGGGTGGTACACGGCAGCAGTAGTCCATCAAAACGTTCCCGTTCGAGGACTCACTTTTCGAGCCCCAGTCATTACACACGGGGAGGAAGTCGCCATAGCTCTCGCCGCAGCGGACCCCGCATCTAAGATCATTACCGATTCGCGGAGTGTGTGTCCAAATCTTACAAAAGGTCGCATCACCAGTCACGCCGCTCGAATCCTGGAGGGGTGTTAATGTCTAGACCACCCAAACACACGTTTAGTGATCTGGACGCCAGCTCACGCAGGACTAGTTGGGAACGAGGCTGCCAATGCCTCAGCCCGCGCACTTGATTACCGGGAACCTCCTCGTCCTTCATCGCCTGACGATTCAGAACCTAAACCGATCACCACCTTTCGCGAAATTACATCTATGTACAGATAGAACAGGCTCTGATTTACGCCCCCGGCGACGGGCCTAAATAAGGCGGACGAGCGCTGGCTGTTACGCCTTTAAACCAACACAGTATTGTGTCTGGCAAGACTTAGGCATTTCAATCCGGCTTTTTCAGGGGAATGCCCATGCTATGATCATCCGCTTGCGGATACGTTCACCATTGTATGGGCATTCTCATCTAACCCGGTAGTCCCTCCCCCCAATCACTTCCCCTTCACCCCCTAACGGAGGGAGCTGGGAGGCTGCCCTGCTCGGCTGCTCGGCCTTGGAGGGTCAAAGAGCCCTCGTGGCCAGGGCGCATGCCGCCGCAGAAGCCACAGGGGTCCCGGACTAGGGACTAATCCTAGAGTTTATACAGGGTCGGGCCCTAAGGCCGCCCCTATCTCCCTTATACTTGTAAATAGTATGAATAAATGTTTCTCACTACCACCATCACCCGTTCTCCGCGTGAACGCCATCGCGCGAAATGAGAAAAAGTGTGTACGAGAATAAAAAATGCCAGGAGTGCGCCGAACGCACCGTACAGTCCAGTGAGAGCTGCAAGAGCGGCCTTTCAGAGCCTTTTGTAATCACTATTTGGTTAACTGCTGCAAATAGACTTGCTGGGTACCCACTACGTCATATATAAGGAATGAAGAGAACTGACTTTATTTTGGTCCTGCGGAACGCGAATAATAATCTTAGCGTAGTTGGCCAGCATTCACTATGCTATCCTTCGTCATTCTTCGTAGAAGCATGGTATCCTCTGCACGTATTTTGCCTAAAGAATCATATCGGAAGTGGGTATGCGCCACAGTTAATAAGCGATCAAGAACAAGCTTTTCTATTGGTTTTGAGCATTGGACGACCCACTCGTTGCGCCATTCGCAATGTGTGACGCCTGGTTGTTTCTTTGATGTTCTAAAACGCTTTATTACTCATATTAACGTGATAACTTTACCGACATCAAACCCGTCTAAGGCAAGTTCCCGAACGAGTCCCAAGCACCAGCGTGGCTCAGCGGCGAAATACTGGGCTGTCACGCAGTTGACTACAGTTGTAATCCCACTATGTGCTTGGTGTTTTAGGTTGAGTTTTTTTTTTCTTATTTTTGTGCGATAGTGGCTACTGACTGCGGTGGTGGACAACTACGGTGCCGCACGTTACCCGTCTTGTGATTTCATAACAGCTTTCGCTTTAAAATGCCCTATACAGGCAGGCGTCATGCCGGACAAACAATTGCGGTGCAATATCGCAATCAACAGGTGCAATATCGCGATATGGTGTCGTTGAAGGGTAAATTATAGGCTTGTGTGAATATTCTAATGCTCCGAATGTTCAAACGAATAGTTGAATATTCGAATTCACTTCGATTCGAAATTAAATTATCGAATATTTTCGAAGTATTCGCAGTGAACGAATATGCGTATATTATTCTGCAGGTCACCACCTGTAAAATTGGTTTCACTGCAATGTGACAATGTTAAACAGTAGAAGCAATTTACTAAAGAACATTTGTTTTGCCGTGAAGCCCCCCTTCAAACTTAAGGAGGCGTTGCAACATTAACTGAGCATTGTCAGAAAACGCTGCCGATCGGTGGTCGAGGCTACCGAAAACACGTGAGGCAAATATTATAGCGCAGCACGTGACCTGTAATTCACAATAAAATTTCAAAACTAAAAACTGCTTTCTTTCCTCAGAAAATGACACCACAGGCTCAAAAATCACTTGGCGCAGCCAAGAAGAAATAAACGGCTCTGGTCACAGGCATGGGCTGATTTGAGCATGGTGCACTCGTCGTTACCGGGGTCATCGCTTGTCCGCGAGTACGTGTGCGATGGCACTGAAAAGCCGCGTATTCGAAGAAAAAAAAGAGGTGCTCAAGGTCATGAGCTGCGTGTGGAGTATTTTCTTTCGCCGTGCCATTCCTCCCTGCTTAGCTTCCAGCTATTTCGTCAAGACGAGAAGATAGAATGCAATTGCAGCGTGCGCCAATTTTGGAACTCTGCTCATACTAGACTGACTCTAGAAACTTTGCTGCAGTGAATTTGTGAGGCAACAAGCATGTTTACTGGCTCCATGGCTACTTGAAAAAGTGTTGCAGGGCGCCTTTAAAGGAACATGTAACCCTCAAATCAATTCTTCATTTTATTAAGCTTATTATGACGGCTTATATAATCCTAGCATAATAAATTTTAAAACATTAAGTATCTCACAGGTTATCACTCGCATCCTACCGAAACTACTACTCAAGGTTGTTTTGACTTCCTTTGAACGAAAAAATATATGGCATTTGCATAGAGCCGCAGTTTTCATATAAAAGAAATATTGTGCAGGTTAGTTTAAATATATTTTTATATGTCATACATACCATTCGTATTCGATTCGAAATTATTGGATCGAAATCACTATTTGCTTCGAATTCGCTTGAAACCAAAAATTCACTATTCGCACAAGCCTAGTAAATTAGCAACCAAGTGTCACACAATTGGAATTACGTAACGAGTGGGACGTTTATTTTTGAAAACAGTTGCGAAAGATCTTGTAATAATTATTCATTGCGATCAGCCACAGCATCGACGTAGCGCACATAATGCCTTACAGATGCGTAGCGGGCACCTTGGTTCTTCGCAG
Organism: Rhipicephalus microplus; assembly: GCF_043290135.1. Lineage (NCBI taxonomy): Eukaryota > Metazoa > Arthropoda > Arachnida > Ixodida > Ixodidae > Rhipicephalus > Rhipicephalus microplus. The sequence goes on along the minus strand of NC_134702.1, from coordinate 71,003,947 downwards.
ATTAACGAACAGTGGCGTGGTGGGCGCTTGCCTACTTCACAAAATTTATTATTTATGGCGTATTTGGGACCGTGCAAGCGTATGTGTTGCTGCGCCTACGTCTGCAAACAATATTTCCTGTGCGTTGACGCTGAAAACATTCTCAATCGTGCGTGTAAATATGGGAACCTTAATTTATTCGAATATAAATACAGAAATTTGTGAGTGATTTTAAAGATTTTAAACAAAAAGAAGAAAACAGTGAGCCCCGTAACTGTCTCTCAGGGGGAGGACACCTCAACAGTAGCTCACAAAGGGTGGGGGTAAAGGAGGGATTAAAAGGATAGCACTAAAAGGTAAAGAGAAGATTACTGCCAACCCACTTGCAAGCGGGTTGGCAGTAATGATTGCAGGAATGCTGGCGAAACTGTGCGTTTTATTACAAGTTTTCTCTACGTGCGCTTATTTTCGAACACACAGCAAGTGGTCATCGATCTATTTTTTTCATTTTTTTGAAGTTGTGCTTTCCAGTTGGATGAGCATGGGTCTCACGTTCAGTCCACGAAACCCATGCTTCGAATAGATGCCACATATGCTGCCGGCCGTACGGCTTCGAGGTTGACTAAGACAGAACCCTCGTCAGTCAATTTTGGTGACTTTTGGTAATGTTGAATCAAATTAAGCAACACTGCGGTGAGAACAGAATGAGATCCACGGACATAAACAAAACGAGGCGCATGCACTCGAGAGACACTTGTTAAAAATAGGTGGCGCGATAATTTTGCCCGATGCGTGGTGCGGACAATTCGAGTTCGTCGTCGTCGTCGTCGTCGTCGTCGTTGTCGTTGTCGTTGTCGTCGTCGTCGTCGTCGTCGTCGTCGTCGTCGTCGTCGTCGTCGTTGTTGTTGTTGTTGTTGTTGTTGTTGTTGTTGTTGTTGTTGTTGTTGTTGTTGTTGTTGTTGTTGTTGTTGTTGTTGTTGTTGTTGTTGTTAAACGCACGTTATGAATTTGTAATATCAATAAATATTATTGTTCTGATGATCGTGGCAGATCCTTCTGTACCTAATGATTACTGGTTACCAGAGTGCTCCGCTCCACTACTAACGGAGATTAATGAACACAGTTTGCGAAATGATCTGTTTGACTTCCTTGGCATAAAAAAGATCATGTAACACGAAACACACTTCCCTTAACGTAAACGTGAAGCCGTTAAACGAAATAATTACTAGGTACCAGAGTACTCCAGTCTGGTAATAACGGAGATTAATGAACACAGATTGCGAAATGCTCCGTTTTACTTCCTTGGCATAGGAAAGATCATGTGACACGAAGCGCACTTTCCTTGACGTTAACATGAGGCAGTTAAACGAAGTTCGAGGGTGCCCGTCTCGTGGGTAATATATATTGCGGTCGTTTCGTTAACTTCATATATACCGAAATCGGCATGTCATTAATGTGACAAACAAAAATGACATGGTTGGAATGTACGTTTCATTTGCGTGGTACATATACCAGAATGCACATTAATGCATGCGTGCGTGTATGCCAAACAAGCTATAGCAAATAACACGTAGTTACGTGAATGACTTCATTTGTATCAAAGGCAAACCGTGCAGTGGAAGGAATGTATCGCTTCTGCATCGCTTTACGTTAACTTCCACAGTTCGCGTCTGTCTGCTGTTTTTTTTTTTTTTTAACAGCGGAGTTGTGTAAGCCGGCCGTAGCAGGCCAGAGCATATAGTAGCAAGCCAGAGCATATAGTAGCTATGGCTGAACCATTTACACCCCTTCCATCTTCAATAAAATATGACTCTCGATCTTATTGAACAGGAACGTGTTTATTTGCGGCTTCAAATACAATAGCCGTCGTCCACTTAATATCGCACAACTCCTGCGCAGGGTCCTATTGCATTGAGATGCTTCTCACCACTCCATTCAGGCAATTCTGCGAGGATGACATGACGAAGTGAAATTAGTTATATTGTTTGTATAATATAATACGGCTCAATTTATTGGCTATTCGCATGCGTGTGTGCGATTGTACATAACAGGAACATTTTACAGTACAGTGATGTCAAAAGTATCTTTGTAGCAGGGATGGCATACACGCAAAATTGTACAACAAAATAGGGCTGTCAACTAGTCAAGCTGTTTTAGGCGCAGCTTTGTTTTCACGGTCCTTTCTTTCTGTACGACAGAATTAAAAATGGACGCTTGACCTGACTTGAAAGTAAATCGTAAATCTAGCGCCACGCGCAAGGATAAGACATACGCCAACTTCAGAAGCTGCACTTTGCCAAATATGAGTATATACAACTACATATTCCAACATTTATGCCGATGAGACCTGCGACAATATGGCGATATAATTGATCCACAAAGCACATACATGCTTACAAATGGGAAAGAACAGTCAGTTACAAATATATTATTTCAGATGTACCGAGATATTTGTGCCTACGCATCGTGAAAATTCCTTATAATGTTGACAGGGTGCACAATGCTGTTCTGCAAATGATCGTACGCAGGCGTTTACACATAATTTTATTAGCTGTCGATTACAGTCATTTACGTGTGAATGGTATGGCATTATGAAGACAATAGGTTTTGTAACTTTCCTTTCTTAGTAATTCGGGAAAGCACACGGCTGCATCGTTTTTTTGTTTACTTTAGAAGCACTTTTTTCAATGCGTGTAAATGTCAATGTTGTGTTAGTTCTTCTTTCTTTCTTTTTTACATCAGTTTAGCTGCTCGTTCAATCATCCTGCCTTTAGGGTATTCATATATCTGCAATGGTTGTTCGAATCTAGAAGCTGCCAATGTGGCGCATTTCCGTAACACACGTTTGCGGCAATTTTATTCTTAAACGTACGATTCCGCAAATGGGCCGTTATACGGTCAGTTTCCGCTCATTTATAGAAAAAATAACGTAGTATTACTCACAGTTACCGTCGAATTGAGCCCCTGCAAAAAGAAAAAAGGAGGAGTTTCAATCACCGAAACTATACTAGCGCGCAAGGCAGCGTAGCAATTTTTACCGTGAACTATATCGAATTCATTTGAATTTCTAGTTAGGCGTACGAAAGGCTGCAAAGAGCACATGCGCCCGCTGCGATCTTGTGGTTATTTACCACAAGTTACCCCAACCTAATCAATTCCTTTGTTGATTGTTGGCTAGATATATTGCTGCGCACATACCGCAGCAGTAGTGCGGCGTAATTCAAGCGTAACATAAAAAAAATAACGTGTCACACCGAGCTAACATCTGTCGTCTGGTCTATTTACGCAAAAACACCCCCAGCAATGAACGACAGCGCATGCCACCGTGTTGCTATCCACCAGCATTCATAATAGGCCTAGTGATAGGTTTATTGTGGCTGTCAAACGTGTTACATTGCACCGGCGCACATGGTACCACCGTTTCTTTTTACAGTGAAAGCTGTTATTAGATCACAACTCGGCTCACGCGCAGTTGTCCGCTGCCGTCGCCGCCAGTGTCCGTAACCACATAGCGCGAAATCAGAAGAGAAAAAAAAACCTAGCACCAATGACACAGTGGAGCTCGAACCCGGGCCCACTGAGTGCCAGCCCCGTGAGCTACGCCGGTGCTTGTGACGTGTTGGCAAACTTGCCTGAGGCAGCCTTGATGTCGGGAAAGCAATCACGTCAATACGACTTATAAACCGTTTTAAAACAGCGAAAGAACACCAAGTTGTCTCACAGTGCCAATAGCGTAACGAGTGGGCCATCCAATGTTCCAACCCATATTACAAAAGCTTGTTCTTGTTCTCCTATTAACTGTGGCGCATAATTCCTCATCGTCGTCAGCCACGGCATGAACAATTGACACAGAATTCTTCGCAAGTGTTTAGCGAATACCACGCTTCTCGGAAGAATGACGAAAAATAGCATAGCGAATGCCGGCCTACTACCAAAAAGTTTATTATTAATGCCCTAGTGGGTACCAAGCAAGCGTGCTTCCAGTAGTTACCCAATGAGTGTTTTGAAAAGGCTCTGAAAGGCCGCTTCTTCTAGCTTTCGCTGTGAATGTGCTGCGACTTCCGCGCAGGCCTGGCATGTTTTTTTTTTTTACCTTGTCTGCTTTATTTCTCTCCAACATTAAATTCTTCCATCACTTTTTTTTGCATTTTGACTCTATGCTGCAATTCATTCGGAGACAAGATCAAGCTACAGTTAGCCCAGTACAACCTAAAAGCTAGTGTGCCTCTTGAATTGATCAAAATAGCGAAGTAATATTCTTTTTAAAAGTGCGTAACTTAAGGCAATAAAATAAGGTGCATATATCTGTAGTTATCCCACATTGCATTTACTATCATAACGCAATATTATTTTTCAATGTGCCTAGCCATTTGCACCGCCAAAACACATGGACATCCAAAAGTTAAGGGTAAAAAAGTTCTTACTGACGGTTCTAACCTTATTTACCTTTCATTTGCCTGTCCTCATGCTAAACCTTACCTGATTCCTAATCAATATTTCATTTTTAAAGCTAAGTACTTTTACTGTTATGATAGCTATGCTGCAGCGTCACGCCTTAACACTTCAGTTCCGAGTGGCAGTTATTGTAAAAAACGTTATGCTCTCGAAAACTAAATTTCCTGCAAAATGCAGGCCTATAAATGCGATTGCTACTAGCAAATGCGCTTATTATTACGATTTTTATTACTAATGCGTATGCACTCACCGCTTCACGTCCCAAGCAGTCCACCTTGTTCAGAGAAAAGAAGATTTGAAATGTGCATGAGCATCTTTGACGGGATTAAGCAGTCGCAAGTCGTAGCCTAATTAGACAGTGACTTCTGATGAAACAACAATGACAATGTCTGCTGTTCTACGTCTCAAAACCATGATGTGAATACGCGAGACATTGTAGTGTGTGTGGGTGGGGGGGGGGGGGGCTTTGAAAATATTTATTGTGTGGTGTTCCTTAAGAGACACTGCCATCACACAGTTCACGGGCCTCTAGCATTTTCACCTCCATCGAAAATGTACCTAGTGATAAAATAAAGCTCAAAGCGAGACATTTGGCATATTTTCAGGCGGATCACGACAAATTTTACGAATGAAAATTTCCGGAGTAGATCTCATCTCCTGTCGGAGATTTTTCCAACAAGATTGGTAGAAATAATATATTTTGCTCATTTGTAGACATTCGCCAACCTGCTGTCGTTTGGCGATCCGTCTTTCTACTCGAACTCCACCGGCTGACTCCCTCATTGAATCCGCACCTATGTATACTCACCGCAGTCGTGATACGCCGCAGACTAAGATAACGCTGTCTGTTGGTTCCCTGAGCAACCACGGAACATTTCTGTTTTTTTTTCGTTTTTCAAAGTTTTAAACCTCGTAGGTGAGGCGCGTCTCGCAAGTACACACACACACACACACACACACACACAAAAGGACGTTTGAACAGAGAAAATAAAACAACCTTAACGGGATAGCGAACGCAAGTAAGTGAAGTGCAATAAACCCATGCGTTTATATGTTATCATATGAAAACAAATTTTCAGTAAAATTTGATTCAGATAAAAGAGCTGTCGAGTGGCGTAGCCAGGAGGGCTGCATGAAGGTGTCAAATGGTCTCCAGAAAAATTTCGCATTTCGTACGCATTACTGAATACGGACGCACATCAACACGCACGACCATAACGAAACGCCAAAATCCCTCCCTCCCCCCCCCCGCCAAATAAATTATGGTTATGAGTCATGACACAACTATGGGCAGTTCAGTGGGCCCAGGACGTGGTGGAGAGGCTAGGCCTATCGGTCCCGACGTAAGACGGGCCCCCTACGTGCTAGTTCACGCCCTGACGGACATAAAGTTTATTGACGCCACACGCAGCTGGTGTATTTGTGAGACATCGTTCCAACGCGGGGCTTCTACACCTATATATTGGCGAGCGTATAGCCTCAGATGAACGTACCCAATAAACCCTACACATAACCGCAGGCTGGATAATAACGCTCACTGCCAAAAGAAACTAGTCTTTCACTCCTATTTGATCCGAACTCCGGCCTCTTATCTCTCCCCGTATGGCCATAATGGCTCTGAAAAGACAACCTATGCCACATGCTCTGCAGTTGTTCTCAAAATCGTTCACCAGTCGTTCAATATCTACGATGAGGAGCAGTTAGAGGCCACCGTGCGCGGACCACGGTGTCAGAAGTACAGGACCATATCCTGGACTGGCCAAGAGATAGGACCAAGATCAGCTCAGCCCAGAATTCTGGGAAGATCGTCAATTGGCTCCCCGTAGGCAACCCATTACTTCCACAAAGCCCCGTTTCACGTCATAGCAACCCTTGCTCAATTTTTACCCCCTTCCCCCTTCTGCCTTCATTTCGCGACAGAACGTAAGAGAATCAGAAATTTAACGAGGCCCCCATGCTGTAGACGCTCCAAAAAATTGCATTGCTGTATACCACCAGCATGTGTCGAATCGCGGCCTATTAGTATAGTTATATATTTCGTTTCTTTTGTCAAAAATCCGATTACTGCTACACCCATAAGCTCCAAAATTTTTCCCGATGTTGACATAGTCACACTTGGGCCTTTTTCGAAGCTTTTAAAACTCAAGCAGCTGTGTTCAGCACCCGCCACGGTGGTCTGGCGGTTAAAGTGCTAGATTGCTGCCCCGAAGGTAGCGGTATCAAATCCCGACATCAGCGGCCGCCCATTCCACGGATTCGAAAACGCTAGAGGCCTGTGTACTGAAATTTAGGCGCACGTTAAATAACTGCTTTTGGTCAGAAGTTGCGGAGCCCTGCACTACGGCATTTCTCGAGATCATATCGTGGTTTCCGGGCGTTCAACCCAAACAGTTATTATAAGGTGCGTTCAAGCTATAGGCTTCGAACAGTTCGCACGTATCCACAAGTAGTAAGACGGTAAGTTGGGCCAGTTGGTTAGGATCCATCGGGACAGGGAACTCCTTCCCTGTCCTGTATTTTTTCTGGTGTTGCGCTGTAAGTAAGTTCACGATGTGTCCACAAGCTTGCAAAGACATCCCACGTCTAAAAGCGTGAGTCTGACAAACGAATGCGCTGCGTCGTCAATGACTGACTCACAACGCACCGCTGTCGTGAAGTCAAACTCGTAGTCAAATAGAGATCATGCTATTATCGCCTAGAGCTTTGTGTTTTATTGTAGGTTACCGCAGAGAAAGAAAAGAAAAACAAGTCCTTCTGTAACAGTGACCACCACAAACTCTGTACTTACAATTTTATCCATTGGTTGCGACTTACAAGTCTGGAACCCCTGGCAAAGAAGAAGAAGAAACCGCGCACTGTCAGCGAAACACTGAGGCTGCATTTGAGTTATAACTGCGACAGCAAAAATATTATGGGTAAAAAAAAAACGCAGTTAGGACCGCTCATTGATATTTAGACTTGTAAGAACATGTCAATTGGCGTATAATAAAGGCCGCATACTTACCTTCATAAGCTTCTCTATCTGCGGGTTTCCACCCTTCATTTGCATAATTTTGCTCATATCCACGTTGCCGAAGCAAGCCATGGCTTTCTTCATCAGGGCCAAGCCTTCAACAAAGGGAACATATCTTTAATTTTTGCGAAGACAGTACGAATTATTTGAAAATCGCAGGCGACAACATTATTATAATACTTCAGCTCGGAGGCTCGAACCAGCGGATATCTGTTGCACGAAATATCGAAACGCACAACTCAGTGAACAACTAAGATTGACCCCATAGTTTTTTTGTGCTCAATCGTTACTTTATGGCCCGTAAAGAAAGAGAGCTTTTACTCTATAGAAGTTCAACTAAGATTGACCCCATAGTTTTTTTGTGCTCAATCGTTACTTTATGGCCCGTAAAGAAAGAGAGCTTTTACTCTATAGAAGTTATACTCTACAGAAATAAATCAAGTGATGGCGCTAAGTTAACAGCGGAGCCGTTAGGCCTTCATTTATGCAATAACTCGTCGTCAGAAAACTGTCATCATCACAAACAGTCACGAGTTCTCTGCGTCCTCTTCATGTTCTCTTTCGCTCCCCGAACAAGTGCACTGACTTGTCCGGCATGGGATGCAATATTTCTGACGGCTGAGCGAGTGAGAGAACACAGAGAAGAAAGAAATTAAGGGGAAGAGAGGGGGGATAAAGGCGAGAACGAGAAATATAGCGAAAAAAAGAAAGAACTACATATAGAAAGTAAGAAAATAGATGACTTGCACGTGAGATCGCGGACGCCACTTCAGAAAGCTACTGTGACTCCCCGACGGATGCTTCGATGAGAAACGAGTTGCGTCCATGTGAAAAATGACGCAGCAAGAACGTCTGTGTGCGTGAAAAACGAAAGAACCAACGTATGACGTTTTGATTAAGATTTTGAGTCATCAAAAACGCCACGTGTCCTCATGCTGGTGCTCCATGTATGACACTTTCAGCGATGTCAGTGCAACTTATCGATTGAAATGCACACAGACAAAGAAAGGAAGAAAAGTTCGAAAATGCGGAGAAACAAAGAAGGTCACACAGCTCCACGCTCGCTTCAAGCCTGGCTCCACTAATGTTTCACTGCCTCTCTTTTTTTCTCTCGCTCTCTCTCTTTATGTTGTGCACCGTCAATGCTACGGAAAAAAATACACTGTTCCGCACGTTGAATCCCTGAACAGAAAGCAATTTAGTGCAGTGAAGCACGACTCTAATGGGACTCCTATAGGAGTCCTCTAGGAGTTCTATTGGAGTCCAGAACTACATATATATGTAGTTCGTCGCACACTTTGGCGATCAGTGAAGGAACGGAACTGTCTGGGTCCGTACTTCCTTTTGTTTACTTTTTTGTCAGACGCAATCAATCACACAAGCTATTACCTCTAGGCGTCTATACTTTAGGAATGAGCATCTCAAGACTGGTGTCACGAAACACGAACAAGAAAACTTGTTCAGTGCGTGCACGCCTGTTAGCACTCTCAAATTACGGTTCCTAAATTTTCCATGTGTGCCGTAATGCGTAAGCTATAAAAAGAACGTACGTAGTGAACATTTGTTAATTATTCGGCAGTGTATTCTGAACTACGGTGCAAGTATGTTGACTTGGAGTAACCGAGCTTCGGGATTAGGGTTCCGCTATATGTAACAATGCTTTTTTGTTTAAGCTGTCCATATTAAACATCAAGAAATTCCACACTGGGTGCATTCGATAATAACCGATGATTCGCCAGCGTTTCGCCGTGGAAGCTATCAGGTAGAAATGCTTAACTGTTAAGCCCGAGGAGGCGTGTTCCATTCCCAGCCCTGCATAGTGGCTGCCATAGGAGTCCGCAGCATACTGTCTTCGGGGTGCAAATGCATGTCGCATCACGGTTGGCAGAGTGGGAACGCTGGCGTAGCTTGAGTGACGACGAGTGGTGGTGCTGATTGGAGGGTGGGGCAATAGTCCCTTCTGCACTACCCTACCGACGCCCATGGTGGTCGCAGCATAATTGAGCCATGTTCAACGCCTGTATCTTTACGTTTAGGCGCACAGAAATTAATTTCAGAGGGTACAAGTTAATGCAGACTCTCCCCGCTGAAGAGAGTCTTTCATAATTACACGATGCTCTTGTCACGTAAAACCCAGGGTTCTAATCCACTAACGAAAGTTCGATAGCTTCCAATGACGCATTCGTACGCCTCGAGTAATGACCATGGCGACTACAGTAATTAACCCAAACAATGACGCAGACGTTGCACACGGTACCTTTTTGCATGTCGGCTTGGCCGTAGTTGCACGTGACGCACGCGAGAAGAAAGACGGCGGTAGTGATAACGGAGACCTTCATGACGATGTCTGCTGCTCCCCGTTTGTGGATGAAGGCCCGTTCCTTCCACCGCGCGCCGTCGGAGCAACGTTCGGCCTTTTAAAGGGGGCAACGGGCCGCCCCACACCCCTCTCGTTGCACTTGTCACGCTCGTCGCCACTCAACACGTGTAGTGCGCGCCTGAACCGACAGTGCAAAGGAGACGCCTGAAGCGACAGTTTCTCGAGTTGCGAGATTGCGTGACCGGGGCAGTGTCGAGGGTGCGTAGTTCTCGCCGGAATCGGATTAACAAGTTGAAGATCGAATGGCGTGCCTGCCTTTCGGCAACGCTGCTTCTGCAATGCCACGAACGTGGACTTTGACGCAACAAGTTGTTGACGTCCCCGTTGGAAAGAACTGTTCGACAACGGCACTGACACTAGTTAATTGTGCACGCGATCTTGCAATCTATCGTTGCGGCAGAAATTATTCTAGTTAAAGGCATTATTGCATGTTTTTTTGGTTAGTTTAGCTTTACTGAATATGTGAGCAGAGGGACGCTACAGCGTCAAGCGAAAGCTGAAGAATCGGCTTTTTTAAGAATAAAACTTACAGATTTGGGTGCACGTTAAAGAACCCCAGGTGGTAGAATTTCCATAGCCGCCACTACGGCGTCTCTCATAATCATATGGTGGGTTTGAGACATTAAAACGCACATATCAATCAAGCATAAGATTTATAGGCTCGTACTTGACTGAATCATGTTGTACAGTTGTGATATCAAGTTTTCACTTAGAGAAAAAGATGATGAGCGTATCTATATGAATTTGTGTCGAAATGCGGAAAGCCAATCAGTTGGCCCAAGCATGCAGGACGGACTCGTGATGCAACTATTCTACAATGACAAGGTACGTCTTTGGTTGCTCACACGAGCAAGTTTCTCGCTTTCGATACAGAAAATTATTCGCGTTATCCAAGTTCGTCATAATCAAGGTGACATTGAGCCCCACCCCTTTGTAACTTTTTTTTACCCGTTTATCCTACTACAACGCCGTCAGACACGAACAGGTGGCACTCCGGCATTTCAAATTTGTTTTTTTCTTTTCCTCTTGCAGAAAGCAGACACAGCGATGTGATGGGACGTTGGCCACTAAACCTTTAAAACTAACACTTTGATAATTAACAGGTCAACTTTGTAAAACATGCGTTTCCCGCACTGGCCTTCCAGTTTCCATCTGCTTGCTTTCATCATTTCGTTCGATGCTATAGACTGTTTCATTGTGAATTTCGGTGCCGTCCTAATAGGCTGACAACTTCGGCATTTTGTATCTGTAACAGGTAAATAACAGGTGCTATGGTAGACGCATATAGGCATTCAAACAGTTGGGTTGATACATTCAACGTTTTATTACCTTCTTAAGTTCCCGTCACGGCCAACAAAAATGAGATAACGTTTGCTTAACAGTCCAAGTTGGCGCGGTCCATGTGTCTCAAGTAAAGATATCTGTAGGGGAAGTCATTTTTACTCTCGTACCTACGTTTAAGGCAAGCCGACGTAATCTTGGCCCTTCAGTTGTTGTGATCTGTAGGCGTGGCCAGTATGGTCGCGCTGCGGGTTTGGTTACGTGACAGTTTTTGGCGAGTGAACTCTGGCCACCGGCGTGCGATGAAGGCAGGCCGGACGCAATTGGGCTCGTCCGTTGCACCTGACCCGTAGCCTTCCATCGAGGGTGACAGTCCCCTCCCCTGCAAGTGACGAACAATCTGTACGTACCAGTTCAATCACAGGGAGCACGATGTATTACGCTCTGATAGCGTGGAAGCATGGGCGTCTGCGAGGGTAGGGTGTGAAAAAAAACTCCCCCCCCCCCCCCAGTCACCCCAGAACTTATCCCCATCTCAATCAACAGCACTGTTTTCCCCCTCGCCGCATGAGGGATTGCTTTGCACACCCCAAAAAATCCTGACGACACCCATGGGCGATAATAAGAATGATAAGAATGGGCTCGTTGCGGGTGATACGTCGTGAAACTTGTAGCGCACTAATAACGTACACGAAGAAAGCGAAGAGAGGACGGTATGCCTTTCTTGTCTTGCGTCATCTGGTCTTCACTTTCAGCGTCTGTGTCCTTAGTACGCTACCATGCAGTTTCTCCTCTAGCGAGGAATGTCGATGGACGTATGGAAATTCCCATCCAGTCAAGAGTGAATAATGTTAAGGCTAGTTCAACGGGGGCCACCGCTAGTGTGTGGACTAAACCATCCTCACGACAGAAGTACACGAAGCAGTAAAAAAAAAACACTGTGAATGCACACTTCTGTTCATAAGTAAGATTGGTTCTTTTAGCGCGACGATAAGCGAATGCGCTGGCACGTAGCCCCATAATTGCAGCCAGTTTCTCTGCATCAGATTTCAGGAAGGAAGATCGTTTACACGCCTAGAAATCGTCAGTAATAGCGCGCAGTGGCCGAACCACGTTTTAGGGGCGAAGCTCCTTAAAGCGGCACCCATTCGTCCCTCGTTGTCGTAGTCGTAGTGTGTAACCAGTGTTACATTTTGACCTGCAAGGTGGTGCCGGTGGAAGATTTCTCCTGTGTTTTGTTGAACAATAAAAAGATCGCGGCGTGCGGGTTAACTAAATGCCGAACGCTCCTGTCTCTCATTCCCCATTAGCAGCCATTGGCATGTACATTGAGCACTATCTGACAAGAAAGGGTTGTACCTCCTTAGTTTTAGAAAGGTTTAGCTTGCGTTGAGCCGCAGTGCCATGAATACAATGAACTATAGTATATACCATGAACTCCAGGTGGTTAAAGGTGGGAAGTATGAACTCCAGGTGGTTAAAGGTGGGAAGTATGAACTCCAGGTGGTTAAAGGTGGGAAGTATATACGAAGCGCAAGCCGTAAGAAAGTAAAAGCTAAATTCTCCTGTCTCTCATTTTCCATTAGCAGCCATTGGCATGTACATTGAGCACTATCTGACAGGAAAAGGTTGCTACGTTATACTCGCTGGGCGTAACCTCCTTGGTTTTAGAAAGGTTTAGTGAGCGTTGGGCCGCAGTGCCATGAATACAGTGAACTAGTATATACCATGAACTCGAGGTGCTTAAAGGTGGGAAGTAGACACGAAGCGCAAGCCGTAAGAAAGTGTGCGTGTGCCACCTCTCGTTTAGTCCTTGGAATGTCCGCTGGATGGCGGTGCTTCAATATGGGGAATATATGATGAAAAGATGCGAGATGGTGGTACTTGGAGTGTTGAATAGATGGACGAACGGACACACAGACAGATGCATGGATGGACACATGAACGGGCGCAGGGGCAGATGCATGGACGAACGCAGTGACGGACGCACGAACAGACACACGCACGGACGGGCGGATGGACGCATGGACGGTCACACAGACGGATGCATGGACGGACGGAAGCAAGAACGAATGGACGGACGAATGCTTCGCCCCACTCTCCATCATTCACTCCGTGGATATGCTGCCAATTTTTTAGACGCCGGTGGTGTCAGTCGCGCTTCGCGTCGGAGCTCACAATTTGCTAGCGTAGCGTAGCTCTGGCCAGCGTGCCCACTCAAGCAAGAAGAGAGACGCGCGCGTCAAGTTCCATTTTGACTTTGCCATTTGCTCCAGAGGGAGCGCATGTGCTACATTGGTATATATATATATTCCCTTTTTGCCATCCGCCAGAGCAGAGTGCTCTGCCGCAGAGTTCGTGGATCACTTTGAATCCACCAATGAATGACGCCATTAGCAAGGTTTAGCGAGGGTTGGGCCGCAGTGCCATGAACTAGCGGCGGTGAAAAGTGGAAACTAGACACGCGGAGCAGGCCGTAAGAAAGTGCCCGCGTGCCGCTCCTCCAGTCCGGCCATGCCACCTCTCGTTTAGTACTTAGAATGTCCCCTGGATGGCGGTATTTCTATATGATAAATATATTATGGAAAAATGCGAGGTGATGGCACTTGGAGGATTCACTAGATGGACGGACGGATGGACAGCAGCACGTTCGGATGGACGGAAGCCCGAATCGACGGATGGACACGAATAAACGTACGGATGGAAGAGCGCGCGAATGGATGGACACACAAATGACCACACAGGCAGACGGACTGATGGATGCTTCGCCCCACTCATGCTTATGCACTTTGTGGATATGCTGAGACTTCTTTCCGATTTCGCTCTCGCCGTTTACAAAGGCTACCGCAAGCACCCATGAACACAAGGGTTTGCTTAATCATTGATCATGGACCATAGTTGTCTGAATGGAGATTTATATCACCGTCAACATGGATGCCTTCACGTTAAACGGCGCTACAGCTATCAAACATCAAGACAAACCGTAATAAGCTTTCTTATACAAATATATACTATTTCGTAAGGACTTATGTGTACAATGTATGCTTTTCTGTGCAGAATTATTCTGTGCGGATTATGTTTTCGGGGTGGAGCCAAGGAAGTCGAAGCTCCAGTTAGTCTAACCTTGTCCTGCCTCAAGCGTAACCAGACAGACAGACAGACAGACAGACAGACAGACAGACAGACAGACAGACAGACAGACAGACAGACAGACAGACGGACGGACGGACGGACGGACGGACGGACGGACGGACGGACGGACAGACGGACAGACGGACAGACAGACAGACAGACAGACAGACAGACAGACAGACAGACAGACAGACAGACAGACTGGACTGGTGAACGGACGCTTCGCCCCACTGATCATCATTCACTCCGTGGATATGCTGTGATTTTTTATTGGAACCATGTTTTATTAAAACCAACCATGTTTTTTATTGAAACTTCCACCTGCTGGTGCTGAATTTTTAGCAGACATCTTTAGCTATACGATTCCAGGCTTTTTTGTCATCTTGCAATCGTTTGGTCAAAGGATAAAGAGGAAACATTGGTTTCTTTTTTTTTGCGTTAACTCTTTGTTGTATGCTGCTTGTAAAGCTATTTGTGTAGGCAACCGAACTCTGCTGCATAGTCTGACAATGCAAGAAGGCTTTTCAGAATCACTTAATCTTCGTGAGGCTTTCCACGACTGGCTCCAGCAAGTGTGCAATGCGAACTCTCTTATAGTAGAGTACTCTAAATTGCTAAACACTTTTTCTGAACGCATATTACGGGGGGGGGGGGGGGGGGGCTTAATTATATCTACTATAATATTGCACGTAGCTTACATATCAATGGTCAGAAGACGACAACGAGGAAGTGGTCTGTCGGTTGTGCGTGCTGTCTTCCATCTTAGTCGACGCCATACGCATCAGTTTGAATATAGATTTTAAATAGACACGCCTCGTGTCATTTTTACGTAACATCTTTGTGGTGGAGGTGCGGGGTACTTCCCCGTCTTCATCACAAAGCTCCTCAACGGCCGCATCATCATAGGTCCAACCATGTCACAGGTTGAACAACCATCGTCTTCACCACCTGCCCCTACCGTGACTTCTGCATACGTCGTCCTACCTCCTGCTCGTGATCCCGGTGTATTTTCCGGTCAGGATGGCGTTTACGTCGACTAAGATGGAAGACAGCACGCACAACCGACAGACCACTTCCTCGTTGTCGTCTTCTGACCACTGATATGTCAGCTACGTAGCATTACCCCCTCAGCGGTAATGTCATTACCCCCCCCCCCCCGGCGGTAACAATATGTCAGCCTCCATAGGACTTTTAGTATGTTAAGCCCTAACCGCATGCACACGATTTCCTGGCCACAAGCGGCAGCGACAAACTTGCTCCGTCGCAACTTCTGCAACCGCATGTCAGCGAGAAAGTGTCATTGGGTGTTTTCCAATACTCCCCGTAGGTGGCTTAATAGACACCATAAAGAACGGCGACCATCTTAAGTTTCAATCCAATTCTCACGTAGCCGACAAAATAGACAGATCCGAGACGATTGCATCGTGGAGAAGTATACGATGCAGGCTACTTTCCTGGCCGTACAAGACGGCGGCTCAATGAATCGCTCTGATCGATCAGATCTCGCCAGAATGGTCGTCTACACAAAAGGAGACGCTTCTCCAGACAATCACTGTGAGTAACGTTTACTTTTCTTTATTTCAGCCTGAAGTAGCCAGAAGATGCCACAGTTACGTTTGTTACTTAAGCTTTCTCTTCTCGGCATGAGGTGGCATTACAGTGGCTCTGTAGTTTTTTTTTTTTTTTTGAGCGCTCCCCATCGACTGCGCAGATAAGCGGTTTTGCATGTTTTGAGCTTGCCTTTATAATAATAAGGCAGCAGTTAAAATCTTTGTAGCCCGTATTACATTGTACGGCTTTCTCGGGTGTCAGTCACCAGGTATTTATCAATAAGTGCGTGTCTGTGTGTTTGTTTCTTTAAGTTTTTCTCTTGCCACCTTGTGGGGGAAGTGCACGTACATTGAACACGTAAATTTTTGTAGTATAGCTTAGACTTTCTTTCGCAGGGCAGGGATCGTGTTTTGTAATGATATAGTGAGAAAGTTCATAAGGACAATTGGCGTCAGAAACACATGGTTAAAAAGGCTCCAAAGCGTTCAGGATGCAAGGTGGGTTTCAAAATGGACCTAAGTGCAGAAACGATTGAAGAGGAGGCTGACGCCAAGTGTAGTCAATGTGAGGTCGAGGAAAAAAATGGAGAAAATGATGGTTGCCTGGGGTGAACTGCTGATGAGGATCACTGAGCTGGAGACTGAGTTGGCGACAGGGCAAGAGAAAACGAGCGCTATGGGAGAAAGACTAAAAGTCCGCCGAGGAACCACTAGCGAAGGTGAACCAAGGAGCGGCCGACGGAGAGAACAGTAGGGCACCGGCAACCAGAACGGTGGAAAAAAAGAGCAAGCAAGTTTGGAAAAAACAGGTTCAGCCTGTTCAATGGTTGAAAGACCCAGCTTCAGTGAAGTAGTCGAGGGGCCTGGAGGGGACAAAGCAGCCGGCGTCACAGGTGCAAGTAACCCCCAGGGGTAGGACGTTACAGCTGAAAAGTCACAGCATCTTATAATCACCGGGGACGCGAATTTAAATTGATGCGCACCAGCAATCAAAGAGAGGGTAAAAGGTGACAAGAGGGTTGCAGTAGGGACGTTCGCAGGACGCAAGCTGAAAGCAGTCATGAAGCAAGCGAGCGCAAAACTCAAAACTACAGCTGATAGACGAAACCTCGTGACAATTTTAGGCGGTTTAAAGGATGTACTAAATGAAGTTACGGCAAGGCTAGCGACCACACTGGCTAAAGGGGTCAATCACATGCGCGCCACTTCTCCTCATGTACCGGTAGTGATATGCGCGATATCAGAGGTACCAGTGCTTGACGACAACCTGCAAAGAGCGGTTGTCAATGCAAACCAAGAGATATGGCGGATGAGTCCAGAGAAAGACTTTGAGTAGTGGAAATGAACCGAGAGATGCATTGGTGGGGTGATTTTCATTGAGACGAAATTCACTTCGATGGGCGGCTAGGTCATGATGTGGGTTGGAGACTTGAAGGACGCGCAGTAGCTTTTTTGGGGGGCACGTGGGCCCTTCGGGGCGCAGGATCGCTAGTAACGAGGAAAATAACCAAGGAGACTCTTTGACAAGTGGTATGGACAGATACGATTTCAAAGTGGCACCAGTATCTAAGATAGGTAGAGTCCGGGGCAGAAATAGACGTAGCCACGAAGGCTGAGACAATTCAGACATAGGGTTTATTAACATGAAGGGTGGCAGGAACAGACTGAAGTGGGAAGAGATAGAAGAACAGCTAAGGGAGGAGAGCCCGATGGTATACGGTTTTGCAGAAACACATCGTAGGGACATGAAACAACCTCCTAACAATCCGGACTACGCGTGGGAATATATAATAGAACAGAAGGCAGCAGAAATGGGGGTGGTATTGGGGCATTCATTCATAAAAGTACAGACTGGAAAAGGGTCAAGCAGGAGTGCAAGGAAAATTTATGGCTAAAAGGGATAGTGCCAGGGCAAATGACACTCCTTGGTTTGGTGTACTTGTGGACGGGAGCAAAGGCCAGAGAGGAATACCAGGCAATGGTAAAGTGTACATCAAAGGACATTGAGGAATTAGGACAAGAGTGCGAGATGACTATATTAGGAGATATGAATGCGCACATAGAATATATAGATGGGTATACCGACCAACCCAACAGGCAAAATGATCATGAATATGTGTTAAAGGTATGATTTGATCATTTGCAACAGTACTGAGAAGTGTGACGGGCAAATAGCATGGGAGGTAGGAATGCTGCAGCTGAAGATAGATTACGCACTGATGTCACATAGGATGTATGATAGGTTCAGGGGAATGCACATAGATGAATATGGGTCCAGAAGTCTGGGTAGTGATCACAAACGTATCCAGCTAAGTTTCGCAAGAGCCGTGAAAGTGGGAAGGAGACAAGATGAGCAAGTACAGGAAAATTTTTATTCAGAAAGAAAAATTGAAATAGCTACTAAACAAATTGAGAAAGTAATCACTGAGGATAATAAAACAGTGTGGACATACACGAATCTATTTAGACTGTTTGAGATAAAGCTTGCTAAGGCACGTGACAAGTCATCTCGGAAAAGACACAAACCCAAGAGCTGGTGGGATGAGGACGTTAAGAGAGCCATAGCAAAACGCCAGGAAGCCTCTAGGGAAAACAGACATGCTAAGCAGCGGGGTGAACGGACAGATGATGTTAAAAGAAAATGAGACACCGTTCTAAGCTGTAGAAATAAGCATCCCTTCTTATCAATGAAAAGATTAGAAGAAATGGGGCTCAGCGACTGGTAGAAGTACATAAAAAGGATAGAAAGGCAGCTGCGAAATTTTCGGACCATCTAAGCTCCCTAAGAAATGAGACAAGCCTATAGCAGAGGTTTATAACTACAGCTCAAGGTGCTAGGCTAGAAGGGGACGAAGATATTAAATATATAAGAACAAGGGTGACAGAAAAATTTCAACAAAGAAGTGCTTTATTCACCACAATAGACAAGGATGAATCAAGTAATGCAATGGCTCAATTTTCACAACAAGAGTGTGAAAGGGCTGAGAAGAGGGTTCCTAGTAGTACATCAACAGGCCCAGATGGCATTCCAATTATGTTCATAAAGACATTGGGTCCGAAGTCTAAGCAGACTTTGAGAGAGGCAGTGAGCAAATTAATAATCGATGGTAAAGCCCTGATGGATGGAAACTTAGCAGGATGAGCATGATCTTTAAAGAAAAGGGGGACAAAGCTGACATAAACAACTACTGTCCTATAACAGTGACATCAGTGGTCTACAGGCTGGCGATGCAGGTTATATAGGAAAGACTGCAGGCATGGATAGAGGATGAGGAGGTACTGGGGGAACTTCAGAATGGGTTTCAGAAACACAGGAGGTTGGAATACAATCTGTTCTCACGGACGCAATACATAGTAATAGCAGAAAAGGAACACAGGCCCCTGTGGCTAGCATTTTTGGATATAAAGGGAGCGTAGGATAGCGTGGTTCAAGAGGACTTGTGGAGAATACTGGACACACTAGGCGTGGAAGATGTAGTCACTAATCTTTTAAAGGATATCTATAAAGGTAACAAGGTAGTTAAAAAGTGGTAAAACAGGTATTCAAGCCCGCAGAGGTATAACGGGGGCTTAGGCAGGGGTGTTCTCTATCAACCTTGTTATTCATGATGTACCTA
The DNA here is from genome assembly GCF_043290135.1 of Rhipicephalus microplus. Lineage (NCBI taxonomy): Eukaryota > Metazoa > Arthropoda > Arachnida > Ixodida > Ixodidae > Rhipicephalus > Rhipicephalus microplus. Next base: position 70,984,540 of record NC_134702.1, on the reverse strand, counting down.
CAAGAATTAGAGGCCAAATTAAAGGGAAGAGGACTTGGCTTTAACTTCTCTTTCGTCAAACAAGGAAAATTCATTGAACAGGCAGTACCAGCATTGATGTACGCCGCCGATATAGTGCTAATGGCTGACAACAAGGAAGATTTGCAGAGATTGATGGACATCTGTGGTAATGAGTGAGATAGATTAGATTTCATAATCAGTAAGAAAAAATCAGCAGTCATGATTTTTAATAATATTGAAAGTAGTGAGCTTAGAATACAAGAGGTCATGGTAGAGATAACAGATAAATACAAATATCTGGGCGTATGGATAAGCAATGGGACCGAGTACCTAAGGGAACACGAAATATGCGTGACGACTAAAGGTAGCAGGAATGAAGCAGTGATGAAAAACATGGCACTGTGGAATTACAATAGGTATGATGTTGTCAGAGGAATATGGAAAGGAGTCATGGTTCCTGGTCTGACGTTCGGCAATGTGGTCTTGTGCATGAGATCAGAAGTTTAAGCAAGATTAGAAATTAAGCAACGTGGAATAGGTAGGCTTGCCTTGGGAGCTCCCGGGAATACACCAAATCAGGGAGTACAAGCGGATAAGGGACGGAAATCATTTGAGGGCAGAGAAGCTAGCAGCAAGATAAAATTTCAGAAGCGATTGAGAGAAATGGAGGAGCATTGGGCTAGGAAGGTATTCAGCTATTTGTACATGAAGAATGTCGATACAAAATGGACAAAGTGAACCAGAATATTCAATGGTTAATACTTAAAAAACAGCTGGGGGCCAAACCAAAAAGAATTATCGGTTAAGGAGAAGGTAAAAAATGCTGAGACCGATATGTGGAGAATTGGGAAGATTAAGAAGTCCGCACTAGAGATCTATCGAATCTTTAAGGAGTTAATTACCAAGGAAAGGATCTATGTTAACACTCGTGGTAGTCCTCTACTGTTTTGGGCCGGGACAGGAGTATCGCGAACCAAGACATATCGGGCCAAATACGAAGGGGTAGACACGGTATGCAGTGCGTGTGGAGAGGAGGAGGAAACTTCCGAACACTTGATAATGTTCTGTAAAGGGCTTCACCTTATAGTTCAGGATGATGGCGCAGAGTTTTTCAAAGCACTAGTGTTTAGGGACAGGGAGGGCAAAATTGACTTTAAGCGGGTAGAATAAACTAGAAGGAGGCTATCTGATTGGTGGCTAAAGTCAACCCGCAAGTGAAAATAAACCCTTCAGTGCAAATTACGAGTCCTCAATCTCAATATTTAAAGAAAAAATCTATTTTTTGGTTCACTGAGTTTTACGGCTTGTTGGCGTTAGTCACCGCCCGAACTAAAGGGTACAGCCATATCAATCCATCCATCCATCCAGTGACACCTCGTCGCGCAGAAGCCGTACAGATGTGTTTCATTTCTTGGACAGCATGGGCTCGGTGCTGTCTTCTAGGCTGTCTGCATAGACTTCCTACGTGCTGTCTAAGAATCGGAACACAGCCATTGTTGCTTGAATGAAAACTATCGCTTGCATACCCATAAATTGCGAATAGAAGCTGGTCGTTGGCAAGATGCCAAAATTATTACTGTCTTGTGTGACATAAAGAAGCCACAAAAGCTTTTTACGACTTTCCTTTTTTCGCAATCTTTGGTTTAACCACTACAGGCTGCTCAGACGCGTACGGTACGACGGCTACGACGCACTTCGCACGAAGATTTCGCATTGTAGCAAGCGACCGAATTGTCGCAAGCTACTGTCGTGACATCAAAAGAAACCTTCGATAACGGGATTTAAGACAAAATATGGCCGCTCTCTCACTCTCCACGTGAGATGAAAATGAAAAATAAAGCTGGTTGATACGTTGCATTCCTTGAAGTGCGCGCGGATAACAAGCATCGAGAGCAAATTGTAACCGAAGCGAGAACCAGGGGCGCAGCCATGTTGCTGGAAATCGCCACGCTGGCTTCCGGGCGACAAGCGATCGTTTTAGTTTTTCAGAAACGCGTGACGCTGCAGGCGATGGATGGGTCTCTGTGACAGCGACTCTTGTAACCTGTTGCTCTCATTTGTCGCTGTCGGGAGAAAATTGCGTGCATGCGGTTGGGGCTTTAGCACTGTGCATTGTGTATATTACATGCACCAAAGATTTTATCGTACATATTTTCTCACATACACCACATCATCTGCATTGTGTGTATATAACATTGTGTATATTGTGATAAGTGTGCATGTTAGTCCTTGCAGGCATGTGTTGGGGACACCATGTCTAGGGGACACCCTGTGGACTTGGACATTTCGATGCTAAGGCGTCAGAGATGTCATTTTGCATAAATTACAGTGACAGCATTGGCGTCGTTTGTTGTGAGCGAAAAATCATCATCTTCCGCGTGACCATAAATTGAGAAAGATGCAAATAAATTAAATACATAAATTTCCAAGTCCAAGTGAGGATTGCACCCAGGCCGAGCCATTTTTTTTTTTTTTTGCGTGGCAAGCAGGTAATCTATTTCACAGCCACACGTCCGTTTGCAAGTACAGTTTAAATGACTTAATCTGCTTGGAAATTCAGCAAATATGACGTTCATGATTTCATTTATATGTGAGGTTTAACGTCCTAATACCCCCATATGATTATGAAACACGCCGTAGTGCAGGGTTCCGAAAATTTCGACCACCTGGGGTTCTTTAACGTGCACCAAAATCTGGGCACACGGGCTTACAACATTTCCGCCTTTATCGGAAATGCAGCCTCCGTAGCCGGGATTCGATCCCGCGACCTGCGGGTCAGCAGCCGAGTACCTTAGCCACTGGACCACCGCGGCGGGGGGACGTTCATCCCGGCTGCGGCGGCTGCATTTTCGATGGAGGAGGAAATGTTGTAGGCCCGTGTGCTCAGATCTGGGTGCACGTTGAAGAACCCCAGGTGGTCGAAATTTCCGGAGGCCTCCACTACGGCGTCTCTTATAATCATATGGTGGTTTTGAAACGTTAAACCCCACATATTATGGGGGACGTTCATGCTTTACGACCACACGCATTGCGTATACATCCTTCACAATACAACATGTAACATCGCAGTAATATTTCGTGGTACCAGCGCACATTGACATTGGTTGTCAGAACATGTGATTATCGTAACGACTTCGTGGTTTAAAGCCGGCCACCCACTACAGAAGACCCACCCATTACTGCACGTATTTCCTTATCATCATGAAGAGGGTGCTCAGCAAGTTCGAAAGCATTTCATGCGTATAATTGCTCGTGGTATAAAGCATGCTAGCGATTGCACATGATGCAGTCATATGCGAAAGCTTCACTAACACAAGCGACTTACAATTTCATCGATTACATTGCAATAATCCACAATTTAGACTTCTCAAGTAACATCGTACAATAAAAACTATGGATGAAGTGGTGGCCGTGTTCAACGCTTAAAGGAGAAGCTTGAGGATTTCCAGATTGTTTGTGTTGAAAAGTGCACTCTGCGACTGTGTTTCCGCCTTTCCCTCCGTCGTACTTCTGTCAGCCGCGGAAGCTTTAGCAGTTTCCCACCCTTTTTACCTCTCTCTCTCTCTCCTGCTTTGGTTAAGCTACAAAACACGACCCACCTTCAGTTCACCCACAGGAATGAATACCCATTACGCTTCTCAACACTGATCACAAAACGTTTGCAGTAGTAGTCACTCGGCGTTTTAGCAGCCTGGCGCCTTCCTTTTAAGGACGCAAACGGCTGCCTCGATTCATGGAAGACAAATTCATAGTATCTCCATTCTTGTGCACAGCTACGCCTGGTGCTACCCGGTCAAACATGTTAGAAGCAAGATGAACATTTTACACCAAACCAAGAATTTTCTTTTTGTCCGGTTCGACGAGGGGTGGAGTCTACTTCTTCTGCACATACTTCCCGCTCCGAATTTCACTTGGCTCTGCCTTGTTCATTTTTCTTTTCTGATTGGCATTGCCTGCTATATGTTTATGGTTTGGATAGAGGATTTCTTATTCTTATTTTACAATAAAGAATGGTGCTACGCCTGGTGACGTGGGCTGCCATCGAGGTGGTCTGCCACGATCGTTTACAGTGTCACGAGCTTGCCTAGCGAACAGGACGTGTAGCTTTCCCTCAAAACTTTGGTTCGTCTTTCAAGCAAGATGGCGAGCTGACGCACAGTTCTGATTACTCAAGGATACTATAGTAACTTGCACGCAAAATCTCAAGTTCTGTTTCACGGTACAATATATAACCTGTCGAAATAAATGTCAAGGTTCGTAATTTCATGGATCTTGACTATCCAGTACTTTCGGGTGGTTCTGTTGGTACGCATCACATGCGCGAATGGCTTTTCACTTGTAAATTACCCTCTATGGTAATCGCACAGGGACGAATTTGAGAGGCCAAGCAATATTTATAAAACCAATGTATTTGGTCTTCCTTCTCACCCAACCGGCGATAATTTTTCGACAACTGTCATACACTTATAAGAAAGCTGGCGAACAAAAGCACACGCACTGCGCTTTACCATTGCTTATGAAAAAGAGTGAACGAGCTTTGTGAACGAGGCTTTGTTCAAGTGCTCATGCTTTACATTAGATTGCCTGACGAACAGGGTTTTGTAATCATGCTCGCAGTCATGGCTCGTGAGCCGTCGTAGAAAGAGTGCATCGTGACACCCTTCGGCTGTCTTAGGCCTGTATTTGCATGTGTCAGCTAGACCAGACCTTCTGGGATAGTGTTACGCTTTCCTGGACGATTCCACAGTATATCTCAGCCTCGTTTGGAAAAACGCCACCAGCCATGTAAGCAGGCTTCCTGAGCAGCTCATGCACGCAGTGTTCGAAGCGTGGAATCAAGGCGGAGGAATGTAGGCACCAGCTCCATTCGTCTATGTGTATATCTAGTCGCATATACTTCATGCAGTTGACGCATAATCCTAACATCATCCTTATCGCCTCCTTTGAAATTGAAAGTACAAGACAAAAGACAAGACACCTCAAATAAGTGGGAGAGTTCTCTCAAAAGCTCACTTCCCACCGACTAGCAATGGTCCATCCAGCAGGCCCACCAAGTGGCCGCCAGGTATTTCCTGTCGGTCCCTACGTGTTAAGTGCGTCCCGCAGGACATAAAGTTTTTCTATTTCATTCCACCTGATATAAGTAGAGAATAACTGGCACTACGTGTCTCCTGTGTCTCTCTTTCTTTTTTGCGCAGTAGTTTGAAATTTTATGCAATGAAGCAACTTGCACACAAGGCATTCTATTAAGTTATCACCTCTATGAGTCCGCATCACGGCGTCTTAGAGATGTCCAGTGCATACTTGCCAAACACGAAGTCATAGATAAGTGCGGTGGCACACACGAAGTCAGTGCGATGCGGTGGCAAACGTCCCATGGATGGCGCCGACTGGTGTCAGATACACTAACTGCCCGCAGCCAAGCGCGTCGTTTAGAAAAGTTTCCAACTCGATTTGGAAACCACAAATGTACCTTTCTTATAAAAAAGTATTCTTGATACTTGGGCCTGTCGATTGAGTGCTGTAGCGAAAGACGTGAACACGGCCGACATGGCCATGGCGTTCTTGTCACTTTATTATATAGAATACAAACGCAGAAGCGAAGGGGCGACAGACATCGGGGCCCATCTGGTCATTATAGTGAGTGCGTTCTTCTCTAGCTCGCACCTCGGGCTCTCGTCATGGGCTGCGAGACAGGCGTGGCACGGTGGAGGAAGCAATGACAAGGATGATGATGATGACGATGATCAAGGATGATGTACAGGTGCAGTACAAGTAGGGACACACAAAGCCCGAGACAGTGGTATTAAATTTTTACTTATTTTTCAAACGTAAAAGAGCGTTCATGGCAACGTTATCTTGTCCCTTAACTTTGAGCGTGAATCTTGAGGGCACATACCTGCAAAGAACGCATTACGAAACAGCTGTTTTTTTCACTAAGTGCTGAATATACAACAGTTTTACTATTCAGCAAGAGCTGCGAAAACAATAAGAATTGTTTATTGATGGCAATCATAATAATGGTCGGCACTCTATAAGCATACCTCGCATGCGTGAACAACAGTAAAACTGCCCATCAGATAGGCGTTTGACAGTAAGAGATGTAATAAGAGAAGTAACAATTATGTTCCGCACTCCCAAATTTCTGCCATAGTGAACCACGAGCTTTTTTTTTCCCCAACTTTTAAAAAATATATATAAATTCGCTATCTGCAGTCCTCACTTTGAGTACTGTTTAATAGAAGCAACGTTCTATACATTACCGTCTCTTTGTCGCTGAGCCCCTGTAATGAAAATGATAAAAACAAGGGCATAAAACACTTTTAATCATAAAGTAATCGCAAACGCTTCCTATTTCCTGTTACCAAATTGTCATCCACGATTGTCTTTTATGATATACTACACTTCCTTAAAGTTCTGGCTGATATAAAACCCGCTTCCTGATGCAAACTGTGACATCACCATGCCAGGCCAACATTCACACCACTCTAAGGAACCAAGAAGCCTTAGACCACGCACTGGCGCCACGAGTGCCATTTGGCAGACACTTGCGTGCTAAGATAGAGCAGCTGCTGAAGTACCTTCTCGTTAACAAAAAGATATTCTCATAAGGTTGGTTGTCATTTGCACAGTGGCTAGTGTTCGTGCTAGGTCGACCTGTGGATTTTCTATTATGTGATTCTCACAGCTCATTTACAGTACCCCTCTGTAGCCAAATGTGCTTGTCGAATGGCTGTATGCGTGCAGCGTAATTTTTGTCAACGCGGCCCCATGAAGTGTGAGGTCTACGGGGCTGCTTTATGCTCTCCCATAGTACAGTACTAAATACTCTAAATCGTTGACCTCTTTAGATGCGAAGCATCCCTTTGACTCACGTGTGTAACGCCATACGTTCGTCCGTACAAACACGCCGCAACGCGTTCCCCTCTCCGCAGGTGTTGGAGCGGTGCCAAGTAGGTCAAGTTGCAGCTGCGTGGTGACGTCACGCTCCCCTCGCATACTTCCTTCATAGGTGCGCGCTGACGTCACTCTCTCGTTCACTCGCCGCACGCTTGCCGCAGCGCCCGCAGCAGCCGGCTCCTCCACCCGCTCGCCACACACTTCCCTCTCGCTTCACCTTCATTACCGCTCGCAACGCTCGACCACACGTCGAGTGGGAACACTCTTTCGGCTCGCTTACCTGTGATGGAACTTACACGAAACGCAACCCGCCTCTCGTATGTCCATGCGTTTCAAACAAACGTTTACTCTAGTAAACCCTACACCGAGTTTCGCTTCAAACCGTTTTTCCAGCATTCGCGTGGACGCCCGTTTCAACCGGGTCAAGGTCATACGCACCGCTGCTGCTTCGCATCCCATCAGGGTTTCCTTGGGGGAGACGGTCTATATGTTTTATTAATACTTCGATTTCGGGACGGCTCAGTGCATTCCCATAGGTGATTACGAAGTACGCGAAATCGTTGAACACCTATTCTAAGCACACAATGAATAAAACATGAGTAAACTGCTGAATAGACAACGCTTTCTTTGAATGAACCTGTCTTCCGCAAAAGACAAATCAACGTACTAGCGAATCACGCTGTAAAATAGCGGCGAGAACAGTTTACGGTACCTTGCGGTGAGGTGCGTCGGCCTTTATTCATGTGACATCGAAAATTCTAGTTTTATCACGGCTGCTCGCGTAAGCTCTCCAGTACACTTGACTGTACGCGTCCTGCGCGTACTCTCAACAGAATTATCCTAAACAATTGTGTGAGAGAGGGTGGGGTTTACTATGAGAGAAAGTCTGAGAATTCAGCCTGAATCAATTTTCCGACATTGTACTCGGCGTTTAGTAAGAGGGTGGTAAGATAGTAAATAGAGGGTGTTGATGTTGATGGAAATGAAGGTGGTTGTGGATCGAAATCTTGAAAGTTCAAAAGTTATTTACAGCCCTTTTTCGAGTTTTGTTTCTCGCAAAATCCTGTTCAGAACTTAGAAAACAACCGTGAAGCCTCTAAAACACGGTGGCACGCTCTGAGCCGAGTATCAATAGGTCTTTACTGGTGCACCCTGAACACATCAAAATAATAAAGCAGCTGCTATACGTCTCTTTAGGAAGACAGGCCCGGATACAACTTATAATTGGGGTCTCTTTAGATTCGTGCTATAGTCGGACACAACTTAAGATCCCTTTGGCTGCAAGAGACCTTAAAGTCCTATCAGAATCAGAAATCAGAAAATTTTTTATTAATAAAATTCGGTACAAGTGACAGGAATTTAGTATACAGAAGGAGGTCCCATAGTCAAGTGACTGTATCGGGACCTCCTGTACAAATGCAATGAGTTATTAAACACATTTAAGCAACAGGAGCGTAAGTATAAATCAAAGCGTACAACTGAACGCATAAAAAATAGAAAAAAAAAAAAAAGCGATAGAACAGTTTAACAATCAATATACAAAACTAAATAATAAAAGGAAATAATAAAAAAAAACAAATAAAAAGAAATACAAAAAACAGACCAAACAAAAGCATACGTCAAATAAAACAAGCAGTAAGTCTTATGGTTAGTCCGCATGAAGCAAATACAATTTATACTGTTTCTTAAATTGATGAAATGAACTGATAGATTTTATGTTAAGTGGAAGAGTATTCCACAATGAGATAGAAGTGAATTTAACAGTTTGTTTGCCATAATTAGTACGTATACTGGGTAGAAGGAAGTTGTTGTTTAGTGCAAATCGGGTATTACTATAAATAACAAGATCAGAAGACGGGAAAATGGTAGGGGGAAGCTGATTATTAAGAAGTCTGTAGAAAAAAAATGCCAAGGTTGAATTTAGTAAGTTCAGTGAGAGTAAGGATGTTATTTTCATGTAGTAAAGATTTAGCATTAGAAAAACGTGGGCTGGATGTAATTAGTCGAATAGCATGATTTTGGACGATTTGAAGAGACGAAATGTGAGTATTGTAAGTATTGCCCCAACATGTTATACCGTAGGTAAAATGAGAATGTACGAAAGAGTGATAGAGGGATAGTAATGTGCTGCGTGAGAAGTACGGGCGCGTTTTGACCAAGACTCTTATACCATATGCTAATTTTTTTTTTATGTGAGCAATATGTCTCTGATATTTTAAATTGCAATCTAGAAGGATGCCAAGGAAGGAAGAAAATGAGCAAGGAGAGATAGAGTGGGGGCCAAAAGTAATATTAGGTGCTGATGTTACATTCCGCTGGTGTGAGGTGAAAACAACAAACTTGGTTTTAGAAGCATTAATAGACAACATATTAGTATTACACCATTTGAAAATACTTTCTAAGTCAGCATTCAAAATGGTTACAAGAGATGAGATGTCTTTATGAGAGGTGAATATGGTGGTATCGTCGGCGTACAAAATGCATTGTGATGAAGACAGACACTTGGGCAAATCATTAATATAAATCAAAAACAGAAGTGGCCCCAAAATGGAGCCTTGGGGCACACCAATGTTAGTGGTTCGCTGTCGGGAATAGACGTTGGAAATAGAAACAACTTGAACTCTGTTGTGTAAGTAGCTTTTTAGTAATGAAAGAGCAGGGCCGCAAATGCCAATGGACTCCAGTTTAGTGAACAGAATATTATGATTTATGCTGTCAAATGCTTTTGTTAGATCGATGAATATTGAGGCAACTAGGCATCCTTCGTCTATTAATTTTTTTATCTGATCAGTAAGATGGATAAGCGCCATCTCTGTTGAGTAGCCATGGCGAAAACCAAACTGAGAGGAAGAGATAATGTTAAACTTGGAAAGATATTTAGTTAGTCGTGTCTCAATGAGTTTCTCAACCACTTTTCCAAGGAATGGTAAAATACAAATAGGACGGTAGTTGTTTAGTAATGATTTATCCCCCTTTTTAAAAACAGGGATAACTTTGCCACGCTTCAATTCATAAGGGAATACACCATTCTTGAACATCAAATTAACAATAAATGAAAGAATGTCTGATATTATATGCACAATAGATTTTATGTTAGCAGGATGGATCTCATCTATGCCAGCACTAGTCATTTTTAAATTACGAATAACATCAGTTATTTCATCCGGTATTGTAGGAAATAAAAAGAATGAGTGGGGTAAGCGAGAAGTATTAATGCTTTCTGTAGGAGAATTGGTATTATCAGGGAAGAAGAAGTTGCTAAAAGCCTCAGCTACTTCTGAAGGGGAATCATATTCTACTCCATCAATTATAATTCGACGTACCTCGTCTTGTCTCGAGTTCCTGTTTAAAAAAGAGTTCACAATCTCCCATTTCTTTTTAGTGCTAGAAGCATGTTGGATTCTTTCTTCAAAATAAAGTCTTTTGGCAGTTTTAAGTTTGTAGTTAAGAGCATTGCAGAAGATTTTATATCGGGCACTTAAGTTCTTATTAAAAGGTTGTTTTTTAGTTTTTCTATACAAGTTATCTCGTTTGCGCATTTCTGTTAATAGCTGTTGCGAAAGCCATGGATTATGAGAGAAAGCGATGATTTTTTTACATTTTGTTTTGAAAGTGAATTTCATTAAATGCGTTGAAATCAGTGAAAGAAATTTAGAAAAAGCTTTCTGTGGGTTGATTATTGACTTAATTTCAGTCCAGTTAGTGTTAGCAACAGCCGTTTTAAAACTTTCTTTGTCCAGCACATATCTTGTGTGAGAAAAAGAATGCGGTCGAGCATTAGTATTGAAGCGTAGGATGATGGGGTAATGATCACTGATGTCAATGTGTAAAACTTTTGCCTCTGGTGGGTCTAGTAAATTAGAGAGAGCATGATCGATGAGTGTACATGAACCTGAAAAATCTTCACGCGTGGGAGCGTCAATCAGGCAATCATATCCGTAACCATGAAGCAGACTAGTATAGTTGATACAGATGGGTGATCCTTCATCTAGTAAGTTAATGTTGAAATCACCCATTATGACAACATTTTTATTTTCTATTGAAATTTTATGCAAAATATGGTCGAGATTAGTACAGAAATCACTAATTGGTGATGAAGGAGAACGGTAAACACAACCAAATATGAGGTTCTTATTGTCACCAGTCAAAAAGCAGTTATCTATTTCAACCCAAACAGACTCACAGTTATCAACGGTTAAGAATAGGTCATATCTTCTTCGATAAGCTATTCCAGAAGAAACAAATATGGCAGCACCACCGTAATTACTGGTTATTCTGTTGCAGTATTCAGAATTAAAGTTATGAAAGCAATATAGATTTTTGTCATCGTCAGACAACCAAGTTTCAGTGATGGCAATCATTGAAAATGAACAAGAAAGTGAAGTGAGGAAACCGTCAATGATGTCAAACCGTTTATGAAGACTTCTTGCATTAAAGTGAATAATGGAATGAAATCCATTCAGAAAAGAGTGCAATTGATCTGGTTTTAGTACGGAAGCCATGATTGTACCATCCAAAGTATGAACAAACAGCTTTATACTATTTTGTTTAGGTCAGATTCGTCCCGAATGCGTAGAACTTTACTAGTAGTTGTTTTCCTGGCCTTAATTTGGCAGTTGTCAGTCCACAGGAACAACCATTTTTTTTTCTTTTTTCAATGAAAGAGCTTTGGAGAAGAGAGTCTTGTTACAGGCAGTGAGATGCTCATTTACAAATACGGGAAATTTGGACTGACTAGACAACCCTATATCACTAAGACAGAGCCTGGCTTTACGCGCTTTGCTAACAAAATCGGCCTTCTTGGTTCTAGAACAAAATCGAGCAATGATGTTTTTCTTGTCAATAGATCGGGTAGGCACGCGATGAACAATATCGAGATCATAGGGCAAAATGGGACAACCAATTTTGTCCCCCACTGTTTTCAGGATTTCAACACAGTCTTCTCCTTGGGTACATGGAATGCCCTTGATCTCGACATTGCTGAGACGAGAGTACTGCTCAAGCTCCTCGACCCTGCGGGTCAATGATTGGTTCTGGGATCGGAGTTGCGTATTTTCATCGGACAACGCAGAATTTTTGCACCGCATATCCTCAAGAAGTCCATTCAAATGCTCAACACTGGAACTCAGCGAGTCAACTTCTCTCTTAAGTTCAACAACGTCGATCCCAGATTCCTTCATTCTCAGCAGGATCTTACCAAAGATGAGCTCACTTGTACCTTTAGCTATATTGTTAAGCTTGTCTTCCAACGCCTCAACTTGTTTTGACAGTTCTGCATTCGTCGGCATGGTACAAGTAAGAAACACACTCAGGAAAAAAAAAAAAAAAAAAAAGCGAGAAGAAAAGATACACTTGATGGCAGCAGCAGCAGCAGCAGTGAAAAATTAACAAGAGAAAAAAATTGACGTCGGAATACCTGCGTAAAACAGAGGATTCAGGTTTAGATATAGCACAAGCTCGAATAAGCCCACTCCCACGATCGAATTGCGTTAGCCGATCGCCTCCTTGATTAAAAAAAAGTAGTGCCTCTCTTGAACATGGCAATGTTCCCCGAAGGCGGGGCTTCTGCCGTCCGTCTCATGAAGTCAGTCTAGAGTGCGTCTTCATTGGTTTAGGCTTGTGTGCAATCGCCTTGAGAAAGAAATGCCGCAGACTTCTGACGTTGATAAGGCTTTGGGAGTGATGACAGCTTTTCTGACAATATTACCGCAGAGGAACATCGACTACAGGCTCTATAGCACTAACGTCTGTGCACAGCTCTCTCTATGACTCCATCTTTGTAGTGCGTTCTGATCGTAAGGGTCTCCATGGGAGAGGGTCGGTACGAGCTGCAGAGATGAAGGGGGGAAGTAATCCTATACACTCCGCCGTTCTCCGCAATCGAAACCCTGAGACAAAACAAGAAAAAAAGACAGTAAATAACTTTTCGGCATTCAAGGTGTCGATCAATCATCATCGCCTTCATCCTAATCATCATCAGCACCATCTCTCTACCTTCTAGACCACCCTTTTTCCTTACTTAACGCTCAGTAGCAGGTCAGCAAATTGATTCAAGCCGACCTCTCAGCTTCCCTCTCATAATGAACGTCTCTCTCCTCTCTCTCTTTCTCTCTCTCCTGGGCATTCCTACGCCCGAGAGATGACATTAAAAGCTATTTCCGAGTGTTCAATCTATAGGAGTCAAGTTTGCTAAGCCTCTTGCAGTAGGTGCTTCATTTGCAGATCGAGAAAGTCTTTTTAAATGCATTGGGCATTCTGATACATTACATGAAGTACATGAAGTACTATAAGTAGCGATAAGCTTAGGACCCATTCTTTATATACGGGAGGAATGAGTGCATTACCGGCCGTTATTGCAAGGCTTCACTTACCTAGTAAGGTGAAACACTTACCATGTTCGAGATGTAGCATTTTATCTGTTGAAAGACACGAAGTGCATGTCAGCCTATAGAAACATCTAATGGTCATAAATAGTGGTATTGTATTTCTACAAAAAAATTGCATGTCTCGTCGGGTTACATATAGCAGCACTTTCGTCAGCCTTTTTAGAGTTTGAGTCCCCTAGCCAATACGCTGACGATGTACAGCGCCACTGAATATTAGTTGCAACCTGTATCATCTTTCTGAAAGACTTCCTAGCGGAGACCGAACTGGATAAGCGCTTGTGATACACAACTAGGGGTTGTGGTTTATGAAATTATGTGTAGCTACGTATACTGTGACTAGAAGTAGAAAGGTGTGCGTGTCAACTTCTTATGGCAGTGTGAACTGTTGCGAGCGAGCTTTGCATTGTCCTGTTATTTAAACTTGCTTCAGCGTGTTATCATGCTTTTTTTCTTCCTTCTGATTGTTCATTGTAGATACCCTTCGTTATTCTTTTCTCTGCAGAACTTATCGATAAGGAGTAGCCGATGCAATATGGACCTCAACCTCCTTACAGTAAAGCAGTTAGAACAGAACAGAGTTGCAACACGGCGGCCATGATTTGAAGCGGCGCCAAATCTGCACAGTAAGAATTGCATGCGTGAAATTGGCTTTGCGAACACCCGTAGTTGAAACTGCGTATACGTCACGGATCATTTTCAATGTCGGCACCATCGTGCAGGTTTGCCACCACTTTGATCACGAGAAACATGGTACAGCTCGCATTGAGCGCGACTGCACACGTACTATAGCAGTGGCACGTGAATAACACGATCTCTTGTCACACCGCATGGCCTCGACAAGGTGCCATCACCAGCCGCAGCTTATTTCCGTACCCTCGAGAGCGCTTCACTAGGATTATCGGTCACTGTCACACGCGGGACAGTCACATGAACTGAGCATAAACGTAAATTGTGACAATCTTGTATTGCTTCAGCGCATTAGTGCTTATCTTAGGCAAGCTCGACCGAATACATGTAGACAAAAAACTTTAATGAAGTCCTGAGGGAGGCTTGGTTAGCGAAATTATGTGTAAAAAAGGTTAGTGCGATTATGGTGGCGCCGCTTCGCTTAGAAGAAAAAATATGTTGGAAAGAATATTAACAAGGACACAAAATACAATATGGTGGAACGTGCAGATGTGCAGAGGCAGTACAATCGATCAACACATGAAAGTTCAGATGGGTAAAGTAGGTTGATGTGTGCACAAGTAGCAGAGCACAAGTAATAGGTAAGCGTAACTAGGTAAAATATGTGGTCCACGAAAGTACACTTGGCTCTGTCTCTGTCCCTGCTTTTGCACGTAATTATGCTCGGCGTGGCGTATCCAACTGCGCGTTTATGAGAGCTGTACCCGCGCCTCAGAAAACGTCACTGGCGCTGCTCGCTTTCGTGGGTAATATCCCAGAAAGCTTCAAGTTCGTCCACACTGCGAATATATATGTAATGGGGTCTGTTTTTATTCTGTATCAAAGACTATATCAATATTATGGGCCAATTTGGGCCTGGGGCCTATGCAAACGGTTAAATGACCACAAAACACAAAATGGCGGCAACTAATAGTCCATGGTCGCTCTTTGGCTCAGGCCTATTCGATGCAGAGATGCAAAACTTTTCATCATCAAGGCAGTGTGACAGTGTCCATGACTTCATATAGTGTCGAGCGCACACGCTAATAGGGGTGCGAAACTATGCGTCACTGCTGTGGACAGCGTCCATGAACGCCCTGCGGTTCATGCCTTCCCAATGCAGAAGTGTGATACCATGCATCTAATTGAAGTGTCCAAAACTGCACCTCATGTTGGGCCTATGCAAAGCAGGTAGGCGGAAGCAGGTGTGCGTCAAGATGGCATGCAAACTTCATCCGAAATAAAGTGTGGGATTGGGCTTGTTGGTAATGCATTATTAAACTTCTCAGCGCAAAAGCTTCCGAAACTAGCACAAGAGACGAGGACGAGTGTCAGTTGTCGAAAGTTTTTGCGCTGGGAAGTTCATCTGAAACTCTGGCAGTGTATTATATGGAGTCATATGATGTCGGTTAACATGCATATACATGTAAATACCGTACGTAATATAAAATACAATTATCATCGAAAGCAAGCGGGAAACTGCGATATACGTACCGTCTCGTCCGCCCCGGTTACATCTTTGCATTTAGCATAAGCCTGCACAAAGGCAAAACGGGCAAAAATTACTTTTCTAGTTGTGTTTTCTTTAATCTTCAAAATATTTTGCGGGATGACGTTGTCTTTTTCGTCTCCCACCTTGGCTTTTAATATCTGCTTTTTTTGCATATTTCTACGAAATTTAGCGTCGATGTCTCTTAACATTTGATTCTGCATTACCTTGTTTCGTTGTCGTATATTAGAGATTTACCATTTCTCAGGTTTGTAGCTGTTAGTGTTGACATGGAAAAATGAATGAATGAATGAATGAATGAATGAATGAATGAATGAATGAATGAATGAATGAATGAATGAGAAGGACAGTTAGCCCAGTGTCAACTCTGGGGATGAATATATTCTCGATGTGTGCAGGACAAAAATAAAGCGTTTTTTTTTTTCTGCTCCATTCCACCTAACAAACATCTTTCTTTCCACCGGGCCCATTCGGTTACTCGAGAAACCGGTGAGTCGTGACGTCATCGCCCTCTTGCACACTTCTGCACAACGAAACATCTCAGTACATTCCCACCGTGAAAGTAAAGAAAGTGTATGGAAAGTACAATAACAGAACATCTCAACAAACTAGACAAGTCTCTCCTTGGATATGAATGTGTTCCGAGAAAGGCGCAGTTAATGCGCGCCGACCTTGAAAAATGCCTGAGGCATGCTGGAGCGTCAAACCTAACTCGTGGGCTAACGCGATCACGTTATAAAGGTTCACAACGGCCTCCAAGATTAGCGTGGCAAAAAGCTTATCTCTAGAGGCTACGTTTATGACTTTCGTTGTGTTGAAGCTCATCCCATCCCTCTGATTGCTGTCGAAAACCGTCAAAGTACTGTGACGTCGAAAGGTGGTTGTGCAAGAAGAACTGGAAACAGACGGCGTGCAGTCCGCCGAACTCCAGCCAATCTGCACCGAACAAAATGGACAGTTCACTAGATGGGCACATCGAGAATAGCTCTCCTGGTTTTCTTTAAATATGGGCAAATCACTGAAATCTCAGTAAGGTTTATTGGCATTCGTAACCTGCTGTGGTAACCTAGTGGCCATGGGGTGTTGGACTTCTTAGATTGAGAACGCAGGCTTGATTTCAGGCCTCGGCACACTCCTTTAAATGAAAGCGAAATACAGGAACAGCCCCGTGCTTCCATCTAAATTCCCGCTAAAGAACCCCAAGTGGCCATAATTAACCTGAAGGTCGCGGGATCGAGTCGCTACCACAACGGCCGCGTTTTCACGGAAACGCAATTCGGGAGAGAGAGAGAAAGATAAAGATACAAGAAAGGCTGCGAGGTTCATGCAGATTGACCTAGGCAGACGCCACAAAACTGCAGGAGGCCGTAGTTTCCATATCCGTACCTTTCCAGCGTCCCTCCTAATCATGTTGTGGTTTTGTGACGTAAAACTCCAACAATTATTATTTTCGCTCAGAAGGTATGCTCCATTCATTGCCGAAAGTTGTATGATTGTTATATTGAGAGTTTGTTTGCAGAAATGTGAAATCGATCAGCTTTAGGTGTTTTGTTTCAGTTTCAGTTCATTGCTTTCAAAACGAGGTGTTCCAACATGAACAATATACAGGCAAGGGTCCCAAAGTAAGAAACTGTAGTGGGTCCCTTGGTTAATTGTTTATACGATGCATTATCGCATTACGTTTTATTTCAAAGTTTCGAGGCTGTAAACTTATCACCCATAGTTATTTTAAAGGCGATAGTCTTTCTTGAGGACCTTCCACAAAAAAAATTTTGGTCAGTCTGTCTGTCTGTCTGTCTGTACATTTGTCTGTTTGTTCGCCATAATGATACTTCAAACGGCATCAGACGGCCGACCCCATCCATAGCACCCACAAATATTGCTCAAGGTTCAGCGTTCATACTTAGCGATTGTCAATTAAAAAAACTCCCAAGCATTTCCCTGAGAGTGAACATGGTTAAGTGCGAATACACGGAGTGATGCTATGAGGGGTATTTATTAATTCGCACTATTATATTTATTAATCACACTATGGTGCCTTTACGGTGTAACGGTTTCTGGGAATCGCAATTTGATCACACGGGGGAGTTTACGTTAACTCACTGGCGAATGCCAACGGATTTTAACTTTACTCCCCCTCATGACCCGCTCTCTACGGGAGACTGAGAGAGAAGGCGGGCACGCGAGAGAGAGAGGGGTGCGCGCGCAGCTGCAGCGAGCGAGGAGAGCGGAGGAGCGAGCGGAGGAGCGAGCGAAGGGGGAGGGGGTATAAGGCGCGTTACTGACACCGATATCAGCGTCGCGTCCGTGGCTTATTCGGTAGAGCGTCGCGCTGCGGCCCGCCAAGTCCTCTTTCTTTTAAAGATAGAGAGAAGAATGCGGACGCCGCCGACGGCGGTGGATGGTTTGGGGTCGCTTATAAAGTGTATTCACACTTAAAAGCAATCATTGCGCATATCTGAGACACCATAACAACACTTCGATGTTTTGTATGTATGCCTTTATACAAGAGAATGCACACACAAGTAACTTTAAGGACCGTAGCATTTATCACGCTGCGCTGACAGTGCAACGCGAAGCTCAAAGAAGTGTTTCCAACGCTTTGCTAAGGCGACATGGTGGTGGCACCTGCCCGTCGCTTTGCGTTCTACATCTTATCACCTTCGAGACAGGCCAACGCCACCTAGAAAAAACAAATGACAGCGTATCCACGGAGTGAATGATGGAGAGTGGGGCGAAGCATTCGTCCGTCCATTCATTCTTGCTTCCGTCCATCCATGCGTCCATCTGTGTGACCGTCCATCCACCCATCCGCGCGCGCGTCTGTTTGTGCGTCTGTTCGTGCGTATGTTCGTGCGTCTGTTCCCGCGTCTGTTCGTGCATCCGTCCCTGCGTTTGTCCATGCATCCGCCCCTGCGTCCGCTCATGCGTCCATCCATGCATCTTTCTGTGTGTCCATTCGTCCATCTATTCAACACTCCAAGTACCACCATCTCGCATCTTTACATCATATATTCTCCATATTAAAGCACCGCCATCCAGCGGACATTCCGAGGACTAAATGAGAGGTGGCACACGCACACTTTCTTACGGCTTGCGCATCGGGTCTACTTCCCACCTTCAACCACCTGGAGTTCATGGTATATATTAGTTCACTGTATTCATGGCACTGCGGCCCAACGCTCGCTAAACCTTTCTAAAACCAAGGAGGTTACGCCCAGCGAGTATAACGTAGCAACCTTTTCCTCTCAGAGAGTGTTCCTCTCAATGGCTGCTAATGGGATATGAGAGACAGGAGAATTCGGCTTTTACTTTCTTACGGCTTGCGCTTCGTATCTACTTCCCACCTTTAACCATCTCGAGTTCATTCATGCTATATATACTAGTTCATTGTATCCATGGCACTGCGGCTCAACGCTAGCTAAACTTTTCTAAAGCTAAGGAGGTTACACCCTGCAAGTATAACGTTGCAACCCTTTCTTGTCAGATAGTACTCAATGTACATGCCAATGGCTGCTAATGGGGATCGCAGCGTGCGCATTAACTAAAAGCCGGATGCTCCTGTCTCTCATTCCTCATTAGCAGCCATTGGCATGTACATTAAGCACTACTTTCTATTGTTCAAGAACGCACAGAAGAAATCTCTCAACGGCACCACCTTGGAGGTCAAAATGGTACATACTACAACTGCTACGAGAGACGAATGGGTGCCGCTATAAGAAGCTTCGCCCCTAAAAATGCCTTAAAGGTGGTCAATGGGGTTCTTTTAAATGCGAAGTATTTCTTAGCGAAATTCGGCGACCTTGAGCGTATCTATCTGTCTCGCCGCCTACGACTTTTAGCTCTCCAGGCCTTTTCGATAATGGTATCGATACGAAACTTGGTATGACATAACATGGGTGTATGAATAACATATTTGACTAGCCATAACATGAAAATCATGAAATGTATGTCATGAATGTTGTGATTTACATTTCATGGTCCTGCATCTTTTGCGGAGGTTTTGTTCACTTGGTATGTTGCAAAACTGGTATGGTAAGGCATGATTCCATGGTGAACACAAGCAACAGACCCTAACAAGAAAATGATGACATGCGTGCCATGTAACAACATGAACACATGCCACGCTCACGATGCGCTCGTGGCCGTTCCGCTAGCGTCACATGCACCAAATTTGGTATTAGAGTACGTGAATGGATGACGAAGTTATGTGACTGGTGCAAACATGATAATCATGAGATGCATGTCATGTAACGTCATGTAACAACATGACTACAGGCCACGCTCATGATGCGCTGGCAGCCGTTTCGCTAGCTTCACTTATGCAAAATTTGATATTATGGGACGTGAATGTATGACGAAGGTATGATCCTGGCGCGAACATAATAAACATCAGATGCGTGCCATGTAACAACGTGACTACATGCTACGCTCACGATGTGCTCGCGGCCACTTCACTAGCTTCACATGTACCAAACTCGGTATTACGCGACGCGAACGGGCGGCATAGGTAAATAACACATCCAAACATGATATTCACTACGTGCATGTCATGTAACAACATTGCTACATGCCACGCTCACGATTCGCTCATGGCTGTTTTGCTAGCTTCACATATGCCAAATTTGGTATTACGTGACACTAATGGATGACGAAGATATGTGACAGGTGCAAACATGATAATCATGAGATGCGTGTCATGTGAGAACATGACTAGATACCACAGTCAAGGTGCAAATACATTTCGACGTGAGGCGGTGTGCATGCTCGCCAGCGTTCGTTTCGTCTCGTCATACCGGCATTGCCACGCCAGGCGCCTGTCCTGCCATATGCTCGAAGGTGCGCGCCGGGCTGCCTTGCTTTGACGCATGCGCGTTTCATCGCGTCCAGCGTCCCTCCGTCACGAAAAGACAGAGGCGCATTGTTGTCTGGGTAACGCATCGGTGCGAAATGAAACATGTCGCATTTCGCGCCGGTTGCCGTCGGGCCACGCCGACGGACGCTGGTCGCGCCTGGCGTCAGACTATAGAGTGCTCGCGTTTTGTCAACGTAGCGTCGGTGTGCCCAACGTGCGCGCACGTCAACGCTACATTGGAGTATATTGGGCCCTTCATGGTGCGCTCGTGGTGGTTTAGTTAGCTTCACATATACAAAATTTGGCGTTACGTGACGTCAATGGATAACGAAATACATTACTGGTGCAAACATCATAATCCTGACACGCGTGTCATGCATAAGAACATGGCAGCATACTACGCTCATAGCGTGCTCGCGGCCGTTTTGATAGCTCCACTATACTAAATTTGGTATCAAGCGACGTGAATAAATGACGAAGGTGAACGACACATCAAAACATGATAATCATGACATGGAAGTCTTGTACGGCATCATTTATCTCCACCTCGTAACGTTGTGCTGATTTTAAACTGACATATCAACATTTCTCATTCGTGCTTCGCAAATCATCGGTTCCCACTGTACGTGCGATCTGTCTAATATTTTTTTTTGTTTTAACAAAATGGAGAACAGTTTGGTCACAGAGCACAGTATTTTAATACTTAACTAAGAGTTCGTCTAACTAATAACATCAAAAATAAATCTAGGGAGTTTTCTGTAATATAGGGCTGAAACGATGTCTTATGTTGGCGTCACTGACAGACAATGTTCCCGTGTGTTTCTAGCGTCCCCCGGTATACATTTCATTTTTCTAAACTCAGGTATATTTTTAGTGAATTTTGAGTCATAACTTTGGACGAAACGGAAAAAAAGAATGCAGGGAGTTTTAGGAATGGTGAATTCACCAATGAGTGTCGACGCATAGCGGTCATAAAAGGTCTCCGGCTTCTGAAACTTTGAAAAAAAAATATTCGGTGCATGCTGCACGCAGGACATTTGTTTCTTATATTTCCGATTTCCAGCTCGCTCTCGATGCTAAATTTGAAGCCCAGGCCATGCCGCGCAATATATACTTGAAAGCATAAGTTATGAACAACATGGTATTGTTGTGCAGGAGCGCAGGCCCTATGCATAATTTCAATAGACCCGGAATGGGAACTATTCGGTGAAATAGGGAACATCAGTGCCACAAAATTATGTAACAAGCCTCCCTGAAAAAATGTGACGCCAATGTTGAAGCAAAAGTAAATTCCCACAGAAATGAGCGCTTCCACCGTTTCCACTGGGCGTTTAACACGAGTCAGTTAAGCATGGCAGTTGACCTCTCTGTCAGGTTTAATATTGTCACGGGGTCGTGACGTGGACGAAGGGAGCAAACTGCAGATCGGATAATAAACTGTTTCTTTGGGCGAACCCGTGCCCAGTAAACGGAAAGTCGGATTACAGTAGCAGTCTTGCACTGATAGCAGCGAACGGAGTGTCAGCCGTCGATCAACTGACAATCGGCAAAGCTTGTCGGCATTTGTATACCCTTGCCATCAAATATTCTAGCGTAATCGCTAGCGGCTACGTAGGTTCCAGAATAATCTGCAATGTTCACGAAGTGGGCGTAATCTTAATAAAACGATCTACTACAGCCTCGAAGCTTCTCAAACATTGTAGGCGCGGTTTGTGCTGAACGTAGTGTAACGGGTTGATAACAAAACTGTGAGGAAAAGAACGTGGCAATACGATGCTTATGGCAGCCATCGCACTTGATATTTACCTCTTGCACGCGCTTGAGCTTTGCTTCATCGTCCGATCCTTCCAAGCACGGGAAGTATTTCTTCACTTTTTCGATGCCTGCCGTGAGAGAAGACATCGAGAATTCAGTTAAAAGCGTACGTTTAAAACACCACTCTAAGGAAACACTTGCGGATGTCGTGAAAGCTGCCTTTGCTAAGAGCTTTCTGTTATGTAAACAACGTAGTTTTCTGTGTGGTCTGTAGCGATCGGGCTCGGTCATAGTGTAAAATGCACCGTGGTACGTGTAACTGTTTTTTCATTAATCTGCCTTGCATCATATACAAAATATGCATGCACTATGTATACCAACAGGTCGCATCAATATGGGCAACGTAGTTAGTCTATATAATCGGTGTATAATTGTTCCATGGACTTCTTTACGACCCAGCACATTTGGTTTGGAACCCGCGCGATGAGCTACATTTATGCATTAGTGAAGAGTTCGAAGCAAGTTCTTCTAGTCAGTATCATGATCAGGATGTAGGCTTGGTCACTGATCAACTTAAGGCGAAAAAATACAGACATTTCAGGACCCGTACGGGTTCCTTGTCAACCCTCTAAAGACGTAGATGCCGTCATTGACCAAGTCTATGTGAAAAAAAAAAACAGGCATTTCGGGACCCACAGTAGTTCCGCAACTCCTCTGTGTTTTTTTTTTTACTCATCCAGTGACCGCATCGCCGTTTATTTGTCCGCGCTATGTGCCTAATTCAAATATTTAAGAAGAAAGCTTATTTCCCTCTGGCTACGACCACGATTTATAGCTTTCCTAATTAGTTTATCAAGCAATCTGTATGCCTGCCACTCTTGTGAAACTTGGGGCTCCGAGAAAGCTGCATCTTTTTTTAATATTTATTTTAAAGCTATTTCTGTGCAACTAGAGGTAGTCATTGCCAAAACATGCGATATTTATAGTACATACAACCATATTAACGCTAGCAAAGCGCGAAACGCGAAGTGTGCGAAAAACAGTCGCTTAACTAGCAGATTGAATGGTACAAAAGGAAGTTAAAATTGGGATACTACAGTCGTTATTCCTAGAATAAATCGTTCATACCCTCCGCGGGTATCTCGTCGTCGCAGACTGCGACGTTTCTGGAGACCACCAGGAGTAGACAGGAGGCGGCGAGGAGTAAAACTGAGTTGTTCATGGCACCAATCGGCGTGGGAGTCGGTGAAGCACGGTGTGTGCAGGAACAGGACAAGCGAACGATATAGGAATCTGCCGTGACTCGTCCCTGCTTTTAAAGAGGACCGTTGGTTCGGCGGGCACGCCCGCTACGCTGGCGTGGTCACCGTCGTTTCGTGACATCACACATAGAGGTTTTGGGAGCGCAGCTGTTTTCGTGAATACACAGACGCTTCGCGGCAAAAAGGTGCGAAAGGAAAAGCCTTCGCACTGTCCGCGACGGGGACGTGTTTGTGCTGTCGATTAACGAGAAAAAACATTGTTATTATGGCGTCTATATACCACACTCTCAAAAAAAAAGGCAGTGCTAACTTTAAGGTATAGTAAATTGTTGTCACAACATTCACTACCGAAATAGTAACTGCAGGTGTTAGACCTCAGAAGTTTACTACTAGAAGCAACCACGGGTAGTAAATGTCTGTGGTTAGCTACCTGCAGTTACTACTTAGGTATTAAATGTTGTGACAACAATTTACTACCTTAAAGTTAGCAAGTGGCACAGCCTTTTTTCTAAGAGTGCGCATACTTTAAGCCGTCATACACTGGCGAACTTTACACGTGACAGTATTGGTGTGGGACGGCGTATGATTGCGCATGCAAGCGCGAAGCACGTACCTTGCGCAAACAATGAGTGCACGAAATATGGCGTCACCGGCTGGACCTATTTATATGGCAAACACTCTCAGCAACAAGAAACAAGAAAATTAGCAAACCCCAGAGGAGTACAGGGCAGAGTGTTGGTTCAGCCGAACTACTTCTATCGGCGTTGCGTGCTGAAAAGAGAGGGCGCATCAGTGCAAATATTCGGGGAAACCCAAATGAGTTCTCTTTCCCTCTAGGTAGCGGCGATGAAGAAGTTAGAAAGACAAAAGCCGGGATGCAAGCATGCACAGACATGGCTGAGCAAATCTTTAGTGCATTTTGAACTGTCGGCACACGTGTTTCTTAGTTTGCAGCCGAGGAGCATATATACATACAGAATATGGTTGTGTGTGCCTTGTTCGCGCATACTGGAAGACCCGACATGAATGCTTCCTTCTTCGCACTTTGATAGTACTAAGTAGGTTTTAGGTGCAAAGAGCGGGATATGATTATGAAGTTCGTCGTAGTAGAAGGTTACTGAAATTTAGAGCATATAGTGTTTATTAGCGTGCATCGGCACCGTACAGTACACTGGTCTGTGCCGTTTTTGTCTCCATCGAAATGTCACCGCAGCAACCGAAGTGGAGGCCGTGACTTTTCGGACGGAACAGCCTGTAGCGACATGATGGAGTCCGACGTAGACAAGCCATCGTCGCTGGTTCAATGAAAGGACGAATGCATACGACTCAGAAAGAAAACGAGCTGTCGAAGTAGAGCTACGGCAGTGGCGTCCAGCCAGCCAGAAGCATACGAACGTTCTTGGCATCTCGTGCCACGAGCCACCAACCGGCACTCGTCAGTTTTTTTTTTTTTTTTTTTTTCGGCCGGCTGGTTGACATTAGCGCTGCGCTACAAACCGAACCCCGTAACCTCTGTGAGACTGGGCCGGACCATCTTCTCAACACTGCCCTCGTGTTCTGTCGGAAGAACACCAACGCGTAAGAAGAGAGTTGCCCTCCGGGCATTTCATAGAAATTTCGTGTAGCTTACTCCGTTCTGTCAAGAGTACCGAATGGGTTACTTTGATGGTACCATTCTGCGTCACGTCATGGCTGACAATCCGAAATATATTAAGGATGAAAACTGCACTGTTGTTTTTGTTACTTGCCAGCTGTTGCCGAATTTTCTGGAAAATGCCTTTTGTCTGGGAAAATGAGCAACAAGCAGCTTTTGATGAACTGCGGCAGCACCTGCAATCAGCACCCGTACTCACTCATTTCGACGATCATGCTGACATGAAGCTGCATACTGATGCTAGTACCATTGGTCTCGGTGCAGTGCTATTTCAGCGTTAAGATGACATTCCGAGGCAAATTATTTCACTGTGGAGAAAGAGTGCCTCGCTGTCGTGTGGACAATCCCCAAGTTTCGCCCGTACCTTTATGGTCGTCGCTTCAAGATAGTGACAGACCACCACGCCCTCTGTTGGTTGGCAAGCCTGCGTGACCCTTCAGAACGACTATATAGTACGGTGGAGCTTGCGGCTGCAGGAATCTGACGTCGCCATCGTTCATATGTCCGACCATAAGCATGAAAACGCTGACACACTGTCACGCGCAACCCTTTATCTCGTCAATCAGGAAGCAGAGGATGATGAAGGTTTTCTGGGCACCATCAGCTGATGAGACTTGAGCAGACGGCAGCGAGATGACGAAGAGATTCATCCAATAATAAATCATTTAGAGGGCAAGGACGCAATCATACCACGTTATCTATCCCTCTCTTTGACGTCTTTGTGCCTGCGATACAGTGTACTGTACAAGAAGAACGCCCGTTCGAACGACCGTGCTTACCTCATGGTGATTCCTTGAGACATGCGAGACAACGTCCTCTTCGCTTGCCATGAGGAACCTACATCTGGTAACCTGGGCTACTCACGGACACGTCAGAGTGAACGAAAGGTACTATTGGCCCGGACTTTCGGCCAGCGTTAAACAGTATACGCCAAGGGCTGTCGGCAATGCCATCGCCCAAAGCAACCAGCTGTTGAGCCAGCTGGTTTTCTTCAACCCATTGTGAAGCACCTTGCACGCCGTTCGTCCAATTCGGCATGGACATTCTTTTGTCATTTCCCCTGTTTGCGGACAGCAACAAATGGGATATCGTCGCGACGACTGTTTGACACACTACGCTGAGACGCAGGCGTTCCCACGAGCGACGGCTTCTGAGGTAGCGCACTTTTTCATGCGCCACATTGTGTTGCGTAACCGTGCTCTTTCCGGTTTAATAACGGACAGAGGGAAAGCATTCACAACGCAGATTATGGACGAAGTTTTCAAACTTAAAAAAAAACAGACACTGAAAGACAACAGCGTACCAACCGCAAACCAACGGACTAACCGAGCGACTGAATAAGACGCTCACAGACATGATCGCAATGTACGCACATCGGTGTACCGCACGAAACATGGGACCGGATCTTGCGGTACGTGACCTTCGCGTATAATACCGCCATGCAAGAGACCACGCGATTCACGCCATTTCAACTTCTCTACCACCGCGAAGTGCCGACCGTATGCTGGACTCTATGCTACCGTGTCAAGACGATCACGAGTCGGCAGCTGGCACCGAAGAATTCGCAGAGCGCGTGAGCTCAACAGCTCACGCAACTGCACATCGGCCAGCAACAGCAGGCAGACACACGACGCTATAACACCCGCCACAGAGAAGTGTTCTACAACTGCGGAGACCAAGTATGGGTGTGGACACTCGTTCTCCGCCGTGGCCTTAGTGAAAAGTTACTAAGCCGGTTCACGCCGCTTCAATGACGTGAACTATGAAGTGGTCCCAGACTCACCGCAGGCGTGGAGCAGGACACGATCGAGGCCTGACATTCTTCATGCTGCGCTCATGAAACCATTCATTACACGTTGTTTATAACTTTTTTTTACCATTCACCACTCTTTGTGCTTTTTATTCATTTTTGCGAACTTGCCTGTTCGTTCATTGTTTTTTCCTATTTTGTCACGCTCTTCAATATCCATACTTTACTTAAATTTTCTGTTTCCTTTTTGTTTCACGTGCCTATGTTGTAGCATCGGGGTGGTGCCATGTCTTTCTTTCTTCCTTTTGTTACTTTTTCTTTTCAGAAGGGGCGACATTGCCTCCCACACGTAGTGGGTCGACGGCAAGAGCGACGCTCGCCCTGAAGGTAAAAGGAGATGTCGTGCTTCTTCTCTGCTCGAGAGCCAGCTGCGACGGACGCATTATTCAGAAGCTAGCTGCTCGGTGGCTTCATAAGCCCCGCAGTACTTCTGAAGCCTCGTAACAATATCGTGATAGTAATTACAAAAATACAAGAACAAAAACCCCCTTGTATGGTTTTACATCAAGTGACCCCCCCCCCCCTCCCCTCTAAAATGAGTGGATGGATCCGGCCGTGCTGAAGACTTCATCAGAAGAGGTCGAGGACGACCAGACGCTTTACTGATTGCTCGAAAGCTCAGCAACGAGATGCAGTACCTTGAAACGCACAACTTCGTCCCCATTGAAAACAAGGTCCTGTGGTCGCAAGTCCAGCTATTATTTGTCAAGACACGTTAACCAAGCATCGAGGCATGTTAGAGAAGCGTTTATTCAGAACAGCGACAGGAGATCCAGTTTACCCAGAAACGAAAAAAAACTGTACGTAACGTTCAACAAAGCCTTCTCCTCGTCTGCGCCATTGGAGCCACTTTTTAGTATGACAAGCCTGCTTGGGTACAACAATATTTGCGACTTCACAGGACCGGCCAGGGTGTTCTGGTGGTTGTGAAGCTTGACGGCTGACCAACAGGTGGCCTTGGCAGCCGCATTTTCGATGGAGGCGAAAATGCTTGAGGCCCCCGCACTTAGATTAATGTGCATGTTTAAGAACCCCAGGTGGTATGAATTTCCGGAGTCCTCTCCACTACGCTTCTGGACATTAAACATCTACGAGTACCATTCAGCAATTTCACTCTATGCGTACTGTAAATAAAGAGTAGATGAGTAAGCGCTTTAATGATGGATTTCTGATATAATTTCATATTATTTTCTGATACTGTTGAAACGAAACAGTTATATATTTATTTCTGTGAACTTGTAATTCGACTTGTTTCTAAGAATAACTCGCTATTTCAGTTGACACCCTGTATTGTCATCGCTTACTACAACCTGTATTCTTTTTCAATTTTTATATTCTTTTTCAGTATCTCTCTCGAGTAGTGTTGTGCTTGACGTTATGCTGCAGCTTATATTTCTGACTTGTAGGGTGGAGTCTTAAATTCGTGTCTTGTATTCGTGACACACACCCACACTAAGATATTGGCCAAGAAGTAGGTAGTTTGAAAAAGGTCCTAAATATGTCAATCATGTCTGTTAAGATGATCAAAGTAAAGAAAAAGCTTTACAAATAAAAACTGATATATAAAAAGTAAGGATCATAATTGAAGCAAATATTATGAACCGGCAAACAAAGCGCTTTGAAAAACAAGGAACTCGGGAGTAAAGATTAATTCTATCTGTTTGAAGCTTTAACTAACTCCTGCGGAGCTTCGACATTCTTCCCATCACTGTATTCAAAGGACAAAGTGCCAAAGGAAAGTACATTTAGTGCATTTAACTCTAACCTGAGCAGCTTGCAGACAACACGAACTGTAATGTTGCGCACAATCAAGTACCTTGATCAACATAAGATGGTGCATTGTTGTCAATTTCCCGTGTTCATATTTTACTATTCCATGGGCTGAAATGCTGATTCAGCCATCATGGACGGTACAAAAAATACTTCTCGCAATATATCACTCATATATCTAGCCCCTATATTACATTTATATGCCGGTGGTAAATAACGGGGCTTATTCAGTGCATCCACCCTTCAATATAGGCACGTGGATCGACATTTTTTGTTCTTTTTTTTTTCTTAAAAAGCGCTCAAAAACGTGCGTGTTCAGCTTTTCTTTCTTGTCTGCCCGCGAACCTTCAGAACCACTATACACGGGCCTTTTGCTTCCATTTAAATGCGGACGCCATAGCCAGGATTCGATCCCGCGACCTTCGGATTAGCAGGCAAGCACCATAACCAAGAGACCAATCACCACGGCAGGTCAACATTTTGCCAAGCAACGATGCACCCACTACACGTCTGCAAGTCAATACGCGTAACGATGCATTGACTAGCAGGGGAAGGGGGGCGAGGGGGTCTAATGTCCCAAAACTACCGTATGATTATGAGAGACACCGTAGGAAAGGGCTCCAGAAATTTCGACCATTTGGGGTTCCTTAACTTGCACCCAAGTTTGAGCACACGGGTCTACAACATTTTCCCCTCCATCTAAAATGCAGCCGCCGCAGCCGGGATCGTAACGATGCAGCTGCACACATTATTGATGCGGTGGATGATGACGATAACGATAATGTCCATTTATGGGAGAGAGTGGGTGGGCATCTTCACACAACACACTGGTTACAAAATACACGTACGTATTATGCCATCTGGTGGGATTGTATGCTTCTTCCGCGCAATATTAGACAAATTTAGTTGGGCGTCCCCAGTAGCTGCGGACGCAGCCCGCCAGCCATTTCCTATGATGTGCCGAGTCTACAAAGCTGTTGCGGACGCTCAACTAATCTGTTGATTAATAGCGGTTAGAGTGACGCCTCACGAGACACAGGCGCGCACTTCTGAGCACTAGCATGGTCACATAACTGTCTCTTTTCTGACTAAAATATCCTGTAGTGGGTTAGTACCACTGTACGAGGAGCGAGCAACTGCCACGCACCGCGTGACCACGGCCACTGGCTCGAGCGGGGATACGTGGCACATGAATTTGGAAAAACGCGCAATCCTCCCGTCCACTCAACGAAAATCGTGCCTTCAAATCGTTCGCTGGGCGTCACAGCTCACTGTTACTCCGTCGTCGCATACCCACGAGAGCAGCCGGCACCATGTTCCATCTTTTGGGAAGCTTGAGCAAGCTCTTCAGGCTGCGCAAGGTGCACATCGACGGAAATGTGTTCCGGCTGCACACTGGAGCCACGGTGGCGCTTCTAATGTCCTTCAGCATCCTGCTCACCGCCAAAGAGTATGTAGGCACCCCGATCGACTGCCACTGCCCGACGCTGCCCAAGGGTGTCGTGGACTCCTTCTGCTGGGTTGAGTCCACCTTCAGCCTGCGCGAACTGTTCAATGCCTCGTACAACGGCACCATTGTGTACCCGGGTGTGGGCCATGGCCGAGGCGAGCGCAAGTACCACACCTACTACCAGTGGACCTGCTTCCTCATGTTCGCGCAGGCACTGTGCTTCTACGCGCCGAGCTGGCTTTGGAAGGCCTGGGAAGGCGGCAAGGTTCCCGCCATTGTGGCAGCACTCGACATTCGTTCCGCGGTGACGCAGGACAGGGCTGAGCTGAGATCGCAGATGGTCGACTTCCTGGTCGTCAACATGAATCGGAACCGCTGCTACTTGGTCAAGTACTTCCTCTGCGAGCTGCTCAGCCTCGTGAACGTCGTGGCCCAGACGTTTCTGACCGACTACGTACTTGGTGGAGAATTTATTACCTATGGCTGGAACCTGGTCCGCTGGCACCGCGGGGAAGGACGTGAGTTCGTGAGTCCCGCCGTCGTTGCCTTCCCGCGGATTACCATGTGCACCTTTCTTAAGTACGGCCAGTCGGGTACGATTGAGAATCGAGAAGCCATCTGCGTTCTGCCGCTCAATATTGTCAACGAGAAGCTGTTTGCTTTCCTTTGGTTCTGGTACGGGTTGCTGCTGGGCGCCGGCTCTCTGACGGTGGTCTACCGCTTCCTGCTGCTTCTCAGCGCGCCCCTCCGACGCCGCCTGCTCTCCTGGCGATACCCGGACAGCAAGTGCATCGCGGCCGTCGTCTCAGCGCTTTCGGCTGGGGACGTCTTCTTCCTGAGTCTGGTTGGGCAGAACGTGGACTCTCTCATTTTCAGCCAGCTGATCGCGGAATTGTCACGTCGGCTGGTCAAGGCGGTGCCAGCCGCCGTGCCATCAGCTCCACCGGCAGTATAAGATTGGCCGTTTGCAAATTCAACGCGCCACCCTTTTCTGCAATTCTAAAGCGGCCTCCTTCGAGTGGGTACATTTACTTGCAAATATAGGGATGGCATTAAAAGGCGCTTTGCTTGAAAAAAAAAAGACTCCCATACGTTGTCTACGACAAAGAAATGTCACCATTACGACCACCATCTTCTCTTTGTAGTGGGGAATTCGCAAGGCAACGACTAGTGGCACCATCTCTGATTGCGAAGCGTGAGCGTGTGCACGAGCTGTATACGCGGCAATGCTCGAGCAATCTAGCGTCTACAGCTCGTGCACACGCTCGCGCTTCGCTCTCAGAGATGGTCCCACTAGTCATTGCTTTGCGAATTCCCCGCCTCATATTGATAACTTAGATGCTATTTTGCTTCAAACATAGGTCTCAGTTATCAGGGAACATAGCATATAAACCAGTTCACACTACACGTACGAACACGCAGATTCAGTAAATTTTTAATCATTGATCTCTCAACCACTTTAAACAATCAAACCATGAGACGATTCTATTGTGCATACGTCGGTTTGTCATGTTGTGCCAGAGCCATATCTGACCTTTGAGCTGCGCTTTAAGTTATCGCTATCTGTAGATGGGCGCAAAAACTCCCCGCGAGCAGCTTTTGGTGCTCTTTGCTCATTTAGTATAAGTATTAGTCACCATTCGTCAACATTTATAAAGCGGGCCAGCGTGTCTTCGATGACAAAAGCAGTACGAGCCCAATCAGCCTCATTTATTTAAAACTGTACGAATCATACGGCATAAAACAAGGCCGTTTTTTCATCATCGCCGAGCTGCCGGAGCACGCAAATGCCTTGGCGAAATCCCGGACGTGAGCAAGAACTGCGTTCACGTCTTCCATGATAAGTCGGGGCTCCCGTTTCTCGCCAAAGAAACACGTGAAGAAAACGTAGCGGTCGTAAAAGAACTGCGCGTGCGACAGGTTCCAGTCACTCCAGGAGAGGCGATGCTTGTGCCAACCTGCCTTGGAGACACCCATCGTCCGCAGTACCGACCTCAAGGTCAGCAAAGGTACGATATCGAAAGGGCGTTGCCCAACGGTGGCCGACGCATCAGTGCCACTACTAACACTTGTATTACCGTTAGCGTCGGCTCCACTGTCGTCGTTGTGGAAAGAGG
Source organism: Rhipicephalus microplus (assembly GCF_043290135.1). Classification (NCBI taxonomy): domain Eukaryota; kingdom Metazoa; phylum Arthropoda; class Arachnida; order Ixodida; family Ixodidae; genus Rhipicephalus; species Rhipicephalus microplus. The sequence goes on along the minus strand of NC_134702.1, from coordinate 70,952,405 downwards.
CACATTCGTGAAGTTCCCTGAGTGCGTTCGAGCTTCCGCGGAGCGATTTCACCACGGCCGCCCATAAAAGCTGCGCGAACGACATGCCCATCACCGGCATGTTGCTGAGCGCCGCGCTAGTAGTGGGATTGTCAAAATCCATGTAAGGGTAGAATACGGGAGACGGCATAACGCGGGAATCAAACATTGTCGCGGGGTGGTGCCGATCTATTCCATGGGGCATTCCGAGTAGAGCCAGCCCCTTGGTCAGCAAGAACTCGTGCTCCAGGCCGGAGTAGTAGGAGAGTCCAAAATTTTCGGACGTCGGAAGTGGCGCGTTGGAAGCGCCGGGAATGATTACATCCCTCGGCGGTGGCACCATGGTCACGTCCGATAGTACGTTTACGGCTTGTGTTTTTTCGAGAGCACTCAGATTGCTCTCTAACACATCGGCGATGACGGCTTTGAGGACGAATTGGAAGGTCGCATTCACTAAAGTTGTTTTTTCGGGACTCGCAAATATTCGGGTGTAAGTCAGCTGCCACGTGTTGGGGAACTTTTCTAAGCTGTTGTGCAGACAGGAGGATGATGCCGAGGAAGGCAGCAGTAACTCCCATCTGGTGTGAAATCCGGAGTAAGCGCAGGCTACGGTGTAAGCTAGCAGGTAGGCAAACACCACTGGTTCATTTATCTTCTCCAGAAGGATCTTGAAGATAGCAGCGACTTGAACGTGATCACGAACGAGCAGTTCCACAACGTTGGCCACGTCGGACCAGCCGAAGCTTGTCAGGTCCTTGACCCATTGTTCACTTGTGTAGGATGGAATCAATTCCCCGATTCGCTCGATACGAAACGTCTCGAACGCCGATTCCGAAGAGAATTCGCGGTGGAGCTTGCTGTCCAACTCGGTGACGTCGGCACTTGAAACGTTAGTGTTGAACTTGGCGTTGAATCTGTCGATGACCGTGTCAAGTGCGACGCCGAACAGCTCCAGCTGACTCTTGTTTAGCCGTATGTCATACGGCATAAGTCGAAGGGACGGCAGATCTCCGCCAGGTAACTCAACGACGAGCAATGACTCCGTGTGAAATTTGAGGCTCACGTGGAGGAAGTAGTTCAGCACCTCTCCCGCCGTCATGACCGGCTTCAGTCCAGTGGTTTCCACGAGGCCCAAGGCAATCTCCACTACGAGGGACCACGGGTACTGCAGAGTCAGGAAGCAAGAATGGAACATCGAGCTCAAGAACTTCGCGTACTCGTCGTCATGCAGAGTCGTACCGAGGATGAAGTCTCGCTCGACGGCCTCGTGCACGTTGAACGGCCGGTCTACGTCAGTGCCCCCTTGAAAGCCCTTCGCGCACACGTAATTCGCGAAATTGGTGCAGGGCTGCGTGCTCTCGTCCACGTACTTTGCCAGGTGGCTGGCCTCTTCCGGGCAGCAAAACGGCGGCTGGTCCACCCTGCAGTTTTGTCGTACTATCATTCTCGAACTTAGATACATGGTCCAAAGCGCAATAACTGTGGTCACCACGAAGCAAAGGACCAGCAGTGGTGACCGGGAGAGCAAACTCGCACGTGACAGCATCGGGGAAACTTCGGCGAGCTTCTTGGCAGGTTCGCCAGTGCCTGATGCAGGTTTGTTGGGTGGCGCGGCGAAGGTCGCTAGGGGGACAGAAAGCAGCAAGGGGTGGCCAGTGGAGAACGGCGAATGCGCTGCGGCTCGGGTGGTTGTGTGGTACCTCCCTTCACTGCTCACTTCGGCAGGCACGGAGTTGCGCCGTCGGCCCGAGCACCTGCCCGCAGTCGTCTGAGTAGAGTCTTGAGCACTCCGAAAGCTTGCCGTGGTGGCGGACACGTACGCATCAGTTGTTGTTGCGAGACTCACAGCACCTGCCGTGACTCCGACCCCAGAATAAACGCTGCTCAATTCCATTCGGGCAGTTTCCTGCGAAGCGTCTCGTTCTGCTGGACTCATAGCGTGCCAAGGGAAAGCTCCTTCTTACTTGCATTTGCGCTGCTTAGCCGTTGGCGCTTACCCACTACCCCGAATCGGGCGAGAAACCAGCTGTTTGCGAGAAGGGTGTGGTTCGGAACCTGAAAAAGGGGAGAGAAAACGGGGTGTCAGAAAAAGAAGTTACAAGATTATTTTTGGCTCCTTCTATTCGTTGGACACGAAGTTTTGTTACTGGATTCGCCCCTAAGTTGTTAACAAGTTTGTTTTCAGAGTCCTTGGTATTCTTCGCTTATAATCATGTTACTTACATGTTTAGCAGCAAACGTTCTAATCTATTGGTACACGGCTGACTTGTTGGAGATTCATAGAATCTAGAGGTAGAGCGCATCTAAGAAGGCACAAAGCGAATGACACAAAACTCACATACACGGTGCTGTGCACATGTATATGTGTTTATGTATCATTCGTCTTTTTTCGTCTTGGATGCGCTTTATCTTTGGGTGCTTTAATATGACGGCTGCTCGAGTGCATAGGCGTACCAGCCAGGGGGGAAGGGGGGCACAAGCCCCCACCCCACTGAGAAAAGATGATGGGCTGAGCCTCCTCACTTGACAGTGGTCACTCTTGGAAACTAACAATTAAGGTGTAGTTTTCAATCACAACAGTAATTACTCAATTATGTTCCTATGGGAGAATGAAATGGTTACGAGGCTATGTTACAACATAGTGAAATTTCGCCTTTTCACCTACATTGCAGCTTTGATGCTTTTCCTTATATATATATATATATATATATATATATATTGTAAGAATACTGCTTGACGCACGCCGGGGTAGAGCAACCGTTTATTGGGCCTAACAGCACCGAGACAGCAACCAGCGACAGCGATTTCAGCAGCAGCTGCAGCAGCACGAGCCTCCGCCACAACAAACCAACAAACGTCTTCTTCGTTGTTCTTATAGAGCCCGTATTTGTCACTACATTGACTCCCCGGTGCGAAAGGAGCCATCCTGGCGACCTATGGCACAGACAGGACTGGTGGGTCGTAGTGAGGTTTTAGACGCTCGACGTGCACAGTCTCGCGCCCGCGGCACCGTCGATCTGTAGGTGGCTGAATAGGTTCAACTATGTAGTTGACTGGTGAAGTCTGGCGCAGGAACCGGTACGGACCGTCATACTTGGGTATGAACTTTGAGCAAAGGCCTGGGGCAGATGATGGCACGCGGAGCCACACGATTGCCCCAGGCGCGTATGACGAAGGAGATGAGCGTCGGTCATGCGAGTGCTTCTGGCGAGCCTGATCGTGTGTTGTTAGCGAACGTGCTAGCTGCCGACATTCTTCAGCATATGTGGCGGCTTCGGCCAAAGTTGTCAATTCTGAAGGGTCTGGGCGGTACAGAAGGATAGTGTCCAAAAACGTTGAAAGTTCCCGACCATAAAGAAGGAAGAATAGAGAAAATCCAGTTGTCGATTGAATTGCGCTATTGTAAGCGTAAGTAACGAATGGCAGTATGCGGTCCCAGTTCGTATGGTCATCAGAAACATACATGGAGAGCATGTAACCCAGCGTGCGATTAAATCGCTCGGTCATCCCGTTGGTTTGGGGGTGGTATGTGGTCGTTGTTCGGTACACGATGTTGCATTCGCGTAGGAGGGCTTCTACAGCTTCCGACAAGAAAGAACGCCCACTGTCACTGAGAAGCTCGCGGGGTGCACCATGCCGAAGGACGAGGTTGTGCAGAATGAACAGGCCGACTTCACGCGCAGTGGCCTCGGGAAGCGCCGAAGTTTCGGCTAGCGCGTAAGGTGGTCTACGGCGACGATGACCCAGCGGTTTCCATTTGGTGTGTATGGTAGACGACCGTACAAGTTGATTCCAATGCGGCTGAGAGGCCGAGAAGGACAAGGCAGTGGCTGGAGTGACCCTGTAGATGTGCGAGGGGAGCTCTTCCGGCGTTGGCACAAGGAACATGAACGGACGTACTGCCTAACAAAGCGCTACATTCCGCGCCAGTAATATCGAATCCGTAGGCGAGCATACGTCTTCACTACACCTGCGTGGGCGCATTGCGGATCCGCGTGGAAGGAGGCACAGACGTCAGAACGTAGGTGGCGAGGTATTACCAGTAACCATTTGCGGCTATCAGATAGGTAGTTTCGCCGGTACAGAATACCGTCACGGATGGTAAAATGGCGAGCAGTTCGTCGAAGTAAACGGTTGTCAGTACGTGGAGACGTCTGAGACAGGTACTCTAAGAGAGACGCTATCCATGGATCCTGGCGTTGCTCAGCGGACATGTCAGTCTGTTCAAGTGAAGAACATTCGCAGCTAGAAACAGACGCTGCAACATAATCGTGGGGAAGTGGCGAGCGAGAAAGAGCGTCGGCGTCTGAAAGCTTGCGGTCTGACCGATTAATTACACGAATATCGTAATCCTGGAGACGTAGTGCCCAGCGAGCTAGGCGACCAGGTGGGTCTTTTAATGACGACAACCAACACAATGCGTGGTGATCAGTCACGACGTCAAATGGGCGGCCATATACGTAAGGCCGGAATTTTGTGATTGCCCAAACAATGGCAAGGCATTCTTTCTCGGTGACTGTATAGTTCTTATCCGATTTAGTGAGGGTGCGACTAGCGTAGGACACAACATACTCATCGAAGCCAGATTTACGCTGAGCAAGAATAGCGCCGAGGCCAACTCCACTAGAATCTGTATGGATTTCGGTTGGAGCGTCTGGATCAAAGTGGCGTAGGATAGGTGGTGATGTCAGAAGATGGCGTAAAGACGCGAATGCTTCGTCGCATGCTGAGGACCACGCCGAGAGGTCTTGGTTGTCGGCAAGTAGCTGCGTCAGGGGTGCGATTATGGTGGCGAAATTGCGCACAAAACGGCGAAAATTATGAGCAGAGCCCGATGAAGCTGCGGAGTTCTTTTAGTGTAGCCGGCCTGGGAAAGTCGGCGACAGCGCGAAGCTTGGCTGGATCAGGACGGACACCATGCTTGCTAACAACACGCCCTAAGATGGTAAGCTGGCGGGCAGCGAAGTGGCATTTCTTCAAATTCAGCTGCAGTCCAGCGTTTGAAAGACAAGTCAGGACGCTTGCTAGACGGCTGAGGTGGGAGTTGAAGTCCTTCGAAAAAACGACAACGTCATCCAAATAGCATAGGCATGTGTTCCATTTAAAGCCTCTAAGGATGTTGTCCATGAGACGCTCGAAGGTGGCAGGCGCATTACAGAGGCCGAATGGCTTGATGTTAAACTCGTACAATCCGTCAGGCGTTACAAACGCAGTCTTGGAGCGGTCGGCTTCATTCATAGGGACCTGCCAGTAGCCGGATCGAAGATCTAAAGAAGAAAAGAACTCTGCTCCTTGCGGGCAATCGAGGGCGTCATCGATTCTGGGCAGCGGATAAACATCTTTTCTGGTGATTTTGTTAAGACGCCTGTAGTCAACGCAAAATCTGATGCCGCCGTCCTTTTTTTTTCACCAGTACAACCAGAGAGGCCCAAGGGCTGTTTGAAGGTTTTATCACACCACGTCGAAGCATATCGTTCACCTGATCATCAATGGCACGGCGTTCAGCGTAAGAAACTCGATATGGGCGCTGGCGCAAAGGTGCATGGCTACCGGTGTCGATTTTGTGAACGATGGCAGATGTGCCACCCAAAGAAGGTTGGCTATGGTCAAATGACATCTTGAAGCGATCGAGTAAAGGCAGGAGTTGGATGCGCTGAGCAACGGGAAGTTTAGGGTCAATGGACGGGGAAAAAACCTCCGGAGATGAAGTGGGGGTGGTATCAGACGTAATGGTGTTTAAGTGAGATGATGAGTTATCAGGTAGGTGACTGGATGAAACAGAATCAATTTCCTCAAGGTGACCGAGGAGTTCGCCACGGAATAATATGGCCGGGGAAGGAAGCGAGTTCGTTATATAAATTGAGCCACGTGAGTTTTCTATGGTGACAACTGCGAACGGGAGTAGGAAGCTTTTGCGAGAGCCCAAGGTGTCGGAGGGGATAAAGAGAGCGGTGACAGAGGGTGCGTCGTCGCAGAAGAGTGGCACATGAACACAGGATAGAGGAGGGATGTGAGTGTCCACGGCTACGGTGACTCGGGAAGATAGCGAGCGGCTTGAAAGAAGGTCCTTCAGACGTAGGCGCTTCACATAGGGGCAGTTCACACATCGTCGACAACTCTAGTTCGGCACGCGCACAGTGAACGACGGCATGATGAGCGCAGAGGAAGTCCCAGCCTAAGATGATATCGTGTGATCATGGGGAAAACACAACGAATTCGACTACATACAAAATATTTTGCATGCCCAGTCGAGGTGTGCACGCCGCAGAAGGTTGAACGTGATGCGCAGTGGCCGTGCGGAGAGAGACATCGGAAAGCGGCAGCGTAAGCTTCTTCAACTTGTGGCACAGTTCACCACTTAACACAGACACGCCAGCACCAGTATCAACGAGCGCTTTCTCAGGTACACCATCAATATGCACAGTTATTTCATTAACAGGTAAAAACGGAGGCCTTGAATGTTTCGATATATGCGCAGCTCTTGCCTCGGGAACTGCGATGGTCAGTTTTTCGTTTGGGCGGGTGGTGATCGAGGAAGCATCGGAGAAATAGAGCGGCGCCGTGGTAAGGGCGACCGATTCCTGTCGAAGCCGCGGCGACGTGGCGGCGACTGATACGACGTGGGGTGGAACGAAGACGGCTGTGGTGGCTCTGGACGGTAGGAGTCGTAAGTCGCCTCACCAGCAGTTGGGTTGTAATCCCGACGACGGCAATAGCGTGCTACATTACCAGGAAGCTGGCAGAAATAGCAAATTGGCCTATTGTCTGGAGTGCGCCAAGGGTTTGTTGAAGGTGTTGGGGGGTGGCGAACAGGAGGTGGGTGGCGACGGGTAGGAGGACTTGCTGCATTGAGGGGACGGGGCTGTCTAGCAAAATCCGTGACTGTTGGTAGCGACGGCGGCGATCGTCTGGCGGCCTCAGCGTAAGTGAGAGGGGCGGAGATAGGCGGAGGATTGTATGTGGGAGACAGGGCGTCAAAAACTTGCTCTTCGATTGCATTGCGGAGCGTTGGGGCCAGCATGTGCTCACTGGTCGGGACGTACGGCAGAAGAGACAATTGACGCGAAACTTCTTCTCGGACAAACTGCTGGATTTGCTGCATTAACGTGGTTTGTTCGGAGGAAACGACGCCAATGGTTAACCCAGATGTAGAGGTCGTGTCGAGGTTTGGACGTCGAGTAGAAATCCGCTCTCTCCGCAGCTCGTCGAAACTCTGACAGGGCTGAATAAGCTGGGCGACGGTTTGCGGATTTTTCGCAACGAGCGTGTGAAAGGCATCGTCCTCGATACCTTTCATGATGTGCCGTATTTTGTCAGTGTCAGACATTTCTGAATCGATACAACGGCAGAGGTCCAAAACATCCTCAATATACGAGGTAAAGGTCTCGTCAGAGCGCTGTGCGCGGCAGCGCAGGCGCTGTTCGGCGCGGAGCTTGCGAACAGCGGATCGGCCAAAGACTTCTGCGAAGCGCGTCTTGAAGGTAGGCCAAGAGGGTATTTCCGCTTTGTGGTTTTTAAACCACAGTTCTGCCACACCCGCGAGATAGAAATTGAGGTAAGCGAGCTTGTCTGTGTCATCCCACTTATTGTGGGCGCTTACCGCTTCAAACTGCCACAGCCAGTCGTCGGCGTCTTGGTCGTCGGTCGCGTTTAAAATCACTGGATCTCGCTGTCGTGGCATTTCGGAACAGGTGACAGATGGGATTGTCACTGCAGGGGGCTGGGTCATGTTGTCAGGCATTGACGAGGCGAGGGGCTGAGGTAGAGTCCGGTAACGGAGTTCCAGTTTGAGACAACCAGCACCTCCACCAAATGTAAGAATACTGCTTGACGCACGCCGGGGTACAGCAGCCGTTTATTGGGCCTAACAGCACCGAGGCAGCAACCAGCGATTTCAGCAGCAGCACGAGCCTCCGCCACAACAAACGTCTTCTTCGTCCTTCTTAGAGCCCGTATTTGTCACTACAATATATATATATATATATATATATATATATATATATATATATATATATAATTATTTATTCATTTATTTATTTATTTATTTATTTATTTATTTATTTATTTATATCCCTGCTGACAAGTGAGGTAGGTTTCCCCCCTCCCCCCACTCGCGAAAGAGTTGGTACGCCACTGCTCGAGTGCATCTTGGCCGGCTCTTGCTCACTCGTTTGAACGTCTTGTTGTCTTGGATTCCTCATTTACAAACTAACTTTGCTATTGTCGCTTGATTTCCTTTCCACTTTAGTGTTCTTTAAAAATTAAGGCAGTATTCACATGCCAAACATTGGGTTATCTTTATCCTTGTTATTGTTTTTGGGTGCTCAGTGTGCGACGAGGGCGCAGCACCGGTAAGAAAAAGAGAAGTCACAGCTTTGACGCAGACGCAAATCAATGAATGCAATAGCGAAAAATTGGAATATCGCGCGAGGACTGACATGCAGATCGAAACGTGCCCATCGTCGCTTACGCACAAACGATGCACGAAATGTACTCACAAGTAACGATGAACGCGAATAAGTGTCTCAGTTGTTATTCGCTGTGTTTGAATGCGTTGGTTTGAATAGCGCGCCTTTTAAGCAAACGCAGACTGTGCATCGAGTGCAGTGACCTTTGTGTGCTCGGTTACTGCAGCAGAATCGTTCCGGTGAAAGTACAAGGCGTATGATTTTCCCCAACGCAAGATACTAGTAAAGAGTATATGAAATAGAGTAATGACGAAAATAAGTAATGAGTGTGTACTTGTGAGATTAGCATGGTTGACGTTTTAATTATTTTATATAGTTATGTACCGCTCCATATATGCCCCTGTTGCAATTACCCAGTTCCGAAGTCCCTAGGGAGAGTAGTACCGTTTCAGACAGCTCAGGCACATGATTTCGGAAAGCTGCTGTTAAAAATTTTTGCATTAAATTTTGATGCCTGTGGCATTCTGTGAGAAAGTGCTCTATAGTTTCTGTATGTTTATCATAATAACAATGGGGGGATGAAACAAAGATATAGGTCCGTATAAATAAATGTTTAAGATTGTAAACCTGCATTGCAATTTAGTATATGTCACTTTAACTTGTCTTGTTACACACCATGTGCGAAGTCTGTATTAACACAACAAAACAGCAGACACTTCAACGTCGTCTTCCAAAACCGTGGTTGCTGCCCGTGTTCGTCATTTCGTCGACCTCTTGACATGCTGCCCGGCTTGTAGTCGTGACAATATCTTTAAACTTTTCACAAAATAAAGTTAGAACACTTTCACCTTCCGCCCGCCTCCCAAAGGACGTGAGCTCTGCTGAATTTATTTTTTTAATATTATCCCTCCCATTTCCAGTACAACGTGAGTGACATCGCTGACTGGCTGAGTGCTTCACTTTTAATGTTATACTGCTTTCTGAATAAGGCAATGATTTCCATAGTGAAGGGTGCCCAATATACTTAAAAGGATCAGTTAACAGGTTCCAATTTTTTTACACCCACCAGACAAGCTCGCACATCCTTCCTACGCGTGACCAACCTCCTTTCGCGCGCAGTGACGTCACCTCGGTAATCGGTTACGGGACGCAGCACGCAGCCCGTTAATTGGTCTAAACCAGGTCTCAACAAAAAAAAAATGAAGACAACGTCAGTGATAGCTGGGTTGACGTCGCGTGGAAGGAGGTCGTTCAGGCGTAGGAAAAATGCGCGAGCTTCTTTGAGGGATGTAAAAAAAAGTGGAAGCCTGTTGACTGGCCCTTTAATGTCATCGACAAAGAATTATCCTCCTTCCCCAGCCGAAAAAGAAGAACAATAAAAGTGGCCTTCTCGACTTATCTGGTAAATCAGTTCAGTCGGAATTCTGGTAGTTTAAGACAAATCCACTATGTTTAATATGAACGTGTATCAAAGTAAATTCAGTGTCCGCTATTGTTTTAATAAACATAATAAACATGGGTGACAGATTTTTATCACGTGTTTTCACTGGGATCAAGCGTAAAGCTTTAAAAGTGCACCCTTCTTGCTACAAGTACATAATGTTCAAAAACAGACAACTGGCACAAACTAGACGGGGGAACGTAAAATTATAGACAGATTATAGGGGTAAATTTCGTTGACAAAGTTTCAAGCAAGGACCTAACGTACATTTTATTTTATGAACTACTCACACTAAAATCTTGACCATGCTGCTATTTAATGGTATAAATGTCTTGTGTCTTTAACTCACCATGCAGGACTCAAGCACGATATCGATAACATAGATGGTAGTTCGAAACTCCTATTCTTGCACTCAATCTTTAAGCCCATGAATTCACCTATCCAACTCTAACGAGTCCCAAGAGAGGGCCGCCGCCTGTGAGACGGAGTGGTGAGGATCCTTGAAATTTCCCCTCTGGAGGCGCTTCGAGCGGCCACACAATACGATAAGTAAGATCCGCAGTGAGTGGCGTCTCGTCTTACATTTCTTACCATGTACGCTGGCCTCCACGAAGCGGCGCCGGAGGAGGAGGAAGTAAAACTTTATTAGACCAAGGGATTTGGGCACTTACGTCCCAGGGTCCCCGCACGACCCCACTGCGCTATGCGTTCATGAGTTCATGCAGTTCCATGACGTGGGCGGCCCGGTCAGCGGCGATTTTCTACTTGGCCGGGTCCGTCGAGCGCAGCAAGGTCTCCCATTCCTCCCATGTGGTCAGTGGCTCCGGGCCCCGCGGGGGAGGGTCCGCCGGGCATTCCATGAGAATGTGGGTAAGGGTAGCGTGGGGGTGAGTGCATTGAGCACAGGACGGGGCGTACGCTCCCGGGTAAATGTGGGAAAGAAAATAGGGGGAGGGAAGGGTGCGGGTCTGAAGGCGACGCCATAATATTTGGTGAAAAATGTCTCTACCACGACTTTCTCCGCCGTTACGCTTCCCTTCTCGAGACACGGGTATACGTCTGAGTCACCTACAGTATTTTGGCACACAATGTATGCGCTATCAGGCAATACAGATCTATTTTGGATGCAGGTGCCGACGACAGTCACTTCGCCTTAATGGCGAAGAGCAGCTCATCAGGAAGTGCAATGTACCTCTCCTCAAAGCCATACCCAGTCCTTCAGTGGAAGTGGAGAGACGCGCTTCACGCGACTGGGGCGCTATCCTCCACTTCGATAAAGAACCAGCTGGCATTTCGCATCAATCTGCCCTCCTCTTTGACAGAAAGACGTTCATTCAGTCTGTTTTCAGGCTAAACTGAAAGAATCAGTAACATTCATGGTATGAATGAAACTGGAACACGTGGACACCGGCTACATGTGAGCACATGCCACCTGCCATTACAAGCGGCCATCTATGTTTGGCCAGCATTGTTCTGGTACCTGGAACGCAGTGCAAAGTGGATATAAACGTCCCACAGATAAAAACTTCGTAGTCGCTTGTTACCAATGAAATTATTGCTATTTTAAGGGCGAAGCTTTTTATACCGGCGCCCGTTCGTCCCTCGTAGCCGTTGTGGTGTGTAATAAGTATAACATTTTGACCTCCAAGGTGGTGCCGGTGAGAGATTTCTTCTGTGCGTTGTTGAACAATAAAAAATGGGCTCAATGTACATGCCAATGGCTGCTAATTGAGAATGAGAGACAGGAGCATTCGGCTTTTATTTAACGCGCACGCTGCGATCCCCATTAGCAGCCATTGGGATGTACATTGAGCCCTATCTGACAAGAAAGGGCTCAATATATATATATATATATATATATATATATATTGAAATAACTTGAATATAGCATATAAGAAAAGGATCGTATTTACTAACGTTTCGGCCGTGGCACGGCCTTCGTCAAGGCCGTGCCACGGCCGAAACGTTAGTAAATACGATCCTTTTCTTATATGCTATCTTCAAGTTATTTCAATATAGAAAATACCCGGACCTGTCGTGCCTTCCCTTCAAGTTCAATATATATATATATATATATATATATATATATATATATATATATATATATATATATATATATATATATATATATATATATATATATATGAACACGTGTTCAGTTCATCTAGGTGTTAAACAGGTGTTTATTTGCTCTTATGCGTTTTGTTCGTCTTTCGTCGCTGTCTTGACTTCCTTTTTGTAAAGTTTGCGGAAGTTAACCACCTATAGCACATTTACACGTTTTACTGAAGTGCGGTTGAAATGTGTGGTTGAAGGAAAGGAAAAAGTCACATCTTCTACAGCCCTTGCAGAAGCCCGCCTCAGCGCCTCGATGACGAGGGATCAGTCGACCACTGCTCCTTCCCCCTCTCTCCATAGAATCGGCTAAATGGAGTGGCATTTTTTTACGATAAGCTGTCAGGCCACTACATTGTCGTATACCCGAACGCAGTCAGGAAAGTTTGGCACGTGTACCGGAAGGCGGTCTTTCGAGCCTCACCCTACTTACCGGAAGAGTTCTTAGAACCCAAGGTCGTCTAGGATCATCGGACGTGTGCGAAATCTTGGTGACGTGTGGGAAACATTGGTGCAGTGCGTTCGTGATCATATTTTGGGCATCGTGTAGACTGTGCCCCGTACGTACATTGTGTGGTGTCTTTCCCCGCCTTCGTGGGTGGAGCACCTAGACCATCGAGTGCCGTATTGGGTAAAGCCGCGGACGATGCGCCCAGGGTTGGCAACGCGGGGCTATATAGGCGGAAACCTTCGTATATTTCCAGTTCTAGACTTATTGAGTTCAAGTTCTTGTTTAGTTCTGCAAAGAGCTTATACTTGATAACTTGATCCCTTCCTTTCGAATTCTCAGTTACTAACCATGTAAATTAATTGTTGTCATTCTTACGAGCACCTCATCTGACTTGTTGAACGGTGGGTCCTAGGACGGGGGCCCGCCACCAGATTAAGACCCGTGGGACACGGAGTCGCAACAGCACTTAGTGGTTGAAGGGCGCACTATAGGGCCAGATTTCGCTGTCGCGTTCCAGTCTTGAAGGCAAAGATTAAGGGTCCCACAATTTGTATTCAATATATTTCTAAGTTCCATTCCAACACATCGGGATATTCATATTGGTGTGCATGCAGATGATATTGCTTTCTTTGCCACAAACAATGATCTGCACTAATTGTATCAGGCGTTACAGAATTATAGGAATATGCTGGAAGCATGGCTTGACAATATTTATATATCATTGAACGTCAAAAAAAGTGCGCTTCTGCCGTTCTATTTTAAAGGGGCTCTGCCACACTTTTTGAGCATGGTCAGAAAACGCTGCTGATAAGTAGTAGAGGCTCCCGACAGCAAGCGAGCCAAATAATATAACGCACCATGTGGCCTGAAATTCGCAATAAATTATTAAAGTCATCTAAAAATTGGTTTCTCTTCTCTCGACAAAGCACCGTATGAGCCCAAAAATCAATCGTAGTAAGCCCATCTATCAGCCATTGGCTGATGTGAACATGATGTACTCGCTCGTTACAGTGATCACCGCGGGAGGCCACTACTTGTTCACGCGTGCGCGTGCGATCACAAGAAAAGCCTTGCATTTGAAGAAAAAAAAGAAAAAAAGTGCTGAAGGCTTCGACGCGTGCGTGACGTGTTTTTTTTTTTTTTTTTTTTGTGGCACTGCCATCGCTCCATGCTTAGCTCCCAGTGCTTTCGTCGGGACGAGAGAAGAAGAGAAGAGAATGCAATTGCAGCGTGCGACAAGTCTGTAATTCCACTCCCACTCGGCGGATTCTTAAAAGTTTTGTGGCGTTAAATTTGTGAGGCAATAAGCTCTTCCGGTAAATTTATTTCATGGTTATTTGACAAAGTGTTTCAGGGCCCCTTTAGGGATCCTGTCAACTTTTCTCTGGTGTATAGTAACGAGCTCATTCCCCAGGTCGATTCTCTGAAACACCTAGGCATCGTGTATAGTAGAACGTTAAATTGGAAAAGCCATATAGACGAAATTGGCTGTACAGCGATACGTTCCTTGGGGTGGTTACGAAAGTTAGGCAACATAAAAACAGGATTGCGAAGGCGTTCATTGATAACAATTTGCAAGCTGTATGTGCGGCATAATATGGAATTTGGGTGCGTATTACTTTCTGGCAGCGCGGCATATAGGATGAGACAGTTAATATTATTGGAAAGAGAAGCTCTGCGCTTGTGTTTTGGACTCCCCAAATTTGTTGCAAATAATATTTTGTATGCGGAAGCGCGTCTTCCGCTTTTGTTAGCTCGGTTTAAGATACTTACAGTTCGAACTTTCTTTAAAATATACGATTCGCCTCTGAGACAAGCGTTCTACGTTTTTATTCAAAAAACAAGCGCATTCTTCTGAACACAATGGTCAAGATTACACTACCCTCAGATTGGGTTCGTTCAAGGACTGCTAGAACCTCTGCATGTTAATGTCTATCAGATTACCTCAACGAGTATGCCTAATTCAAAACTTGAAATAGAATCTCATGATATTTTGTCCTCTAATGCGAAACAAACGCCCCTTCAATATTTAAATAATCAGTTACAAGATTACTTGGCTCATCTGTCCATAAACATTTTTGCAACGGATGCATCTGTATTAAACGAAAGGCTGGAATAGGCATCTTCTGTGCCTCTCTCGACTAGTCTTTTTCAGTTTGATTACCAGATTATACGCCTATATTCATTGCCGAATTATTTGCTATAATTCTAGCTGTTCGTACACTTCCTGCAAGCGAATCAGAAGCAGTCATACTGACGTATTCTCTCTCAGTATGTACTGCACCCTCTGCAGCAAAAAAAAGTGAACATTAATGAGTATGATAAGTAGTTTATTACCAGCAAACCTGAGAAAATTCTACTTGCTATGGGTACCTGGCCACTGCGGGATTTATCCGAATAAGATGGCAGACTGGTTAGCCAAAGCATCTTTAAGCAGACCACTCTTACCTATATTTTACCTGATTTCGCTTATGCAACAGCACTCAGATACAGAAATGCTTGTTTGCACAAGAAAATAGGCAAATTATCATTGGATAAAGTCAGAGACTTCGTACTTATAAGATTTTGCTGGAATAAACAATGGTGCGTATCTCGGCAGTTAGAAATTACAATCACCAGATTACGATGCAGAATTCTGCACCTGAATCATTACTTACATAAAGCTGGACTCAAAGCATCTCCGTTATGTCTCTTTTGCAAGAAAATAGAAACAATAGATCATTCCGTTTTATTCTGTCGCCAATATTCTTATCAAAGAAAAAGATACCTCGTCAACCCAATTGAGAAGCTAAGTTTTAAAATAAACGTGGCAGTAATTTCATCCCTTGGAGGAATTACATTAGGTTATAGCCACAGGGAGGGTTGCCCTGCTGTGTGTGTGTACATAATGGAAACAGAAAGACTACCTTGTTAGTCTATTGTTATTAATATTTTCGGCTCCGAGACTTTCTGAATGCCTGACCGCTAGCTTGTAGCATTTTTATACATTTTTGCGATTTCTTTTCGCTTTTTACTGAAATTTTATTTAATTATCTTAAATGCATAACTAACTAACTTAAAGATCCTGCCGCCCAGTTCTTGGCCGATCCCCTTTTGTGGGCGAGTGCCAGTAAATGAAGAAGCTCATCATCATCATCATCAAGCAAGGAATGCGAAATTCCCGATCATGCTGGCACGCTCGACCCATTCATCGGCAGTGGTGCAGCGACGACTAATCATCATGGCCTAACAGAAGAAGCCCACCAGGTGAAGAAATCGACGCCGATACAAACAACATTATTGCGATAGATGCAGCCATATTGAACGAAAAGGCTGGAATATGCATCTTTTGTACTTCTCTCAACTGGTCTTTCTCAGTTCGATTACCAGATTACACGCCTATATTTATCGCTGAATCATTAGCTATAATTCTAGCGCTTCGTAAACTTCCTGCAAGCGAATCAGAAGCGGTCATACTTACCGATTCTCTCTCAGTATGCACTGCACTATCTACAGCAAAAAATTTGACATTATTGAGTATGATTAGCAGTTTATTACCAGAAAACCTGAAAAAAAAATCACTTGGTATGGATACCTGGCCACTGCGGGATTTATCCAAATGAGGTGTCAGACTCGTTAGCCAAAGCATATTTAAGCGGACCACTCTTACCTATTTTACCTGATTTCGCCTACGTAACAGCACTCAGATATAGAAATTCTTGTTTGCACAAAGAAATAGAAAAATTGTCATTGGATAAAGTCAGAGACTTCGTACATCTAAGATATTGCTGGAACAAACAGTGGTGTGTATCTCGGCAGTTAGAAATTACAATCACCAGATTACGATGCAGAATGCCGCATCTGAATTACTACCTACATAAAGCTGGACTAACAGCATCTCCGTTGTGTCTCTTTTGCAAGGAATCGGAATCAATAGATCATTTCTTTTTATCCTGTCAACGTTATGCTTATCAAAGGAAAAGATACCTGGTCGAACCAATTGAGAAGCTAGGTTTAAAAATAAACGTGGAACTAATTTTATCCTTCGGAAGGATTAGATCAGATTATAGCCACAGGGAAGTTTTCTCTGGTGTGTGCGAGTACATAAGGGCAACAAAGAGATTACCCTGTTAGCCTATTGTTATTATCTACGGCTACGAGACTACCTGAATGCCTGACTTAGCACACTTGATGATCCTGCCGCCCGGTTCTTGGCCGATCCCCCTTTGTGGGCGAGTTCCAGCAAAGCTGAAGGTTCATCATCATCATCATCATCATCATCATCATCATCATCAGCCAACATCGCCGTCGCTCTGCACGCCTACACGCAGTAGGTCGAGGTGAGGGGCACCATTGCTGCTCATTGCCTGCGAACGCGAACGTGCTTGACGTGGTTTGTAAACTACGGGCGATGCTTTGACAGATGGCGAGCCAACCTTGTGGTACCTTCCATTCGAGTAGCAAGGTGTCTGGCCTTTCAGAGCACCAGTGTACAAAGTTCTCGCTTGTCAAATAAGAAAACAAAAGAAAGGTGATAATATTGTGGGCATTTAGTATACCAATCCTTTTCATCTGTACATTATCATCATTATCATGTGTTGCTCATGCATCCTCATCGTTGTCACGTAGCATCATCATCTTTGTCCGTTCATCTCAGCTGTCGGCTGCCGGTTCTTCGGGCCTAATAAAGGTCTTCCAAACCAAGACTTCATACGTGGTGGAGCGTGCTGTTGGATCCCCCGTCATCCTCTCGACCACTCTACCCCCTGGAGCTACGTTCAGGTCGCCGCTTGGGCCAGGTGTCCGGAAATATGTCGCACCAAGAAGAGGTCGGTGCTGCAGCCGTTCCCACTCCGCCACCGCGTGCCGCGCCTTTTCACGTCATTGACAGCCTCCAGCGTGAGCCCCATCCCTTCGCTGGTATGCGTGGGGAAGATGTGGAGGAATGGCTGGACGATTTCGAACGTGTCGGCGCTGCTAACCGGTGGGATAACACCTACAAACTCGCTTACGTGTCATTCTACCTCACGGGTGTCGCGAAGACGTGGTTCCTCAACCACTTCATCGACATCCCCGACTGGTCAGCCTTCAAAGATCAGCTTCGCCATGTCTTTGGCACACCGGCTGTTCGTTCAGCTCTCGCAAAGAAAGCTCTTGCGACTCGGAAACAGCACATCGGGGAGTCGTATACATCCTACATCGAGGATGTCCTTTCACTATGCCGCCGGGTTGACACCCCAATGACAGAGTCAGACAAGGTACGCCAGCTTCTTAAGGGGATTGGACCCGTCGCATTCAATGCCCTTGCAATCCAGAATCCGGCTACCGTTGCTGACGTTGCGACAACCTGTCAGCGCCTCGAAGAACTTGAGTCGATGCGCCTACAACCGGACAGTGACGCGGCCCGTATTACGACTGATCCAAACCTACGAGAAACGATAAGGGTGATAATACGCGAAGAATTAGAATCAATGGGATTTACACTACCTTCAGTATGTACCATTCAGCCTTCTTCAACGTCATTGCGGGATGTCATCAGGGAGGAGCTTACGTCCATGACCCATATGGCCCACCTGCAGCCCACTGTCGATCGTACTCTCCCATCGTTCTCGCATGCCGTCGCCGCACCATCAGGCACCGTCCGCTCGACGTCGCCACCACGAACGTACGCGTCGGTTGCTGCCGCACCTCCCAGAAGCTTTCCCACGAGCTTTGCATCACCACCGCCTGAGCCATCATCTGTCCCTCTCACTGCTCTCTCTCCCGGTGCATCTAACACAAGCTACCACCCTCCTTATCGATCGACTCGCCCTACGTGCTATTATTGCGGCTATCGTGGTCACATTTCACGCTTTTGCTGCAAGCGCCAGCAAGATGAGCGCCGAGGGTACGACGTACGCGAACGAGACTATATCGCAGGAGCCTTGTACCAGGGCCGTCGTTATTCGTCACCGCCGCGTCGGTCTCCATCTCCGCCAGCATCCGGTGAACTGCGCAGTAGTCTTCGATCAACCAGACGCCGTTCACCATCGCCCTACCGTCGCTCCTCTTCTCCTCTTCGGCCTGCTTCCCTCGCTTCTGATCGGCGTCCGGAAAACTAAGCAATGCAGTTTTTGGAGGACAAACTGCATTCCTACACAGTACTCCAATTCCTCCAGCGCGCCCTTACAATATGATTGCAGTCTCAGTTGAGGGAGTGGACGTTGATGCTTTGGTGGACACTGGGGCTGGGTTTTCCATTATTCGTGCTGATTTGTGTACCCGTCTTCGAAAAGTCACGACGCCTTGTTATGGACCGACACTGGTTACAGCCCAGGGAACGATGATTCGCCCTTCCGCTCTCTGTACTGCCCGTGTGCTAATCGACGACATTCTTCATCACATACAATTCGCTGTGCTATCCCCGTGCTCCCACGAACTCATTTTAGGCTGGGACTTTCTTTCGTCTGCTTCCGCGGCTATTTGTTGTGCACAACCTGTCGTCCATCTTACTGACACAGACCACTTGCTTAGTGACGAAACCTACAGGCCACTTCGACTCATCGCTGCAGTAGACATCGAGTTACCGCCGAACGAACATCAATTAATCACAGTTTTGTCCAACGACGTCGACTCTAGTGACATTTTGGTCACTCCATCGCCCCGTTGCCTTAATAAAGGCATAGCTCTCGCATCAGGTGTGGCTCGCTTCAACGATGGATCAGCTGTCCTCGCTGCTACGAACACCACACCAGATAAAATTTTACTGCCGCGGGGCACTACTGTCGCCTGCGTTGCCGATCTGGAGCCTGTGTGCGTCGTGCCTCTTATCCCTGCCTCCTCTAAAGGCCATCCTGGAGATCATGCTGCTTCCTCGGCCTTTACAGCAGCCATCAACAAAGACTTGAAAGACTCGCAGAAGCAGCAGCTGCTTGATTTGTTGCAAAAGCATGCAAACTCTTTTGACGTTCATTCATCCAGCCTGGGTCAGACAACTGCTACAGCACATCGTATTCAGACCGACGGAACATCCATTGTGCATCGTCGTCCGTACCGCGTCTCCCTAGCCGAACGAAAAATCATTGAGGAAAACGTAGACGACATGCTGCAACGGGAGATAATCCGACCCTCAACCAGTCCTTGGTCGTCTCCAGTGGTTCTGGTGCGTAAAAAAGACGGTTCCGTACGATTTTGCGTCGATTACCGAGCACTCAATAAGATCACTAGGAAGGACGTATACCCCATGCCACGTATCGACGACGCCCTCGATTCTTTACAAGGTAATCAATTCTTTTCAAGCCTCGACTTGCGTTCCGGCTATTGGCAAATCCCCATGCACGAAGAGGACAAAGAAAAAACTGCGTTTGCAACCCCGGACGGCCTATACGAATTCAATGTTATGCCGTTTGGTCTATGCGATGCGCCCGCAACTTTTGAGCGCTTGATTGACACCGTACTGCGTGGCCTGAAATGGAAGACTTGCCTATGTTACCTCGATGACATTGTTGTATTTTCATCGACGTTTCCTCAACATCTGCAACGCTTGGACGAGGTCCTGACTTGCCTTGCGGGCGCTGGTCTTCAAATTAACACCAAGAAGTGCCATTTCACCAGCAGATCTATCAAGGTCCTCGGTCATGTTGTGAGCAAAGACGGAATTCGTCCAGACCCTGAGAAAACTGCTGCGGTGCTTCGCTTCCCTCGCCCTGACGAGCCGAAAGATTTGCGAAGTTTCCTTGGTCTCGCCTCTTACTTTCGGCGATTCATACAAAACTTTGCCTCCATAGCCGCACCACTACATAAGCTACTTGCTTCTGGTACGCCCTTTCAGTGGTCTCAGGAATGTGAATCGGCTTTCGACAAATTGAAGAGTGCCCTCACGACCGATCCTGTACTTTCTCACTTTCACGATAATGCACCGACCTTCCTCCTTACAGACGCTAGCGGCCACGGTTTAGGAGCCATGCTCCTCCAGCGCGACAACTCTTCGTGAGAGCGAGTCGTTGCGTACGCCAGCCGCGTCCTCTCCGCAGCCGAGAGGAACTACACGATCACCGAGAAGGAGTGCCTCACCATCGTTTGGTCAGTGCAGAAATTTCGTCCCTATTTCCATGGCCGCCATTTCACCATCGTGACCGACCACCATGCTTTGTGTTGGCTTTCGACACTCAAGAACTTGTCGGGACGCCTCGGCCGCTGGATTCTACGCCTACAAGAGTATGATTTTGACATCGTATACAAGTGTGGCAGAAAGCATAGCGACGCCGATGCTCTCTCTCGCTGCCCACTACCAGCGGCTCCCCTCAGCGTTTCCGCAATCACTTTGCACAACACGCCCTCGGAGACCACGTCTACGGCGGTTTCCTCTCTCGCCTCTATGGACCAGCTGCCTTCGGACGACCCGCACGATTTTTCTTCTCGACAGCTGGCTGACCCATACTGTCGACGTATTATAGGCTACCTCACTGGCAGTTCCCGTCCACCTAATGCGAGGCTCCGTCGCCAACTCTCGCAGTTTAAGCTGGACAACTCTGTGCTGTACCGCAAAATTTACCATCCTGACGGTCAGCGCTGGGTTCCCGTTCTACCCCGATCGCTTCGGTCCGAAGTCCTCAGAGCACTTCATGACCATCCGACCGCAGGTCACCTTGGTTACCACAAAACCTACGATCGCCTTCGAAGTCGGTTTTATTGGCCAGGTATTACCACTAGTGTAGCTCGGTACGTTGGGTCCTGCACTACCTGTCAATCTAGAAAACTACCCACATCTGCTCCAGCCGGTACACTACAGCCTCTTCCGTGCCCAGCCACACCATTTGAAGTTGTAGGCATCGATCTTTATGGCCCCCTTCCAGTCAGTGCTGCTGGAAACCGATGGATAGTAACAGCCGTTGACCATTTGACGCGCTACGCCGAGACGGCATCCGTCACTACCGGTTCAGCTTCTGAAATTGCCGATTTCATCCTCCGAGCCATTATACTGCGTCATGGTGCTCCACGTGTATTGCTCAGTGACCGTGGAAGGGCCTTCATTTCACAACTAGTGAACGAACTTCTTCACGCTTCTGGCACAACTCACAAGACTGCCTCTAGTTATCATCCCCAAACTAACGGCCTCACTGAGCGATTCCACCGCACTCTTTCTGACATGATCGCCGCCTACATTCAACCAGACCACAAGAACTGGGATGTAGTCCTACCATTCGTCACTTTCGCCTACAATACGGCTATTCAGCGGACAACCGGCTACTCACCATTTTATCTAGTTTATGGACGCTCCCCTACTTCTCTCCTAGACGTCTCTTTCTTTACCTGCCATGTGGATTCATCTCCATCCTCTTCAGAGGAATACGTTTTACGGCTCGCAGAGAGCCGCCAACGTGCTCGTATAAACACTGAAGCCCGACAGCAAGACAGAAAGCTGGTTTATGATGAATCCCATCGTGCTGTATCCTTTCAACCTGGAGACGAAGTGCTTTTTTTGACGCCTATTCGCACACCTGGTTTGTGCTACAAATTCCAGCCACGGTTTATCGGGCCGTACACAGTTCTTGAAGAAACTTCACCAGTGAATTATCGCGTGACGCCACTTGTAGCCCCAGCTGATCGCCGTTATCGAACTACTGAGGTCGTCCATGTCTCCCGTATGAAGCCCTTCATGCGACGTTCTTTGTCCCCTTGACTTGCCGCGGCCAGGCTGGCCGATTTCACGTGGGGGGAATTAGTGTGGGCATTTAGTATACCAATCCTCTTCATCTGTACATTGTCATCATTATCATGTGTTGCTCATGCATCCTCATCGTTGTCACGTAGCATCATCATCTTTGTCCGTTCATCTCAGCTGTCGGCTGCCGGTTCTTCGGGCCTAATAAAGGTCTTCCAAACCAAGACTTCATAATATGTGCATTTATTACGCTTATCTGCACGCTTGTAACGCATGTCTGCTCCGCCAACACGCTTTGCTACCCGACTGCGGCGATAACGGCTCTTGATGGCTAAATTTTTCACTGCGCCTTCCTCGCAATAGCGTTGTTATTTGGACGACACTGGTGCCGATCCCGGTGATCCGTCCAACCTTCTTACTTAAAGGGGCTCTGAAATAATTTTTTTTAAACCATAGATTGAATTCACTGGAAGAGCTTATTGCCTTACGAATTCAACGCCACAAAAATTTTAAGAATTCATCCAGTGCGAGTGCAGTTACAAAGATTTGTCGCATGCTGCGATCCCATTCTCTCTTCTCGCGTCCCGACGAAAGTGCAGGAAGCTAAGCATGGAGAGATGGCAGGGGCAAAGAGACTACGTCACCCGCACCTCGTGACCTTGAACACTTCTCTTCTTTTTTGTTATTCGAATACGCGGATTATCAGTGTGATCGCGTGCGCACGCATGGACAAGTCGCGGCCTCCAGTGGCGATATCTGTAACGACCGAGCGCGCCATGTTCAAATCAGCCAATGGCTGATAAATTAGCTTGCTACGTGTGCTTTTTGAGCGTCTTCTGTCATTTGTCTAGAGGAGAGAAAACAATTTTTAGCTGATTTTGAAAAGTTATT
Organism: Rhipicephalus microplus; assembly: GCF_043290135.1. Taxonomy (NCBI): domain Eukaryota; kingdom Metazoa; phylum Arthropoda; class Arachnida; order Ixodida; family Ixodidae; genus Rhipicephalus; species Rhipicephalus microplus. The sequence goes on along the minus strand of NC_134702.1, from coordinate 70,929,459 downwards.
GTTAATTCCAGGCCGCGTGCTGTGCTATATTATTTGGCTCGCGTGTTGTCGGGAGCCTTTACTACCGATCGGCAGCGTTTTCTGACCATGCTCAAAAAGTGTTGCAGGTCTACTTAACTCATAACTCAGTGGAAAATATAATTGAAAGAAACTCGAGCGCTGCACTCGTCTGCTGTGGTAACTCACTCTTATACATCAATATTGCCTAATCACCACACATGCATCTTTAAATAATCCTGGGATAGCTTTGTTCCTAAAGAGATCATATTCCTCAATATTGAAGGCCCTTACTTAGATTTAGCTACACGTTAATGAACGCAATGTGGTCAAAATTGGCGCAGCTCTCTGGAGCGGAATCTCTCATAGTCATATGATTGTTCTGGTACGTTAACCTCTTACAATTATTCGTATTATATTTCTTAACCTCGAAGCACTCAGAGTGTAGCAAACATGGCAAAGCAACTTTTCTGCCTACATGCATAATTGTTGCACCCAAAACGCGTGTCCCACTCTTGTAAGCACTCACGGCTCATACAGTGGGTGACAGCGAACCTTTGAGATTGGTTTTTGTTACATTCGGACGCTGCCATCGCTAAAGAGACACTGAAGAGAAACAATGAGATTGACAAAGTGCACTATAAGCAATCTAATACCACATCTTTCATTGCACTATAATGTTGTCTTCTACCTCGTAATAAAAAGAATGATTTACTAACACATAATAAAACACATGCCGCACAGGCTACTAAACGCCACACAAGCCAAACTGCTCTAGTCACTCTGAACGTCCTCCTCTTCCTTCACTATCTACAAAAAGGCACGTTCATTTCTAACAATAAGCACTCTAATACCACATATTTCATTTTCATATCATTTTTAGCGAGGAAAATCAAGGTTGGAGTTTCACTTTAAACTGTGCGCTATCTCCGCACGTGACGTAACCAATTTCAATATGTGTTTTAGGAGCGAAGATCCTCAAGGCGTGGGCTGAGCGTCCAGTCGTAATCGTATGTAGCCACCTCTCTTTAGTTCTTGAACCGGCCGTAGAGGGCGGTACTTTTACATATAACAGATGCATATACGCTGAAAAAATGCAAATGGTACGATATTAAAGGACGTTACTTGTAGTATGACAAATAATAAATGTCACAGCATGTCTATGGAGTGAATGATTATGAGTGGGGCGAAGCATCCATCAGTCCGTCCGCACTTCCATCCGTCCGTTCATTCTTTGCGTCCATCCGTGCGTTCATCCGTTCATCCGTGCGCCTCCGTTCATTCGTGCAGCCGTCCATGCGTCCATCCATGCGTTCATCTGTGCGTCATTCCGCGTGGCCGTTTTTGCGTTCATCTGTTCGTCCGTCCATGCGTCCGTCAATTCATGCATCCGTCCATGCGTACGTCCATCCGTCCGTGCGTCAAACAGACAGACAGATGACGTACAGACGCCGCTAGTGGATGGTTCACGATTTGCCGATAAAAAGTATGATACGCGCAAGGCGGCGGTGGCTCACACTCGATGTGCGAGCGTACGAGAAAATAGAAATTACGTCACACGGAGACGTTGGCAATCGTGTGTTCGTTGGCGGCCTCGCTTATCAAGCTTAGTGTTGCAAACGAGTGGTGTTTTCGTAATAATGAACTTGTGCTTTATTACCGCGCAAAAAAAAAATCATTCTGCTCTTTAGTGTCCCTTCAAGGTGTCAATTTCGACAGCACTCTGTCCCTCGTCCAGACACCTGTCTGCATCTCTAGGCTCCTGACACTCGTCGAGGTATCTCAGAACACCAGCGTCGACAACGACGGAGGTACTGCCCGTTCCACGCTCGGCTAAGTGTAAAAGAAGCGCATGATGTGGCCCCGCCTGCAGACAAATACATATTCGTGTTAAAATGTGCCGTCCACCTAACCGAATACGCCGGTTCTTGCCCGTGGTGTGGAGGACAGTCAACACTTGCTCACATTACATGGGAAGGCGAATTAAGGCCACCCAAACTTTACACGCCCCAGAATCTGGCTCGTAAATTGAGAACGGAGCAGTGGGAGACCTTCCTCGCCAGCGAGTAAAATGAGGCCCACAAGCGACGCTCCTGGACCAGGCACAGCCAGCTGCTGAGGCTCGTGGGGCTATTGACGAGGGGCCCCAGCCACCTGCTTATAACCCTTCTTCATTTTTGTTGTTTTTCTGTAATAAACGTTTTTTTCATCTATCCGTGCACTCATGCATTCACGTCTAGGATTGAGCTCGACCTTCAATAAATTCACGATTCAAAAATTGAAAGATGCCGTCTGGCACTATGGATGCATTGTTTTTTATCCCTTTCGTCGACATCAATTTGAAATAATTCACCTTCAAATTCATAGATTAGAAATATCTTCTGTTCCAGAACAGGTATAGGACTTTTCATCTATTGGGGGTGTGGGCAAAAGGAGGTACACGCCCTTCGTGATTTTGTTCAAACGGTGATGATGGAATCAGAACGACAGAAATCCTTCCTTTTTCAACAATACATAATGGGCGAATTTCTCGAAAGTTCGGATGACTTAACCATTTAATCATGCATGATTTAGTCGAGTTGTAGCTTTATAGCCCTGCGATCGTGTTTAGGAACTCAGCGCAGGCTCTGGCATGCACCATGGGTGGGTATATTCTTCAAGTATAATGCGGCGTTTATTCACAGTTGCTTAGTAATTTTTTTTTTTTGGTGACTGTAAGTCCCCGAACTGCTCTTGCTTATAGGTTAGATGACCTGATTTAAAGAATGCCTTAGATGCGTCACTAAACGTGAAAACTGTTGGCAGTGGTAGCAACATGACTGATAAAAAAAAGTCACGTGATAACGCCAACGTATTACGTGATCACTACTTCAGAGATCGTCATAATTTTTGACGTCACCATCACATCGAAATTAAACTAGTCGACTGACGGAAAATATATTACCTTAGTTTCCAAGTTGTTTCAGGCGGATACATAAACGACCGAGTGGCTCTGCAACAATGTGACATCGCTTGGATTTGACGGCCTTCTTTAGCAGCCCACAGTTATTAAGTCTTGATGTCCAAAAATAGACTGAAGTGGGACTATAAATGTCCGGTATTAACTGTGACGGTGGGGCCGCAGAGAAGTACGCCGATGTCGTGTCGGTGGGTTGTCGCCATGCGTTACAGTTACACCGCGGCGTCAGCTTGGCCCGGTGCAGTAATGACATTGCATCGTTGCTGCGTGACTACGCAGCGCAGTCTTCAATCTGTGGCATAGCCTGTATGCAGGCCATAGTGCATGACAGTTCAGTCGTGGGGTGGGATCGTGGCTGCGTCTGCTTGCGCCACTCGTAATCACATTGATGCTTAGAGCATCAATGTGATTATAGATGAGCGTATAGAGCGTATAATAATTGGTATAATCTGATCGGTCACGTGTCCTCGTTGCGTCCTCGAGGTAAAATCTGCAGCGTCATCTTCGGTGACGCAAGGTCTTCAATTGATCGACAAGGAGTAATGCCATCTTTATCGATTTCTGCATTACAAAGAAAACTGTTACGAGATGAAAAGACTGATCTTGGTAGCGAGCTTGTTTGCCGTCGCCGCTGTTAGTGGGTGGCAGTTATGGCGCATAATGAGAAATAAATTAACAAAACTTAGCACTTGTGGTATCATGCCTGAATCAAGCTTCTGATCCCGCTAAACTATATATCTATTAAGCACACTCTCGTATTATGCCGGTGATGACGAAACTTTTGCACGTGGTGTTAAAATTTGTTGCAGTATGTAATGAAAAATTATTTTTTATCGGGGCCAAGGCTCGTCAACGCTTGTTTTGCGTGTCGTGCGAGGAGAAACGGACTTTGAGACGACGTGGTAACAACACACACCACGTTTATGACAGAGCACGAAGCTAAAATAGAACATAGAACCAGAAAAACCGTGAAGCCGAATAAGTAATAAAACTGTCTGATCGAACGATAAAACAAGTGAACGCTAGTTCAAGGTGCAGAGTTCCAAAACCTCACAATGAGATGCGGTAGGGGGCCCGACGAACGCCGAGGTGCAGGGAAGGAGACGTCGACAGGCGATCGGAAGCGGGGTGCGTCTCGATGTGTGACGCTATGGTGACGATGACGCTTGGTGGAGTGGGGGCGTGGGTACGACTACGGAGCAGTCAAACCGCATCGGAGACGCGATGCTCCATGCGTGTAAATGGCCAGCCCGTCCAGAAAAGAGCTTGCGTCGAAACGCGATGCTCGGCGCCCGTTAGCCAGGCCACGTACGTTGCTGTGCCGAACGTCTGACCACGGAGACGCCTCACCGAGATCCACGATGTCCTCGGCAAGGAAGAGAACAGCAGGCCAGGCCGCACCCCGAGTTGCAGTACTCGTGCCGGCAACGTCAACCCAGCTGGTAGCTGGACGGCAGTAGCGTGGACAGCCGCGTTCCCTGGCCGGAACCTGGATCGCCTGCGTCCGACGCTTCGGCCCGCTGTCTGCCGCCGCTTCGGCTTGGCCCCAGCCACAAAGCTTACCGCCACGCAATGGTCACACGTGGCCCAATCGTGGTACGCCACCTCTATGGGCCACCACAGGTGATCAGCTGATTGGCTGACCTCACGCGCACAGTTGGCTCGAAATCACACGCGCCTTGCCCCTCACTTCCGTCGTTGTCGTCGTTTTCTTCACTCATCACACAGTAATAAGTTGGCTTATATTTCCGTATCTTCAACTGTTTGGTGGGTAGGGGCAACAATAACAACAAAGTGACATACTGTCTTGTAATGAAGTTTCCTCTGTGATTCTCACTAGGACTTAAGAGCTTTAATTGCTCACTTAGCTGTTTTAGTCGTTTTTTGTTTTGCAACCCTTTTTGAAGTATCTCGACATATTCGTAATGATCATGTATTTTTAACACAGAAACTTCTCGAAGTAGTATCACTGGCCCTATTGACCGAGCGAAAGCAAGGCATACAAAAAAATTATGATGAATCCACTAGCACTACTGAGAGGACTGCTGCGATTCATACGGAACAGTATGGCTAAGTCAATCTGAGCAGTTAGGACACATCACGAAAGAAACAAAATTATCCATCATGTGGTGGCTGCATTTTCGATGGAGGCGAAAATGCTGCAGGCCCGTGTGCTCAGATTTGTGTGCACGTTAAAAAACATAAAAAAACCCAGGCGGTCAAAATTTCTGGAGCCCTCCACTACAGCGTCTCTCATAATCATATGGTTGTTTTGGGACGTTAAACCCTACATATCAAACCATCATCAATCAAAATTATCATTATTCTGGGGTGGAAGCACTTTATTTTTGTACGAGCAAGTGCGAACCCTGCTCTTGTGTATACCTTATTCATGGCATACATTTCATAATGAGTGCGTACCAATAATAAACAAGTTCTCATCATAACTCACCGCAATATCACGCAGGAAAATGAACGCTGGTGTGAAGAAGTCGCCCGCCCAGGTGTAGGACTCGCTATTACCAGTGGACCAAACGCCCACTATAAAGTGCATCACGCGGGCGATCGCCGATCGCTTTGATCTTGAGAAAGGGCAGCAGGACCCGGAAATATTCACCTACTTTGAAGAGAATGACGTCACCAAGGTCCACGCACTCATCGTTGGTCCAGCTGGGACCCCGTACGAGGGAGGCTTCTTCCACGTTGGCTTCAGACTGCCAGCGACCTATCCGAGTGAACCACCTCGCGTTGTCTTCTTGGCGACAGATGCTGGACGCGTTTGCTTCCATCCTCAAATATGGGCCAGCAGTCAAGTGACCCTACGGCTCTTGGGAACTGCGCCAGGCCCTTGTGAATGGAATCCAGCGGAGCATACAATCAGGACCGTGCTAACAACACTGAAATCCCTGTTCACCAACAACCCACTGAGCCATGGCGGGGATGAACTTGCGTACAGCACTTGGAACGCTGCAGTGATGCGGCATGAGGCGATTCGGATTGCAGTATGCACGACCATTGAAGGAATTCAAGAGAGAAACACGTATTTGCCTGAAGCGCTATCGACAAACGCATGCAAAAAATTCTTGAGCCGAGCTCTGTAGTACGGCCAACAGCTCAGGGACAGCTTGTCCCTGTACGGCCAACAGCTTAGGGACAGCTTGTTCCTGGACGGAACTCGCATGTTGGCTTCTCTGAGCCAAGACGTGCAAACCTTCAGTCATGCCACCATATACAAGCGTATTGTAAAGCTGATGGAAAAGTAACATGAAGCCGCTAGCTTGCTCGACCCGCTGGTTCTAACACGAAGTGGTAGTGGAGGTCAAGCGTCTATGCCAGAAAGAGTGCCAAGACCAAGGCTTCCTTTGTTTTCCCACACCGCTCCTTACAAATCCTCAACCGCAGCAAGGCACGACATTGTCCCTTTGAATAAAGTCGTTGAAATACGGCGTACTTTTTGTTGCATCGGTAAGAGAAAAAAATTTGGGCATATCCCACATTTCTTATAAGCATCGAAGTTTTGCAAAGCATGCAGATGGAAGGTGACTGCGTTGTTTTTTACTCAGCTAAACGTTACAAAATGGCACTAATGATACGTACAATGTAGCATGCATTATGTTGAGCACTCGCGTATATTTTACATAACCAGTAGTTTAGAACCACGTAAATATTCCAACAGCAACATGAGTAATACCAACACCAGAAGTAGTAGGCTGATACGTAGCTCTTGTCCATGAGGATGGATAGTGCTACACCAACTTCAGTGGAGGGCACTTGACTATAACCACCATCAACCGGACGTTAGCCTGTATATATGTTTATAAAATCAACTAGCCAGCACTGCAACTGTTATTGGCGTTTCACCAACATTACGCCTGCAGACGTCTTTTTTTTTCGAAAACAGTCCCAAGGCTTGCCGTTGCTAGAATACTTGATTGCCACGCAGTCTGCTTGGGTTATATTCCTGCTGGGACTATGATATTTGCATTCTTCGGATCAGTGCTGCGGATGTCAGTTTTTTTTTTTTTTCTTAACTCGCTCGCATTTGAAATATGTGTACCTGTTCTCGCAGTTCCTGGGTAGAGATAGACATTTTAGACATGACCTAATCTGCCATTACAGACAAAAGGAATGACATTTCCTCTATTGGTAGGTACATAAAATTACGACAGTTCTGGTGATGGCACTTCGGCCATTACACAGAATGCAGCTGTTTGTCCACTCTTGACGGCACCGGGTACTTGAATCGGCCGACCCCATTCGCAGCGCCCACCAATGTTGCTCAAGATTCAGCGTTCATACTTGTGTAATTGTCAATTAAAAGTTATTATTGGGCATACCTGTAACTATATACCATAGCAACATGTATATATTCTGCATATGCGTCTTTTACTAGAAAAGGCATGCATAAGTAATTTTAAGGACCGTAGCGCTTATCGTGCCGCGCTGACCATGCAACGCTTGCACAAAAAGGCGAGTGTTTCCAATGCTTTGCTAAGACGAGACGGTGGTGGCACCTACCCGTCGCCTTGCGTTCTACACCTTATCACCTCTGAGACGGGCGCACACCCGTCTCAGAGCCACGTGTTTCGTTTTCCAAAAAAACTGCCAGATAGCGCTCATGTCTCACGTGTGACGTGACTTGATGCGCTCGTTCGCCTCCGCTGCACGCTCGAGGCACTCTAACGCAGCGCCTCCAGAATACCATTCACCAATTTTTTCATGCAGAACATCAAATAAATGTTTTGTTCACTCTCTTCACACGCAAAGCTATCGACTTTCGACGACATTTGTAGATTAACATGCAGACACGGGGCCATTTTTTTTTGCGTTCATATCAGTATTCGGCGTTACACGAACTTCAGCGCTACAGAATAAAAAGTGTCGCAGGGTGAGGAAGAGAAACAGCATTCCTTACGTACGTTATTTTTTCTCTTGGTCATCATTCACTACTGGAAATGTCTCACTGACAATAAATTCTTGGTCGATCCCTGAGTGGGTATATGAGCCATGTATGAGGTATCGTCATCGTCACCATCCGCCCGATTCTTGGGTCAGCCCCCTGAGTGGGCGAGTGTCATCCACGCGAGGTCATCATCATCAGAAGAAGAAGAAGAACAGCCAACGCATGTGGCGCTAGGAATACAAGTAAATCTACCAGTAATTTTATCACTTGGCGGAACTTCATTTGGTTACTGCCACAGGGATGTATGCTCCGCTGTGTTTGATTACATCAACGCAACTAAAAAATTACATTGCTAGTGATAGTGAACCCCTACCTTTTCAGATCTCTAGTTTATAATACGTAGTTATGTATTTCAAAAACAAAAGATGGTTTGACCGCTTGCTCAGCAAACATTTTTGCTTTTTGGTAGTATTATTTTAAGCTACTTTTTCAGATTGGCTTCATTTTCAATTTAGTTTCATTTAAGTATCCTGCCACCCGGTTCTTGGCCCATCCCTCTTAGTGGGTAAGCGCCATCCATCAGAGGTCATCAGCATCAGCATCAGCATCGGCGCACGAGAATTACGTTGGTCCGAGCGAACCAGGCCTGTTGCGGTGGTGAGTATTGAGTGATTTTTAGCTTTCACTTACTGTTTGTGAGTGTATAGTTGGTTATCTGCTTTTGAATTTACCCCCATCTCTTGCACTGATGCCTACCAATTCTCCTAGTCAGGTGCGATCCTTCTGATCGGCGTCACTGCCAGCTAATAAATTGCCGTTTAGACTATTTTTTCCGCAGTGGCTTCAGCAGCATTCCTGTCGCGATTGTGCCTACAAATGGAGGTTTCATCAGGCTCACGAACCCTCAGGCTGTTCAGAGAGAACTGAAATCTGCATCAAGACATTTCCAGACCATCACCGACTTGCGTCCATTCGGACGAGGTGGCATAGTGCGTAGCTCACCGGACCAGACATGTGTGCAGAATCTGCTTAAGTGTACCTCGTTTTGAGTCAACCCCTGTGAGTGCTTGCATTCCGGCTCACCTCGCGTTCGCTAAGGACCTCGTACGGGGTGTCGACTCCAGATTGAGTCCAGCCGAAACCCTGTTCCGGAGCAGGCATCGTTCCCGTTTACCGATGCAATCGCCTGATTAACAACGAGAGGATCCCAACAGGACCTGTCATTACGACATTTGCAGACACAACATTCAAACCAAAAACAAAGCTGTGGCCTTTGATCTTCCGCGTAGGGCCCCTCGCTTCCCGTCCAGTCCAATGTAAAAAAACTGCTGGTGGTTTGGCCACAGTGCGGGAGGATGCAAATTGAATCTTCGGTGTCACACCTGCGAAAAATGCCATTACTCAAGCGAATTCTTCGCAACATTGGCAAAGGGCTGTCTCTGTGGAGGGGATCGCTCCGCAGACTACTCTGACTGCTCTGCTCGTGCTCACGAAGAAATACAAATCCTAGAGATTAACGACCGCCGCCCCTATTCGCCCAAGGCAGCTATTGATATGGTTAAATGCAGAGCTTTTGAATATTCTGGTGCACGTCACGCTGTTCTGGTGCCCGTCACACTTCCAGTGTAGACTCAAACTAATCACGGGTGAATGATTCTCCTGTGGAAAAGCAACGGCTAAGGCCATGGATAAATTAACACCTAAATTATCTGACTGACATCTGATTCGAATTATTTAAGATCGGATCACGCAAGGAGTGCAGGCTACTACAGCACCTGGACCATCCGATTTCACCATTGACGCAACTCAACTACGTAGCATAGTACGGGACCAACTCTAAAAAGTGTCGCCATATCCACGAAGTGAATAATGATGAGTGGGCGAAGCTCCGGAGGTAAACCTGGTAAACCATGAATCATCTGTACATTTTGCCCACTCGATTTTATTACATCGCTCCCCCTAGCGTACGTCGCCGCACTAAATCGAACGATTGCCTTCAACCAATGACACGCGCCATATGTGACATCATTTCTATTTTATAAGATCTCGCGTCTTTCATCAACTACAAGTACCGCTTTCTAGTTTATAACATCTTGCATCTTTTCATCATCAGCTACAAGTACCACCATCTAGTAAACACTACAAGAACTAAACGAGAGGTGGCTACATACAGGAGACGGTACCGCCATCTAGTGAACACTGCAAAAACTAGAGGTGGCTACATACAGGGGACGGTACCGCCATCTAGTGAACACTGCAAGAACTAAACTGGAGGTGGCTACATACAGGGGACGCACAGCCCACGCCTTAAGGAGGTTCGCCCCTAATAGGTGAGGCTGAACAGCCTGCTTCACAGCTGCAGACGGTTATACGCGTCAGCCAAACACAAGTGATGCTACAGATACGAAAATTGAAGTCCGAGCTCATAAACATACAAAATCACCTACCTCTACAGACCTCAATAAACAATTGTATCGAGCCACTTGGTATTAATTCATCTTGGTCGGAAGCGCAGCAACTATTACACAGAACACACAACACAAGCGCTTGTGTTGTGTGTTCTGTGTAATAGTTGCTGCGCTTCCCACCAAGATGTCTACAGACCTAAAGTCAAAAACTATAAATAATGAATTATGGCATGTAAGTAAAGATACCAAGAAGTACGGAGCATGATACTGCGGTGCAGCTTAGCATTATTGGTCAGCTGAGGGTACTTTAGAGGAACTGCCGTTCTATCATCTTAGCCTCAACCGGCTTATATATTTCTTTCTAACCAACTTGACCAGGATATTATGGTTCTCCAAGAAACATCGCTTACAATTTATTTGTTTTTATTTTACAGACTTTTGTTGTTTTTTATTAGATCGGCAAACACATGGTGGTGTTTTCATGATACTTGTATCAAGCAAATTTTCTCAACGCCTGAAAATTTCTTTCGGGTGGTGGTTCAATGATACTTGTATCAAGTGAATTTTGTCAAAGCGTGAAAATTCCTTTCGCGTGGTGGTTTAATGATACTTGTATCAAGTAAATTTTGTCATGGGGGAAAATTTCTTTCGGGATATCAGACTCTGTTAGTGAACATACAGGAACAAATCATAAAAAATTATTTAGCGGTCGCAATTTCGTGGTCCGTTCTGTGCCTCCATATTTCTCTTTCATTTTTTTCTTCCTTTTCTTCGCGTTCCTCAATGCCTCTTGGCATTCGCTCTTCCGCGTACCCTATAACCACGCGAGTTGAGGCAATTGTTTTTTTTTTAATATGAAAACGATTGCGTACATCCGTCCTGAATTATTTCACCACATGTGTGCAAAGTGTACATACGATCGAGCCACCTCGGTAGCGTTTTTTTCAGCCTGTGGAAAAGTAACGGTGCTCACAGGTGACTTTAGTTTGCCTCATTTGTCTTGAGGTGAGGGGGGAGAGAAAGACAGATTTGTGTGGTAGGCAACTGTGGTCTGTGCGGGTGGATCATTGACGAAAATTTCTCATGTATGAATAAAGGGCCCATCATGAGTTAAAGGCCAGACTCACTCAGTGTTAGATTTAACGTTTCGCACCAGTGCAATGAATGTCTTGTCATGGTCTGTGTTTGACCCTGCCACTGACAACGACCACGTTCCGGTAGTTTGTGATGTTACATGTTCAATAACAACTTTAGATCAGCGTGCACTATACCCGCGTATAAGTCAACCATAGCAAATTCTAAACATGTCTGCGTTCTGCCATTGCCAAACTTCAGAAGGCCAGTGTTCAATAACTTGCAACCAAGGTTGGCTCCGCATACAAGGCAGATTTCGGGAAAATTTTGTGTTCGCTATTCCATCGAGCAAACTGTCCTCCTCTCGTTGGTGGAATTACGGATGTGCGCCCGATTACAGAAGACAAAAATCCGATTGGAAAAAACTTCCCTATAACTTTATGCCCCACAAATTGGAAATACTATCAATTTCTTGCTGGCGTACGTATTTTAAGTGCACTGTTAACCACACGAAATGAGACTAGGGCAGTTAACCTTGCGATTAGCTTTCCCAATGAAAAATTACGCCTGCTTTGTTCGCATATCTACGGTCAAGAAAAGTACTGCCAACGCCTTCAATATTAGAATCATGTATCTTGACGCCACAAGAGATGAACTCCTCGATGGAAGAGATAGCCAAATGTCGGTAACGTTGCCTTAGTACAAATCTTTCGGCTATTCGCAACGTTCTGGTATCCTCAAACGAATTGACGGAAATTTCTTCATCTGAATCGACTCAGATTGTACAATGTTTACGAAGAGTCCCTGAACCAGGTGAAATTTCGAATTCAATATTAATGATTTTACTTCAGAAATCACCAAATGTTTTTTTTTTTTTGTGTGTGAATTATCTGTTAAAGAACTCGTGGATACCACTTCAATGGAAGCTTGCTAAAATTATACTGTTGCTAAGGAAAAAAGATGGAGGGTACATTTTGAATAACATGGGGTCAATCACCTTGATGTCGAATGAGTCATAAGAGTGTTATAAAACTCAACCAATATAATCATTGACGAGAGGTCCGTTCTAAGCCCTTGCCAAATGAGGTTCAGAGCTACATAGTTGTTCAATATGGAATGCTCATATTGACTTAGAGTCGTATAAAATGAGCAGGAAAGCAGAACAAATATGCGGCTTTAATTACTTTGGATATCTCTGAAGCATATTATACCGTAGAGCATGACATTTTGATAGATCGATTGGAACCCCTCAATTTTCTGACGTACGTAGTAGCGTGGATGCGATAATTCCTTGTGGAGTGGAAGTTTTGTTGTTTTCAAGGCGGCTTTTCATCGACTGTCCTCACACAAACGAGAATAGTACCACAATGCTGAGTGTTTTCCCCGATGCTATTTAATGTGTTATGAGCACCATTACACGTCACCAGCAAACCACAACTTATGTGTATGCTGACGATATCGCGTTCTTTGCAACGGCGGATAGCATTTAGTTTTTCTATGAACGGCTTCAATTGAACATCCTGGAAAACTGGCTCGATGACAATCGCTTCGTACTGAATCCCAGCAAATGTGCCCTTCTTGTCTTCCCCTGGAATACTCCGTGGACATCTCATTGTATTGACATTGTGAGGACATACCACAGGTGGAGTATAATAAATACCTTGGGGAAATTTATAATGCAGCTCTTAACTGGTGACAACATATCGAATACATGGCTGGGAAAAGCTGCACGTGTCATTGCATGTTGAGTATGATAACTACTGCATAGGTATGAGAACAGACGTACTATGTAATGATATGTCACATGTGCGTTGGTCCTATTTTGGAAGTTGGTTGCGTACTTTTCTCGGGTGCTCCAACTTACCGAATCCAGCCTCTTCTTATAGAAGGAGAAGCACTACGCTTATTACTTGGTCTCTATAGTGTGTTTTCTAGAATCAAGAGTTGCTTGTCTTTCCTGCAGGTTTCACATTTTGACCGTTCAGACATTCTTAAAGGGGCATTAAAGACAAATGTTAAGTCAAAGTTGATTGTTGAAATAGAGGTCCCGAAACCTCGTAGTGCTAGTTTTGTGCCAAGGAACTGCATATTTTGAAATAAAACGGCGTTTTAATGCTCAGCATCACGATGGTGCACTTCAAATCTCCTGCGCCTGAAAGCGGTCTTTAAGCGTCACTGTTACCATGCCCAACGTTGCCCGCATTTACAACGCAGCAGCCGACACCAGTAGCAGCAGAGCGAAAGTAGCAGGAGTCACAGTAGACAATGGTCATTGACTGCATAATTAAATGGCACAGTTAACAATTAGTACACATAAAGTAATAACGAATCGAAATATTATATTAAACATGTTCAATGCAATTCTTAAGGAGAATTTCCTTGAATGTATTTTTGGAACTTTTTTATTTAGGTCAACTAGATTGTGGTTATAAGAGGGAAAAGAAGAGAAAAGTGAGCCCCGTAACTGTCTGCAACAGCGTGTGACACCTCAACAGTAGCTAACAAGGGATGGGGGTGAGGAGGAATTAAGAGGATAGGATTAAAGGTATATAGAGAGAGAGATGCGCTAGGACAGCGAGTGGCGACATATGAGAGATAGGAGAGATAGAAAAGATGGAAACACGTTCACAGGAGTCCACGGACGGGGCACCACTTGCGAGAGCTCTTGTCGGTGACAGGAGATGGCGTAGGGCTAATGCAGTCGGCCAGAGCTGCACTGACTTCGTCGAAGGGGTCCGGTGGCAGGAGGTGGCGTAGGACCAGCCCAGTCGGCCAGAGCTGCGCTGTCGTAGGAGATCGCGAGGGCACAACCGGTCGGCACGGAATCCAGCGAGCATCTAGGTCAACTATATTGCTACGTGCCAGTGCATGGAGCTGGAGAAGACAAAGCAGATAGACTGGCGCGAGCTAATCTGTGTGGCTGGCGCTGCTCGCATAACCGGCTGTAAATACATCGGTGACAGCCCCCCTGAGTCAGTCTCCTTCCTGTAACTTATTTGGTGGAGTTGTGCGATCCCCGTCCTCGCCACAAAACTCCGAAGCGGACGCTCCCTCATGGCTTACAACATGACCACTCAAGACTTGGCTACATCCTCTCCGGTCACTTCCCCTTCTGCCCGACCTGTCAACCCAGCGCCCGCAACAACTTCCGTGACGCTTCCCGCGCTCAAAGACCCCGGCGTGTTCTCGGGCAGCGAGGGTTTCGACGTCGACCAGTGGCTACGCCTCCACGAACGCGTCAGCGCCACTTACAGGTGGGATCCCACTCTTTTGCTCGCAAACGCCATCTTTTATCTCGACGGAAACCCTCGTGTTTGGTTTGATAACCACGAGCATGAGATAACAAGCTGGGACAGCTTCAAGGCAAAGATCCGTGAGCTTTTGGCAACATCTCTGGTCGTCGCGAAGCTGCGAAAATGAGTTGTCGACTCGCGCACGATCTTCCACGGAGCCCTACATCGGTTATATTCAGGCTGTCCTTTCACTATGCCGCCAAGCTGACTAAAATATGTCTGAACCTGAAAAAGTTGCGCATATCCTAAAGGGTATCGCCGACGATGCGTTCAACTTGTTGGTATTCAACAATGTGTCATCTGTTGATGCGATCATTCAAGAATGCCGCCGGTTCCAACAAGCTAAAAGCAGACGCATCTCCCATCAGTTCCAGCGCCTCCCGAACACCACTGTGACGTCCTCGTGTCTCGACACATATCATCCACCAGACACCAGTGACAACTTGACGCGAATCGTCAGGCGGGAGCTTGAAGCGGCTGCTCCAGCTAAGGTGGGACCAACGTCCCCTGACCCCTCTCCGCTAATTGCGTTGCCTCTCATTCAAGCAGTCGTCCGGCAGGAAATCCCCAGCTTGGGAATTCACTCTATCTCATCGCCTCCCCGCACCGACTACCAGCCTCGATACACGCCTGCACGTCCCTTCCCGACCGGCTCTCCCTCAACGTTCCGTAATCCGTCCGCATGGCGAACACACGATGACAAGCCGATATGCTTCTCGTGTCACAGAATCGGGCACATTTCTCGCCATTGCAGAAGTCGCTGGGGTCCTCCTGCACAACCGTCCTCTCGTCCCTTCTATGCACGTCCTGTCTATCGTCATGAGACCAGCCGCGACCATTTTGCCCAGGAAGCTGCTTCTGAACACCGCTACTCCCGCTCTCCATCTCCCCAACGTCGCCAGTCTCGTTCTCCACAGCCCCGCTGACCATCTTCCCCCGCCTTCCCACAAGGTTCCCCGACGGAAAACTAAGCGTTGGAGCCCCCGGAGGTGGCGCTGCATCGCTCGGACTGACCGAAAATCCACTTTTGACGATACCGACAAAACGGAACCTCACAGACGTACAAGTAGACGGCGTACATGTAACCGCTCTTGTCGACACCGGCGCCCAACTTTCCGTGATGACGAGTGATTTTCGCCGCAAGCTCGAGAAGGTTCTCGCACTTGCGACCACTCAGTTCGTCCGTGTTGTGGATGGTGGAATAGCATCCATCGTTGGTATGTGCTCCACTCGGGCGAGCATTGCGGATCGACACACAGTTGTTCTCTTCACCGTCCTTGATAAATGCCCCCACGACGTAATCTTAGGCCTCGACTTCCTGTCCGCGCATTCTGCCCTCATAGACTGTTCGACCAGTATGCTCCGTCTACACTTGCCCGCAACAGAACCTCTTACACAACGGCCGAGTCGCCTCTGCACAACGGGACGCGCGCGCCTCCCTCCACAGACACTAACCTACATAGAGCTCGTCTCAATACCACCAGTTCCCGACGGTGACTATGTTCTGACCCCTATCACCGATGTCCTCATAAGCCGTGGCATTACATTACCGCACACCATTCTGTCCGTCGCAGGAAATTCTACGTGCCTCCCAGTTGTCAACTTTAGTTTGACACCTCAAGTTTTGCCACAAGGGATCTCTTTGGCGTTGCTCTGCACCTTAGAAGACAATGTGGTAGATGTTTTCGCGATGGCCGCCCCTTCTGACCCCCACGCTCAACATCAATCTGCCACTTGCTTCGACAGCGCTATTACTTCGATGATCGCTTCCAACTTAACGCCGCAGCAGACTGATGAGCTCCATCGGGTTTTGCTGGGCCTACATCGACGTTTTTGACATCAGCGGCCGTCCGTTGGGGAAAGCTACCGGTATGAGCCACCGCATAAACACTGGTAATGAGCATCCTATTCCTGGGCGTCCATATCGGGTGTCGGCGGCCGAGCGTCACGTCATTCAAAGTGAGGTCGACCAAATGCTCGCCAAGGACATCATTGAGCCATCCTGCAGTCCTTGGGCTTCTCCTGTAGTGCTAGTTCGCAAGAAAGACGGTGCATGGCGTTTCTGCGTGAATTATCGACACCTAAACAAGATTACCAAAAAAGACGTCTACCCTCTGCCACGAATAGATGATGCGCTTGATTGCCTCTATGGGTCCCACTATTTTTCCTCCATAGACCTTTGTTCTGGCTACTGGCAGATAGCGGTAGATGAAATGGACCGTGAAAAGACGGCATTCATCACTCCTGGTGGCCTATATCTGTTCAAAGTCATGCCATTTGGCCTTTGTAACGCTCCAGCCACCTTCGAGCGAATGATGGACTCCCTGCTCAGAGGATTCAAATGGTCCACCTGTTTGTGCTACTTGGACGACGTCATCGTCTTTTCACCAACGTTTGAAACTCACATAGAGCGCCTCTCAGCCATCCTGGGAATCTTCCGTCGCGCTGGCCTGCAGCTCAACTCGTCCAAATGTCACTTTGGACGCCATCAAATCACAGTGCTTGGCCATTTAGTAGACGCCAACGGTGTACAACCAGACCCGGCAAAAATCAGCGCTGTCAAAAACTTTCTTGTACCACTATCTGCGAAGGATGTACGCAGCTTTATCGGACTATGCTCCTACTTGCAACGCTTCGTGAAAATTTTGCGCTCATAGCGAGCCTGCTTACGCAGCTCCTCAAGAAAGAAGTCCCGTTTTCATGGGGCTCCGAAGAGGCTTCTGCGTTCTCGACTCTCGTCGCTCTTCTCATTACCCCTCCGATTCTGGCACACTTCAACCCTGCTGCCCCTACGGAAATCCGTACAGATGCAAGTGGGCATGGCATTGGTGCAGTGCTGGCTCAGAAACAACATGGTCATGATTGCGTTATTGCATATGCCAGCCACCCCCTATCCGCCCCTGAACGCAACTATTCGATAACAGAGCGTGAGTGCTTGGCTCTTGTATGGGCGGTGGCGAAATTTCAACCTTATCTATACGGACGCCCATTTTCGGTAGTTACCAACCACTACGCACTCTGGTGGCTCAACTCTCTGAAAGATCCATCAGGCCGCCTTGGTCGCAGGGCTTTGCACCTGCAAGAGTTTTCCTATTAGGTGGTCTACAAATCTGGCCACCTACACAATGATGTCGATTGCCTCTCCCGCTACCCTGTCGAAGATTCTGAGGACACTGACGAGCCCACGGAGAACTCTATCTTGTCAGTGTCCGACTTCCTTAATATTGGGGAAAAACAGAAGCGTGATCCAGAGCTGCTTGACATCATCAGCCGTATGGAATCCTCCACAAATGATGCTTCTGTCCGCTACTTTGTCATTCAAAAGGGCGGGCTATACCGTCGCAATTTCCGACCAGACGGGCCCGACCTTCTCATTGTTGTGCCTAAGCATTTGCGCCGCTGTGTTCTCACCGAACTTCTCCCACGGCTGGACACCTTGGCGTATCTCACACGTACGAGCGCGTCCAGCGCCGTTTTTTCTGGCCAGGCCTTGCTCGTTCGGTACGCCAATACGTTGCCACGTGTGACCTATGCCAACGTCGTAAAACACCGTCGCTGCTACCCGCTGGCCATTTTCAACCATTTGACATAACCGCGGAACCATTTTACCGTGTTGGGTTAGACATGCTTGGTCCTTTTCCCACATCAACATACATTGGGAAACAAATGGATAGCCGTTATTACAGACTACGCTACACGCTACGCTATTACGCGAGCTCTACCGACCAGCTGTGCAACCGACGTCGCTGACGTTTTGTTACGGGACGTTATATTGATTCACGGTGCTCCGAGACAGCTTCTCACAGACCGTGGGCGTACATTTCTATCCCAAGTCATCGCCGACATTCTGCGTTCTTGTTCCACGCAACACCCACTGACAACCGCTTACCCACCCTCAAACAAACGGCCTCACGGAACAATTTAACCGCACTTTAACAAATATGCTCGCTATGCACGTGTCGCCCGACCACCGAGACTGGGACCTTGCCTTACCCTACGCAACTTTCGCGTATAATTCATCCCGTCACGACACGGCGGGCTTTTCGCCGTTCTACTTATTGTACGGAAGAGAGCCGACTTTACCACTGGACACAGTCATCTCAGCTCACACCTCGTCCACCAGCGAGTATACCTGCGACGCGATTGCGCGAGCTGATCATGCCCGTCAGCTCGCTCGCGCTCGGCTGATGGCATCGCAAACCAACCAATGCCATCGGTACGATGCGGAACATAGAGACGTACATTTCGCTCCCGGTACCCTCGTTTTACTCTGGTCTTTCATTATCGGCTGGGCTTATCCCAAAAACTTCTGTCTCATTACATGGGACCCTACCGTGTATTGCATCAAGTAACACCTGTCACCTACGAGATCAGCCCCATCTGTCCATCATCATCTACTATGCGGCCCAGTGATATCGTACACGTCTCGCGGATCAAGCCCTACAATAATGCGTCAGATAACGACCTTTAAAGCACCGGAACGGTGCCTCCGCCGCCGGGGGTCATGCTACGTGCCAGTGCATGGAGCTGAAGAAGACAAAGCAGATAGACTGGCGCGAGCTAATCTGTGTGGCTGGCGCTGCTCGCCTTACCGGCTGTAAATACATCGGTGACTACCCCTCTGAGTCAGTCTCCTTTCCGTAACAATATTTTCAAGTTTGTTGAGGAGACTGGGTATTTGATAGTCACTAGTATGTTGCTGACCATAGGTGGTCCCAGTTCTCGGTGTTCTTATGCCAGGTGTACGGAGACAGTACTCAACACACCGAGAATAATCAAACATGGGGTATGGTTTGCTATTTTTTATGTACAAAAGTAACTTGTAGTAATATATTTGGTTTGCTTGTAATAAGCAATATTTGGAAAATAACGGACGTATGCTCAAATTATGCGGGTGACCATAGTATCCTTCGATTAGTCGTAGTGCTTTTTTTCTGTAACGTGAGTAACGTTTTATAGTTCTGTGCTGTCGTTGTTCCCCAACACAAGACACAATAACTTAGCCTGGAGTAGAACAGTGTACATTATAACGCTTTTTTGGGCCAAAGGAGTAATAATGGAAATCGTCTGTACATACATCCAACGCTTCTACTTAGGTCTGCTACTAGTTTATTATGTGTTCATTCCAAGAAATGTCCTCCTGCAACCACACGCCTGAGAATTTTTGTACCGTTGTTCCAAAGGCAGGCCCTCAAAGGAGACATTTATACTTTTGTTTCATGGATTGTTCATACGCGCAAAGAACGCAGCTTTAGTTTCCTTACATTTCGTTTCATTTACATCTATTCGCCGTAGCAAAAAAACCAAAACATTCTCTTTTTTATGGAAGTTTTGAACCTACTAGGAGGCGCAGCAGGAACGTAAGCGAGCAGGAAAGGGGAGAGTGTTGCTACCTTGGAAACTTGTTTGATCAAGGGACCTTACGCTGGCTCCTACAGGGGTGCTTGTACCCTTATGGTAACTGGGAATTATTAGAAGTGGAGGCTTCGGATCCGCTTATGGATTACGTTCTTGCGATTCGCGACGCTTTTTTTTTTTTTCAGAGTGCAAAACAATGTGACAGGAACTTAAATTTATTTGAAACTTGCTTCACTTGTTATACGCAAACTTCATTGCAAAAGGTTTTTTTTTTTTTTTTGACCAAGTGACGAAAGTGAAACCCGGGCTGCTATTCTGGACACCAATTCCGTCATATTGTCAAATTTCATAATGGTGGCTGTTTTAAGCCAATCAGAGAGGTCGTAGCAGCTCACTTGACCAATTAGCATCGATCAATGGTGGAATCTGACCACGTGGCGAAATGTGACAATGTCCAGAATAGCACTAGACACCATTCTAGCACACTCTAATAGCCCCCCTGGGCAAATTCCCAAGGAGGATTAAAGATCATCAGGGTATGCATCGCTCTTCTAATGTGTTCCAGATTTGGCATCAAGATTTAATGATTTATGTTTTACAACTCTTCTAAACAAACGCGCTTGTTTTTCTCTCGGAATTACGGATTATGTATTAATAACAGCACAGTACAAATTTGTGGGAAACACTTATGGTTTCTTCTTCTGCGATGCTAAGTGCGTCTGTTACAGTGGTCTGCCCCAGCGCACCTCTGGCTAAGTAGACGCACCATCAGAGGAGCGTGACGGTGCGTCTGCTTAGCTTTGTCATTGCTTTGCAGTCGATTTAAAACGAGTTTAGACAAGACGCGCTCGTGAAAAACATGAACGCAAGGCAATATCCTGCACTGGCATGAGACACTACATCTAGGCGCAGCAGTGAGTGAACGGCGCTTCGTTTAATCAAACTGTTAAATACAACTCGCCTCACAGCAAATCTGTAGAACTAGTGGTCGTCAGTCTCTTCGAGCAACAGGGCACTGCTTCAGCCTGTTTTACCGCACCCCACTACCCGCGCTCCGCGAAGAACGAAACTGAAACTGTAAAAACAGTCTGTAGACAGTTCACGTGCTAATCCCATCCAAATCAAAACCTCAGGATACACAATTGCAGCGTCAAATTTTCCTATAGGTGTTATTGTATGAAACTTCAGGGTTAATACATTCTAGGGTGTAGTAAAAACAAGTCTCGGAGGCAATATTGTGCCACGCTTTCGATTGCGAGTGCCGAAAGACAGTTGCTATCATCATCGTGCTTTTACTTTCTTTGCCGAAAGACGATTGCCATCGTCATCGTGATTCTACTTCCGTTAGGTTTCCGTTTGACCGCGACTTGAAATGCGCCCGCTAAGGGTTTACGTAGTGTGTGTGCTTGCTAACACGTTGTTCCCCATGTTGCTCGCTTTTCCAGTCTACTAGGCTGGTAAGAAGATCAGCTGCTCCGCCTGGCAAAGCATACCGACAGAGTTTAACCAAGCTCCAACTTCCCCCAAGCCTGCCAATGTCGTCAATCAAGCAGCCGGTACGATAAGCCGTTGGTGCATTCTCTTTCATGTGTTTCTCCTCGTTTCGTAGGCTGTGTCTGAACAGTTTTAGCGTATCGGTGCTGATTCATAATGACCGGGGAAAATCATTGGCGTCTAGAAAGTGTACAGTCCAAATGCATGCATAACTTTTTCGTCCAGTGTTTTACGCGTGCATCTTTTTCTCTTTGTTTTGTCACCGAACAACTTGGAAAGTCAATCGTAGGCTTCCGAGTTTTGTGCTGTAGTCCGCTCGCTTTCCTGAAAGACCCGAGTGTGAAACCTATGCATGCCTTTCAATGTGTGTTCCCACCAACAATTATGAAAAAAATAATAAAACGTATTTTGTGAAACGCACTTTACTGTCACCATTGCACCTTTCACTCCCAAAAAGATATGTAAAAGCAACTGGAAGTGGAACAGTTCGTGATAGCGGGTGCTTCAATATCGCTAAAGCTTTAGACGGAGTGAATATCCCATGCTCAAACAAGAACGGCATAATGTATAGTTTCAGGGCATGATGCGAGCACTCATAGACGTGCAAACGTTGCAAAACGTTGTTGTCGATAATGTCTGTCGCTTATACCCATGCTGCGGAGTCTGCCATGGCTGGAGTAATAAAATTGCCCCAGCCATGTTAAAATTCATTGCTTCCTCTTACGACCTGTCGGTATAAAAGTGCTGGCATGTTTCGCTGGTCTTTTTACGAAATTGAATGCCGACACTGCAGTAAATACGCAGCAAGTAGTGATAAAAGCGATGACATCATTTCTTTTCTGTTTTTTTTTATTAGGGGGTTAAGGTGGTTAGGTCCTTACAATTGTGCTTTCTGTGCTATGTGTCCAGATCGTTCAATATTCTCGTTCAGTCGGCACTATTTCCATGCCAAATCATCAGTGCTATTTTAGTATTCCCATTAAAGATATAGCCTATCATGTTATGCTTGAACTTTATTTTCTGCAGAACACTGGTAACCACAAGCAAAAAAAAAATGAATGGTTACCAGAGGACTCAATTCCATTCGTGCTATACTAACCCCTGTATTCAGAAACGCTACATGCCCTGCCACCACCTTCATTGCAGCGCGTTTGAAACACGTTTGTGGTGCTGTGGCACTGCCTAAATACAGCACATTCAAAACACGTTTTTGCTGCATTGAAGGCGGTAACAAGTCAAGGAGTGTTTCAGAATACGGGGTTAAGGCTTAAAAAAAAGCCACTGTAGGGTGGTGGTGCCTCTATGCATGAACGAGCACAAATAATGTATGAACTAAATCCACACAACAAACCACGACATGTTACTTCTTGTGAACTTGGTGTCAATGCTCTTTGACGCACGGGGATTCAACAAGCATGGGAATGATGGTTAGTACACTGATTTATTTAATCTTCGTAACTTCTGGCTCAGTTTGTGTACGCATAGCTTGAAGGTGTCTTGTCACGAAACCAAAATCAGCAAATGTTCAGCAGTTGTGCTTTACCACCTTATCTTTTAGGCTTACCGTTTGAAATCTAGTTGCAAAGTTCAAAAGGGTTCATTCTTTTCTTCAATACAAAACCGAAACGCAGCAGTAAACGAAACTGCTAGTGCGATTCGAGGCCCGCAAGTATGAAGATAAGGCAAATTCGTGTACTGCCCATCATTCCCATGGTAGCTGAACAATCACAGCGCCAGGGTCTTCTCTAGTTAATTTTAGGAAACTCGTATGTTTGATGCCAATACCACTCGTAGTTGGTTCTCTATAGTAGGCCTTTGCCATGCCTCCTCTATTTTTTCAATTCCAGACAGATTTGCCCGATCTAGCCATTCACCATCCTCACCTCTAGCCCTTTCCTGCTCTTTCCCATTGCTTAGCCTTCGCATGTGCTTTGCAGTTGTGGGGAAGAGAACCGATCATGTAATGCCTCACAACGGAAATTCTATGCGAGTAATTTTTGTTCAGTTGGGATCAGATCTTGGGGGCAGCGTCCTGCATTCTTAGTGTTCACAATGTTGATGGTCACGCTGACTCTGTAAGAGATTGGGGGTTTTAAGATGGCGTGTTGTAGTACGTCATGCTATGTAGTCCGTGATGTCAGTGTGATGCTGCTGGTAGCACTTACTTCAAGAGCGCTGCGAGACGGCAGCTTCTATGCTTCGACCGACAAAGAAGGAGCATGAAGGAACAAATCTGACAGACGTATGATATTGGAGAGGAAAACATGTCTATCGCATCTCCATTGGAAAGCGCTCGGACGCACGTGTGGCACAAGCGCCCGTCCCACCTGTCGTGTGGAGTCACATGACGACCACTCTCTGAACTAGGGTGGACCGACGCCTCCTATTCAGCTTAGATTTGTACTGGAATTGAAAGAAATGAAGGAGTTGTTGGTCTTTATATCTTGTACCTTCATGTACAAGTCATCAATAATTTCAATCCAGTAGGGCCATTTTTATGGACTAGGCGACTCACATGAGATATCTATTATGAAGTACTCCCCCGAGTCTGCACTCGTGCCTCAGATCAAGAAGCATGAAGTAGCGCATTGTTGTCTGTAAAAAGACTGTAAAAAAGTACAAACTTACAACAATATAATACTGATGGTAAGGCTCAAGATGATTAGATAGATATGTGGGGTTTAACGTCCCAAAACCACCAAATATTGAGTAAATAGGAACATGGCTTGGCAATGGTTATTGGAGCTCACTCAAGAAATACATTTTGCACTAATAGAGCTCACTCACCAATACTTACCTAAACCGGACTCGCCTGTACTCGGTGACCGAGATATCGCTCACTCGGACTCAGACTCGTGGCCCGACTCGAGTCTTAGTGAGTAAACTCACGAGGAAGTTTGCCTACCTATGACGCCAACTAGGTGCTGTTTTTATAGTGTGTGTACAACTTCCTTTTGGTTCTGCATTGTCTTTGTTATGGCAGTTTCCTTGCACCATTCTACCGTTACTTTCCAGCCGAAATACCACATGAAGCGGGGATTGTCAAACAAGAGCAACCACAGTTCCTTCATGAACCAGTCGGATATGCGTGGTGAGTGCTCTCTCAAACCATTATAGTGAACCTGCTCTCCATTTTACATTCCCCAATCACTCTATCATTCAGACAATTCCTCGTGGGCCATCTGGAAAATAAGTGAATTTTCGGTTAACCTTAACATAATTGTGTTTTCATGCATCCTGTTTAAATGCACTTTCTCACAGTTCTCGGTCTGTGTTGTAGGTATTACAAAGTTAAACTTCCTAGTCGCTGTAACAGATATTTGCAGCCAACAGTACACAAGTTCGGAGTATATAAATGCATTCATCTATTGAACGAAACAAAATTCATGTGGATTTCACAGACAGCAACTTAGTTGAGAAAATTTGTTAAGGCGTGGGATTTTTCAATTTCAAAATGTTCTTGGGGAGTTCATTTTTTTTTTATGTGGCTTCAGGCTACAAACAAATAAATTACAATTTTTTCCCTTCCTTTAATCTAAGCTTCATTAATCTTGCGTTACCTTGCATATTCAGTTTACCTCTTCAAAGCATGCATAGATTTTTAAGTCCCCGAGACTTGCACAGCGATTACTGTTTGTAGATGTCTTGTACAAGGGCATCGTTTGTGAAAAGTGAAAATGTGCTTGTATCTTCTTTTTTTTGGGGGGGGGAGGGGGGGGGGGTCTGTGAAACAGCCTTGCTCCTCTCATGATGTTTTTTAATTGCTACACACCTTTCATTGTGACCCACGAATATGAATTATCTATGCAACACCACGGCTGTAAGTGATGCTGTAACGATGCATTATTTTTGTGACCTGAAGTGCTCAAAAAGCCACCTAAATGCAACCTAATGCAGGCTTTCACTTCGATCAAAATGTAGCCATTGCAGCTGGAAGTGAAACATAGAAGTTCGTGCTCAACACACCTGATGTTAATAATCTGTTGGTAGCTGGAATGTTAGTTTTCCAATATATGGGAAAGCCGTAAGTGTTGCACAAGCTATTGTAGTCTTCATATATTGCTTTACGCTTTCTTTGTAGAGTTTGTAGCTTGCACGTGGGATTATACTGTTTCTAACAATTTTGCAATTCTATGTGCAGCCAAGTACAGAAAGAAAGTTTTCGCTATACTTCAGAAGAATAAGGTTCTTGCCAGAACTCTTGTGGAGGCCAGGACTAAAATAAGTGACTTGGAGAGTACACGCTGCCGACAGCAAAAAATTGACAACCTTGCATTGCCTCAGGTGAGCGCTGATTTGCTCCGCTGGCTATAGAACTGATCAGTCATCTTATCCAGAGTCTTGCACATAAGATAGCCCGATCACAATGTCTTTACTAGGCCACTTCAGCAGCACAAAGAGGTCTAATTCACTCTTAGCAAAATTTGCCGAGACATATAGTGAACCGACAACATCAGGCACAATTGTCCTTCCACTGAATGTTGTGCGGGTGGCCATCTCATGTTGGCATCACTGCGTATTACAGCTAAAGCTGTTCTGAGATCACAGCGAGGGTCATGTACGACGTAGTTGTCCGCCGCCGGTGTCTGTAACCACTATCGCACGAAGTAAGAAAAAAAACCAAGTGAATAAAGAAACCAAGGACACAATGGGATTCGAACCCAGGTCTCCTGCATGCCAGCCCAGTGTTCACCGTCTGAGCCCCACCGGTGCATGTAACTCTACTGCAAACTGACCCTAGGCATGCTTTATGTCGGAAAAGGAACCGTGTTAGTATGAATAATAAAGCATTTTGGAACAGCCAAGGAACAACCAGGTGTTAAACTATGCGGATTGCGCGACAGGTTAGTCGTTGAATGCTCTAAGCCATTATTAAAGCTTCAGGCATAATTCTTCGTCATCGTCAGCCAGAGCATTAAAAGATTGCATGATATTCCATGTAGCGGGTACCACGGGTACCATGCTTCTCCAAAGGATGGCATAGCGAATGCCTCCCCACCACACAAAAATTATGACTTATGGTGTAGGGAGTACCCTGCAAGTGTGCTTGTAGCAGCTACCTAAAGAGTGCTTAAAAAAAGCTGTGAAAGGCCGCTCTTCCAGCTTTCGATGTGTCTGGGCTGTGTGTTGCGCGCAGGCCTGGCATTTTATTTGGATGATGCTTTCCACACATATTTTTAACTACTTCTGATGTTAACATTTTGAGAATCTTTCTTTCCCTTCTCTCCTCTCACCCTATTTTTTTCAGCTGTAGTTGGTGTAAAGTTGTAAGCTACTGTAAAGTGCTGCCGTGCAGTAAGTTGTTTGTGCTGAAGTGTGTATTTATCAGCACGGTGGGTGGGGGCGTGGCAAGGGAGTCGTGAGCTGCCGAAATGTTACCTCTCTAGCACTCTCTTGAGCATTTTGTCGTCCTCTTCCTGATTTTTCGCTTTTTATGGGCCCTTTACATCTTATGCAGACATGAACTGTGGTGGCACCTAATGGACGGTATCTACATTACGTAGTACTATACATCTTTTAAAGGGCCAATGAACAGGCTCCAACATTTTTTTTTCCACCCCCCATACAAGCTCGGCAATTTGTAGACTAGACCGCAGCGATCACATTTTCTGAATATTGAAACGCTGCGCCCCGCGCAGGGCCTCTATTTCGAAAAACAATTCCCGCGCATCTTTCCTACGTTTGACCGACCCCTTGCACGCGCAGTGACGCCAACTCGGCGATCGGCAACGTGACGTAGCACGCAGCTCGCCGATTGGTCTAAATCAGGTATGAAAAAACAGTAGTGAAGTCAACGTCAGTTCCTGTTCCCACCCATAGCTACGAAACTGCCCCTTGTTTCTTGGCATTGCGGGGAAAGAACCAGCCTCGCAGTTGTCGCGTGCACGTGTACACTCCTCGCTCAACTACAGCGCCTGTGCACACATACGAGCCGCCAAGAAGTACAGACTGCTTGAACAAACGCGGCAAAAGAAAATGGCGGCTATGACGTCTCCATAACTTGTATATTGACTGCAGCGGGGGGATATGAGAAAAGTAAGGGGGTCCCCATGTGGTCTCTTCTGATGGTGTTAATATCTTGAGTATTCAAACTTCAAAATTCATGTAAAATGCCTCGCGAGCTATATTCGTTGTTCATATTTTGCAGATGGTATACGCATGTTCACGGGAATCGATCCCGCAGGCGATCTCAGCCGCAAAATTTTTTTGTCAGTACCCCTTCAACATGACAAATTCAATTAAAAAATTTTTGTGTCACTGTGGCCAATATAAAAATTAAGGAATTTTGAAATCTGACACCATATTGCCATTTGAGTGCTGGAGTTGCAGGTGCAATTTGGAAACTGTATGTTTATCTTCATTTGATACTGATATAATGGTACTGAAAAAAATTGCTATAGCATTCTCAGACAAGTTTCGGTCAAAGTTGCCTTACCAAATCACCTAAGTGTCCTATTAAGTGCAGAAAATATGCTGTACTTAAGCTGTTCTTTCTTGTCGCTCACGTGGCATCCACATGTCGCAAAAGTGTACTAAAGAGTCTTTCTTAAATACAGATCAAGATGTGGCTCGAGACAAACCTGCAGTTCATGCACACAATGGCCACCAACCACTCGCGAGCAATCAAGCTCTTAGAGGACATACTGACACCCGGGCAGGACATCTCTATCACCGGCATCTCCGACATGGAAATGTCCTATTCTCAGGATCGGTGAGTGTCTTCTCACTTTATTTCTTCACGGGCTGAGCTGTTTAAGCAGTTGTTTGCATGCCTGTTCACCCTCTGCACTGCTCAGAGCCGTTTCACGACTTGACGGTTATTGTGCTGCATTTCAAGAGAAGTCATTACGGGAGCTATTCTCAATGGGTTCGATCTAATCGATTGTTTTATTTGGGCCACCGCTGATTGGCTAGAGTCAAGCGAGCACCACGCCCACGTTTCCAGCTCTTTTTCCACAACGTCATTTTGATGTAGTGAAGCTTTCGCAACACCCGCCAAAAATGACAAGAGTGAATGCACTTAACGCAGCAAACACAGCCCCGAGAGATCTGCTTTTGGCCGCACAAATCTCATAGGCCATGCATGAACTTGGATTCTATGATGATGTTAGCCCTCTAAATACGTTTAATGTGGCCGCCCGTCTAACGCACATCTGAATGCCGTTACACTTTCTCTCCATCATTCTCAAGCATCTGGAACCCTCGTATTAAAGCGCATGCTTGTCAAGTTCCCTTAAGTTTTCTGTTGCTGCACGTTTTGTCCACTTTCTTCTTTCTTTAGGGGCGTGCTGTGCAGGAAGGCTGCGTCAACGTCTTCAAAAGCGTAATGTCACAACTTGCTGCTTCGAGTAACTGAATGCTCTCCACGAAAACGTACATGTCCATTACGTGGACACGAAAACAGCCCTGTGTGGGCAAAAAAACAAAAAAGCTGTTTTTAGATATGCTAATAGTGGGAAGGGCGAAATAATAAAAGGGAGAATGATTGATCTTTTTTCATTGCTTTCTAGTCATGACACGAATGCATATTCATGAAAGTACTTACAGGTTTATTCACGTGTTAAGGAATACAAGTGTCCAGGTATGCAGTGATGGAAGTGCTGCTCCAAACTGCTCCAATAAAAAAAAAATGCTGCTCCAAACTGAAATATTTGCTAGTAGCTGCTCCAAACCTGCTCTGAAAGGATGTTGGCAAACTAAAAGGAATGAAGTTGAACCATGGGACCATCCCGTGAGCATAAGCGAAACTAAAAGCAAGCTGTGTACACGATCATCCCTATCATCCTCGTATGCTATTCAGTGGCGTAAATCCAGAAAAATCTCAAGGGGTGAAACATATCAGGCCATGGTGTCCAATTCATATTATTAATTTGGTTTGTATTTTTATTTGTATAGGAATTAATTCATGCTTTCAAATAAAATTGAAAAACGAGCACGGGATCTACCTCGAGCAATTGCAATGTTCTATTCAGTCTCTTTTTTTCACCTTTTTTCAATTTTCATAGTAAACACACCTAAAGGGTGTTTACCACAGGTATGCAGTGAAATATAGAAAGCCTTCTAAAAAGTTGATGCACTATATTTAACTGTTAACTCAATTATATCACATGCCAAAGCTAAATCTCAAGGGGTACACATGCAAGGGGTGCCCTCCACAGCCTCGACACCAGAAAAGTCCAGACTCTCTACAACCCTTCCCCCTGCCCATGATTCATGCCAACTATACTGCTTGTATACTAACTGCATACTAGCATACGGCATGTTTAATAATAAATAAAAATATTTATTGGATGTTTAATTGATGTTTTTTAACTTCGGGAGTCGTCAGGAACATGCATCTGCATCGAAAACACCAATAGCAACCCTAACCTATAGCATTTTTTTCTGCTGCAAAGCACCATTTCTTCTGCTCCAAAATTTGCTCCAAAAAGCAAAATGTTGCTTTCGTCACTGGGTATGCCCAGTGCTTGCCAAAACAAAAGAAACCCTGATCCAATGCACTTCTTCTAAATGGATTCAGTGAAGAGCTTCTTTCACCGAATGCTTCATTGAACACAACATAACATGTCTCACTTGGCTGCACGCACTCTCTTCCGATAGCAGGGTATCATGTTCACAATGTTGCTAATCATTTCTAATCGTAAGCGGCCTTCTTATGCTAACCTTTGACCACAGGGGGGAAACCTCACTGTAAAACTGGTCTGCTGTTTTGCAGTAGTCATTTTCATCATGGAAACTACTTTGGTATATTCTAAGTGAAGTTTAGTCTCAGGTTAAAAAAAAACATTGGGCCAAAAACAAAGTCGTGACGCATAGTACTTGTCACTACTTACAAGTACTTAGACTCCACATACTGCAGGCATTGTGTACTCCTAGCGGTATATATTTTTTTTATATCTATGCAAAAGCATGAGGCACCTGCTTTGCTTTTTTTTTCTACTGCTGTACTGCTTTCCAAAGAGCACTGAAAGGGAATCCTTTTTAAAGTATATCTTACGAAAGGTGCATGCTCCTAGTCTTGTTCCTTGAATCTTGCGAAATCCCGGTGTAAGTTCTCTTGCAGGACTAATGTTATGTGTGCAAGCATTTGTGTATTTGTCTTGCATGCATGTAAACCTTTAGGGAAAAAAAAAACACTGGCGGACAGTTTCCTGAAAGATATGAAATGGTGTCGGACATGAAATGGTGTAACGACTTGTTACATAGCAGGATGCTGGTAAACAAAAATTGCAGTATAAATTGCTAGCTAAATAGGAAATATGTAGCCGATTTGAGTTTTCTTTGCACATATCATTTCGTATATAACCTGTACCCTCAACGATTTGCAGAAAATTTCTTTAAAAATTATCCCCGGTTATTATTGTGAAGCTAGCCTCTTTGTATAGCTGGATAGCACTGTTGCCAAGCCACATTTTGAGGGCAGGAATTTTAACCCATTTAGATGCCACCTATAAAGAACTATCTGTAAATGTGTCGAATCGATGCAATGTTTACGTCAAGGCACCCAATAGTCTATTGCTACAATAATAATGTCACAATATGATGATTTATGTGTGTAATGGTAAGTAGTCCTAATTAAGTTTGTTTAAATATCTTCTTATCCTGAGTGCATATCTTCTTATCCTGAGCATGAATAGAATGAAATTTTAGGCTAGAGATATAGTACAAGTTAATTTTTAGTTATGTCTATTTTGTGAAAACAAAAAGAAGTACTTTCTACATGGCTTGCAGGAAAAGGCACGTCGAACTGCTCATAGAATGCGATGGGGCCTTCAGCAAAGTGATCACATGCAACAGTACACAGCGGAATGAAGTTAAATGAATGCAAATTTATTTTTCAAAAAGTGCAATTCATTCCAAGGTGATATGTCTCATTTTTTCTCGTCCCGTAGTTGATAAAAATAACAAAAACAAGTGGTGTACAAAATTGTGTTGTGAGCGGACGAGGCGGGCCGAAAGGGAGGAAAAGCTTTTAATCGTAGAAAGAAGACTGCATACAAGCAGCGCGTTCGGTGCTCTCCGTTTTTCGCCGGGAACTGCGGGTTGACACCCAAGGTTGCTTGACCCTCTTCTTGAACCCGCTATCTCTCATCTCTAGAGCTGGAGCTCACAATGTACATATGTGTGAAAGGGTTAACAGCGGAAGCTGTTCTAGCTCGGCGTATAATGTCTGTCGTCACCCCAAAACCTCTCCTGGTGTTGCCCAGGAATCAGCCCCAGCGTAGCTGGGCAATACTTGGCATATTCATGAATGCACCTAGCTAATCTTCACCTACCAACAAAGACACCACACGCAGCTGAGTTTGCCATGCCAGAGGTGGTCTGACACAGGCTGCGCATGTGCAGAGCAGAGTTTCAATGCGCCCACTGTTGCCTAGCAACGGATAACTGCAGTTTTCCTCGTGTAACCACGGATGTGCAGAACTATTAGAGGAGAGAGAGGACAGGGGGCTTGGAGACGGCATTGGAGTGGCAAGCCATGCATGTATTCCAGATTCGGCCGGGCGTACTACATCGCCACTGGTGTTGCGATTCCCATGCTGCAGCATAACAAGCTGAGCGCCAATTAGGTTCACTGTGCTAAGCTTTCTGTGACTTTGTGCAGTGCAAGCTTCCGACATTTTTTTCCTCTCAACTTTAGCTCCAAATTCATCAAACCTTTTGAGTGGTTTATGCGTGGGTACTTAAGGGTTGTACCCCTATGAGCATAGCCTTCTCGGTAAACAAAAGTCCTGTTAAAAGGAGTATATTTTTCCAGTTTCTTCTGGTTGAAGTTATTTTACGGTCTAGCACATTTTTCTATGGACAACATATGCCAGAATGGTGGTTGCTGTCGGTGAAATAGGTTTTGAAGCGGCACTTATTTTGCAATTTCTCCAAGACTAACCCTAACGGGCCCGCTATTCCCAGTTACAATGCAACTGATATTGGTATGTCTACCGTGTTGTGACCCATTAAAGTGATAAATGCCAAGTCTCTCTCTCTCTCTTTTCCCTAATCTATCTTATGTATGCTTGTGCACAAGTTTGTATATATGCTTGCATATGTGCACAAGCACAATTTAATATTTTAGCGCCATCTTCTGGCTATAGCTCTCGTGCCAATAAACTCAGATATACCTCTTGACATTGCTGGGTCTGAAGACTCTTTTCGAGACGGCCCATTTTTATTGTGTATTTGCCTAGACATTCAAAAATACTCACTGCTATTGGCGCTGGTGACTTCTGCACAGGAGGCAATCCC
This sequence comes from Rhipicephalus microplus, assembly GCF_043290135.1. Lineage (NCBI taxonomy): Eukaryota > Metazoa > Arthropoda > Arachnida > Ixodida > Ixodidae > Rhipicephalus > Rhipicephalus microplus. The sequence goes on along the minus strand of NC_134702.1, from coordinate 70,896,729 downwards.
TGCATCCACCAGGCAGGCAGACTTACGATGACTTCAATAATGTCACTGTGATTCCTGAAGAAAATGAAAGTATGATTGACAAGTCGGAACACCCGCTAGACTCTGCCATGATCGAGGAAGATCCAGAGGTCGACCCGTGCTCGAAAGGTAGCGTTCTGCTCAGGTGCACTTTTCTTGCGATGTATCCTGTGCGCAATCTTAAACAAAATGATCTACTACAAACATGAAGCTTCTCAAACACTGAGGTGCGATCTGCACACCAAGTATTGCTCACAGTCTTTGTGCATTTAAACCGAGCACATCAGAATAACCCGAGCGGTTATACCTAACCGGTAAGAAAAATCTTCTGTTGTCCAACTGGCACTTGAAAAAATTTGCATTGTTACCGCATGCTGGTGTGGAACTTCAAGGCAACATCAGGGCCAGCCTTTCATTCTCACAGCTTTTCCGATTTGTACTGCCACTTCTCTCGGCAATAGGGGAGTTTTGGGCATTGAAGAATAGACCTCGTGCAAAACCAGCAGCCGTCTAGCGACCAGCCAGCCTGTACAGTTCTGCCACTGTAAAAGCTAAGCACGTTCTGCACAAGAATATGCAGAGTGGACTATCAATGTGCAGTGGCTGTTAAGAACGACAGTTCCAACATATCTTCTCATGCCGTGTCGCTTAGATTGAAGGAATTGAGGCGCTTAAGTTTAACAACCGAGCCCTAAAAAACAACAGCTTGTGCACTAGCACTGTCTCTAAACAATTAAAAAAAATGCAATTCTGCAGTCTGTATTCGTCTAAAATATGCCTCCTAACTTTTCCAGTAAGACAAAATTCTAATAAACGTTAAGATTTCTCGGTGGTTGTTAATTCCTGTATAGGATATTTGCAAGCCTTAACCGTACGAGTGTCAAAAAATTTCACAAGCGGTCATATTGCACTTTTGGAATGTACGAGATGTGTAAGGTCTGGAAAAACTTGTAAAAATAAGTGAGGAACTGTTTTTTGGTGTCGGCAATCACAGAACATTAAGACGCTCAATAGTATTGCAAAGCATGGTATTTTTTGTAACACTGGTTGATGCGCAGTGCCTTATCCTCATCTGCACACATCTCGCATCTCCGTTCTCTTCCTGGAGTCACGACTTGAGCTGGCAAACAATCTTCTCTGCGTGTCGCTGCCACGAACCAAGCTGGTAAACTCGTTTATATAAGAGAATACTTCATGAGCGTCAGTGATTAACAAGCTAAGAGCAGCACCAATGAAGATGGAAGTCAATTTCCGCCGCCGCTGCATGGGAGTGCTGATAAAGTTAAAAATCAAGTTTCACGTGCCTTCATTGTGATCGCGCAGTAAAATTGAAAACCACAATAGAGCGTTGTCCATTGGCTTTGCAGCAAGCCGTGCGACATGTGGACGCTCGAGATCGGTTCGGTTTATCTTTGTACTGAGGTAACACAATCGTTTGCAAAGTTTCTCGCAAGTCCTAAGCTCATCTGAGTAAGCACGCATCGTCATTGCAGTATAAAATTTCAAGCAGATGGGCGAAAGCATACACTTACGACAGAGACACTGCGAGACTGAAAACCACTGTCGTACGTGTATAGCACAAACACTCAAACGGTTAAATGCTCTAACAGGTGCAACTTTCAGAACTGAAATATCTATTTGTGATGAAGGGTTGTATTTTGCAACCTCTTGGTGGTTTTTTTTTTTTTTTTTATGCATGACTTAGATAAAAGCTTTGCCAACTTGGCGAGTCATCAGACTTGGCAGATTTTTTGTTGAAGTTCAGACTTGTTACGGGCCAAACTAATTCATGACACTTCAAAACCATGTGCAGTCACCGTTCGAAGAAAAACCCGCAGCACGAGATCGGCAGCGGGCAGGCGCAGCAGCCTCCTGGCCACCACGCCTGTAGCTCCCGACGTTGACGGGGATTCAGATTCGGCAGTGCCAACATTTAAAGGTGGGCTGCCGGTCTTTGTTGCTGGCTCCTCTCTAGGGGGTAATAGGTACTCCATCCGTATTCCCCGGTTCCTTTGTTTCCAAGCAGCCTCTTCGAGCTATCAAGGGCTACTAGACCTTTCTTTTGTTGTTATCTATCATGGTGGCTTAAAAAGCCCCTAAACCAGCTTCAATAGTTATTTTAACATTCCAAGAATATGGGCATATAGAGTTTGGAATTCTTTCACAATCAGCAGTGCCGAATTGATCAGGGAACGAGCTGCAGGTTCCCCACAAATTCAAAAAAATCGATGCCTTCTCTTCGTGCCAGGTGTCGAGAAAAGCCTACAAATGAAGCACAGCAAAGAAAAAAGGGAAAAAAGCAATGACCTCTTTTGCATCATCTAATATGTGTAACTGGGTAATTAACAGCGTTTTTTGAAAAATTCTCACAACTACACATTTGTGGTAGACTTTGCACATTTGTGACACCACAACGAAATTTCGACCTTTGCGTGGTTTAAGAGCTCTTTGACAGCTTTGCAGCTAAGTATGAAGACTTGTTCAATCGGTGATTGCTGCCAAAGGTCGATGCTGTACCTTATTTTCTTGCATTGCAACCTGTTTTCGTGCCGTTTCCCCAGCATTTACGAACAAACCTGCCCAAATGTACCCACTTTTTTGCAAGTGTGCTATGTACAAAGATGCTTTGGATCCATTTGGACTGTACTAGCACAGTTGTGTTGCAATCGTGATTGGCAACTTTTGACTGTTGAATACAAGTTTTTTTTTTTTTCTTTTGACTTTCTGTTCACTTCATAACTTTTCTTTTTCTTTTGTCTTCGATTGCCCCCTCGGACAGTGGTCGACGAGCAAGCATCGATCCTTTTGCGAGAGGTCACAGGCCAGGAGAAGACTGTGGTGTGTGCAGAGTCTGTAGTTCTGCCACCTCCAGACAAGGTCCAAGGGCCCAGGTATGTTGCACCTTGCAGTGAAACCTAAGTGCAATCAAAACAATCTTAAACTTTAAAAAAAAATAATCATTTTAGTGTTCTTATTTTGGGAAAAACATTTCTGAACAAATTTTTGCATGTAAAATGCTGAAATCTCTTCTGGTTAATACATATGCTGGTGGTATCTTTCTGAACCAAAATAATAAATATAGGCCAGTTGGTTGCACATCTTCATATAAAAAAAAAAACAATGTTAAGATAAATGAACAATGTATTCGCACTATCTATCAAGTTCTGCCTTGTGTATACACTTTATAAACCAGAAAAGACCCTCTGAAAGAACCAATGATGATGCCTTCTTCAAGGGGCCCTTCAGCAGATTAAGTAATCATTAAATGACAATACTTTCAGACCTTACTGCCTTGCAAATTTCTTGCTGCATAGAGTATATGAGATATAAGTGAAGTTGCAGCCATGCAAACACTGACACAAGAGAAAAAGTGGAGGCGTTTGTGGTGTCTTGACTCAGCTTCATTATAAGTTGTAGAGATTTTTTGCACGCTGAGCGCTTTTTTTTCTGCTTGTGTCCCATCACGCGAACTGGAAGCTAAACAGAATGGAATTGCAAGGAACAGAAACTTACTGCAGTGTTTGTCATAGAATTGAGGGTCTCAAACCATAAAAAAATTATCCCCCAAATCTGAGCAAATAGTAGAAATTTGATTTAAATTTGTTGAAAGAATTAAGTCTTTGTTCTGTATCGACACGATAGGCATTCTGCTGTGTGTATTCATAGCTGAAATGATACGTGTTTCAAGTTAAACGGCACACATAAACTATAAAATATTTATCTGTCCGTCGTTTACTGTGGCCGCAGTCATTGGTTTGCAATGTACAATGGTTCCATAGAATGCAAGGTCTGAAGAAAGGGTGATCGAGAAAATTGGGCTCTAGATATTTATCTCACTCTATTTAATGACTAAGCAACTCTTTGTATTCCTTTGAAATGAGCTATGGCCTGAATTTGAAGCAAATTGAAATGCTTAAGTCAAACCTCAATGTTACGCAGTAATAACAAGTTTTTTAATGAAACTATGTACCATATTTATTTGAATACAGGTCGACCTTTTTTTTTTTTTTTCTGAGAATGTTGTTCATAACCAGCTATCGACCTATATTCGTGACCAAAGAATCTCAACCTATATTCACGATCAAACCAAAAAACACCGGGCCTGCGCGGTAGGCGCAGCACAGTCACAGGGAAAGCTAGAAGAGCGGCCTCTGAGAGCTTTTTCAAAACATTTATTGGGTAACTACTGCAAGCACACTTGCTTTGTACCCACTAGGACATTATTAATAAACTTTTGGGTACTAGGCCGGCATTCGCTGTGCTATTTTTCGTCATTCTTTTGAGAAGCGTGGTATCCGCTAAACACTTGCTAGGAATTTCAATCTAATTGTCCATGCAGTGGTTGACGACGATGAAGAATTATGGCTGAAGTGGGTATGCACCACAGATATGGAAAAAAGAACAAGCTTTTGTATTGGGTTGGAGCATTGGACGGCACACTTGTTACGCTAATCGCATAGTGCAACGACTGCTTGTTCTTTCGCTGTTGTAAAACGCTTTATAAGTCGTATTAACGCAATTGCTTTCCCGACATCAAGCTTGCCTAAGGCAAGTTTGACAACAAGTCACAAGCATTGGAGTAGCTGAGTGGTAGAATACTGGGTTGGCACACAGCGAACCCGGGTTTGAGCCCCACTGTGCCATTGGTGCTAGGTCATGCCTGCTTAAGGCAAGTTTGACAAAAAGTTACAAGCACCGGCGTAACTCAGTGGTAGAATATTAGGCTGGCACCCAGTGGACCCGGGTTCAAGCCTCACTGTGTCAGTGGTGCAAGGTTTTTTTTTTTTTTTTTTAATTTTTAACGAACATCGTCGGCGGCAACGGTGGACAACGTGCAACTGCGCGTGACCCGAGTTGTGATCTCATGACAGCTTTCGCTGTAAAACGCCGAGCTAGTGGCGTTCAATTGCCGCGCCCGCTGTTCAAGTGGTTCCTGCTGCATATGCACATTATATACCATAAAATCTCAAATAAAGACCCCTTCCTTCTTTACGACTATCAAAGTAATTGAGAAAGAAGTTATTCATGCAATAGCCAGGTATCGCCCCCTGAATGCAGCCGCTCCATGGTATTTGCGATTAAACCCACAATTTCCCTAGGTATTGGCCGTGAAGTCTCTAGTCCTTAGACCGCCTTCCGGCGCCCAGCCGCACTGTTGGCCTGAGGCCTCGCCTCCTCTAGAAAGATGCCTGCGACTTGAGCCGAAACGCTGGTTGCAGGACCTCTCCTGCTCTCTCCTCCTCTGCTGCACCAAACATTGTCGGCTGCGAGCGCTCGCTGTGGTGGCCGCTTTAAACCTTGTAGCCTCTGAGATTAAAGCAATGTCTACTGCCGTCTCGGAGGCAACACGGTCGTGTCTCTGTGATGGCGTCACTTCCGAATCAAGCGGAAGTAGTAGTGTCGGCTGCGAGCGCTCCTTGCGGAGAAAGCACTGAACTACAAGGAACCTCCCGACCCCATGGGAAAGCGTGCGATGTCGCAGGCATCTTTCTAGAGGAGGCGTTGCCAAGGAGGATTAAAGAAAAAGTGCTGGAGTGAAAGCTCCCGCAATGCCTTGCCAGCAGAAGTGAAGCCAGCTTTTGCCATGGCCAAGATGGTGGAAACATGCTTTTTTTTTTGGTAGTGCCCACTTAAAGATCAAGTGGCTTTGAGATGTTAATGTAAATGCTACGTTAGATCTTTATTAAAATACAGTTGTTCTCAACGAAATAACACACAAAACGAGTATGAATTACTGAATTTCCAAGAACTTTGTCTCTAATTAGAGGCTTACAAAGTAATACTGGTAACACTAAGACGCACTTGGAGCACTAAGTGACCCGAAAAAGTTTCCAGATTAAACTCGTTTTGTGTGCGAGAGAAACACTCCATTCTTAATTGCTGAACGGTGATACTTTATCATGCCCTTAGTAAATTAGCCGCCGCAGCCGCCATCTTGCCATAGGCAGGGCTTCACTCCTGGGCAATCATTTCCACTCCAGCAATTTTTTTATTCCTCCTTAGTTCTATCATAGCCTCCTTCTATGTACGATCGGCGCGACAGGGTGATGGTTTGCATTCGCTATAGGCGCTTGCGCCGTGCTCTCCACAGGGCTGCAGAAATTAGGCTCCTTCTTCTGGTTACCACCACCACCACCATTTGGTTGTGCATACTTGCGTCGATGTCATGTTGGCACAGCTACACAGGTGTATTCAAGTGCCAAATGATACGTTTTACGAAAGATTCAATACAGCTGTGCCGTGCAGCGCTAGTTCTGTGTAAATGAGACAATTAGGGGTTGCCAAAAGCAGTGGGACCGTCTGTTTGCATGCAAATGTCGGCTTCATGCCTTTCGCGACCCAGCAATTGACATCGGTGGCATCAAGGACGTCGTCGTTTGGGAAGTCGTGGATGCTTGCGATGAATCCGATGACATCATTTTGAACATCTGACAAGACGACGGCCCTGGCAACTGTTAGGGAGCTAGGTTGTGTAAATTAAGGTGTGCTGCATTTCAATTTGTCCGTTTCTAAATTCAAAAAACATTGGTCAACCTATATTAGAATATTTTTTTCTCCTCTTGTAGAACACTATAAGTAGGGGTCGACCTATATTCGTGTCCGACCTATTTTCGAGTAAATACGGTACATGTTGCAAACATCATTAAGGGGGGATGGAAAGCAAACAGAGGTGTGTGCAACTACTACTGTCCACCGCCACGTTACTTTTGAAGCAAACCCCGCAAAATTCTGCAGGTTGCCTGAATAGATATTTGACTAGATGTTTTGTAAATCTAGCAAGAAGCTACAAAGTCCTTCTAAAATTGTGAAAAAAATATTCATTTTATTGTTCTTATTTTTCGGAGGAACATTTGTGAACAAAATTTAGCAAGTACAATGCTGAAATCTTTTCTGGTTATTACATATGCTCAGGGTATCTTTCTGAACCAAAATAATAATTATAGGCATAAGCATTCTCCAGTAAAAAAAAAAAATTTAGGTGCTTGCTGACTAGAATTTTAGTGCTTTTTTTTTTCTTGGGGAAAAGCTTTTGTAGAAAATACAATTCTGGGGGCAACATTTTTTTTTGCTTCAATAAGGGTGCGTGTTATCAGAAAGAAGTCACAAAAGTTTACACTTGATAGCTGATGTGGTTAAAGAGAAAATGTTCTTTGTCTTACGAAAAGTAGTGTTTGGAGAAAACGCCATTTAAAGTTAAAATTGCCGCAGTGCAGTTGCAAGATAAGGTGCGTTTAGGGCCATTTTTAAATGCTTTCAACCGCGAATAAATACATGCAACTTTGCGGAAGCACTTGTCAGTAATACTGAAATGTCATGCTATGAAAATTGAAAAATTGCATTTTCATTTAATTTTGCCCTCCATCCCCTCCTTAAGTCAAGCTGCCCATAAGTCGGCACTGAAGATAACCTCTAGAATTTCTAGGATAATCCCGAATCTTATTGTACACACACCATACAATGACAACTGAAGCGAAGAGCAGAGAAGTGTAACTGCTTGTTATATTGAAAATTGAAGTCTGAAGACGCAAAAAAAAGCTTTCTCGCATAACCATTCAGTAGTGTACTGTGGCTAATAATGATTTCTGAAACTACGCTGCAATCTCAATATAGTGAACTCTGATATAACGACATGTTGATTATAATTAAGTAAATTACCAATAGTCTTGAACTATATAGTGTTAGTAATATGCCTTTATAATGAATTTCAGGATATTGCAAATGTTCGTATATGATGCAACTTCGTTATAATGAGAATAATGCGGTCTAAGTGTACGTATGACAGCGGGTATGACGGAGGAGGTGACAGCTCTTGTGGCTTTTCCTGGCGTTTGTGCTTGTAAAAAACTGACTTTGCTCCATTTAATAATGTACCTGCGGCTGTGTGGAGTCAATAGTCGTGAGCTAGTTGATCGCAGTGCACCGCCTACTATGCCCGCAACTTACACGAGGACGTTTGCTGTACCATACGTACCCAAACATATGCCATTCGTTGTAGGGTCCGAAGAGAGGGATCTACTTATACCTTTTTGCTCTTTACCGTGCACGTGTGCAGTGTACATCTTGTCTGGCTAACAGTGACAACAAGTGGCCTCAACTCGCTAGATCTGCATGCACTTAATATTGGTCCTGTATAGATGCAGATGCCACAACATACACACTCTAGCAGCAGTACATTCACCGCACAGTAGTTTCATGTTTCATTACTCTCGCTGGTGATTTTTGCTGCCTGTTGACAATGTTCTCAAGCAAAGTGTTGCCTGCAAACTACAGATTCTCTTGATCAGTGTTTACCAATCTTTCATTTGTCAAACATCGGCTGCGTGCATGTGTGCAATTTGTAAAGCTGTTAAAATCATAACTGCTGCACAAAGTTATTCCACTAAATTATCCCCTTCACTGGCGGTGGCTACGTTTGTTTGCGTAACTCGTTTGTGCTAGTTGTGTCAACTTGCTGAAAAAAAAAAGTGCATGATGCTGTCAGACCTTTATATAATAAACCCCGGTATAATGAAATATTGGTTATAACAAAGTAGGCGGACAGTAGTCTTACAATAAATATATAATGTTAACAGTATACATTTACACTCAAACCTCATTAAAACAAAGTTGCATTTTACACAAAAATAAGTTTGTTATATCTGAAAATTTGTGCTAAAGTTATATTCCTAACGCTGTATTTATTGCCAGACTATTCTTCATTCACTTTGTTATAACCGACGTTTTGTTATATGTGGGTTCACTATATCTAGTACTGAGTGTATAACGAATTTCAGAATATAACAAACCTATTTTTTTGGTAAGATGCAACTTTGTTACAAGGAGCTTTGAGTGTACTTGGGTCACTAGAGGAATATAACCCTCCGAAGAGTCAATACGCCTTGACTTAATCCCAGTGTGCTGCATATAACTGTTGCTGATAACTTTGGTGAAGGCACTACGATGTTCAACAAGTAGTATGTCATGCAGTGTTCCAGAACCGACATCGAAAGTATTGATTTTCTCTCCTTGAAAGTGGAATCTAACCAGTTACCAAATATGCACCCAATCAGAGTCTATGGCTTCATTGTTTTTATGCCAAACAAAACATGTCTGTCTGTAAGATAATTACATGTTTATCTACAAGTAATTGCTGAAACTCTCAGAAAAACACCACAATGCTTTATTTTCTTTTTTAGAATGTAATACTGAACATCTTAACATTATTTTATGTAAATTGGATGCATCCAAAGACAGTGCGTCATAGTTTGCACGTGAAAGGGTTATGAAAAATACAAGCTTTTCAAAGGGTCAATATTCAGATAATAAAACACTTTGGTTTCTCGAAATAGCTTTCATCATACAGAGGTCCAGCTGTGTACAGTCGAACCATTTTATAAGAGACACTGATATAAGAGACATACGGGTATAAGAGATGCCAGTATGCCTACAGTAAAACACGGGTTGATAAGAAAATGCATACAAGGTCCTCTGCTTATAAAAGACATCTCATAAGAAAGATGGGAACTGCTGCCCAGAGCACGCCTCTTATAAAGGGGTTTAACTTTATTGGCATCTGTATGACCATAAGAAAAAGCACAAAAAAGGCAAAGTTGGGCATATTGTTGTATAATCAAAGGTGATTAGTTCAGCTCAGATGCAAGACAGCATGAATTCAGAAGTGGTTTGTTATAATTTTTTTTTCTTTTCCGAAATGTTGCATCATGGTGGAGACGCGTCTTTTCTGTTTACTGCACAGCGTGACTGAGTACTCTGCAGCATTCAGCTACAGGCCAAAGATACCACGGACTCCGGACGTCACTTGCAAGGACACAAATGGCTTCTTTGAAGATTTCTACAGCAGCCCCTTGCAAACACGTCAGCGGACAAGGTTGTCTGATGTTCCTCTGCAGCCTTGGCCTAGAAAGGCAGGTCAGTATCTTTAGATGCGGAGCATCTTATGGTCAAGTTCACTCCGATGTGCATGCGGTGTGACCACACTTACGGCGTATGTGCATCCCATCCCCCTCTCCTATGCTCCCGCTCTCTCGCTTCACAATGCTGATGCAGGCAGCATTTGCTATTGAGTTTCTTGATAATAAAATAATAAAAACTAACTGCTCACGCTGCACAACCGTTCACTGGCCAACCCATATATGTGTATATATATATATATATATATATATATATATATATATATATATATATATGAACAGAGCTTCTTCTAGCTTTTGTAATAAATATTATAAACTTCGAGAGTAGTTCAGCATAGGAAACAAAACAATTATTTATTTATTTAGATTTATTTAATCCTAACAGTTCCGGCTGGTGGTCCAGTCTTCTTCGGAAGAAGAAGGCTGGACCACCATATATATATATATATATATATATATATATATATATATATATATATATATATATATATATATAGGGGAAAAAAGTACATAGCTTCCTCCATACTTTTCTTGGCAACACTGTCTGTTAGATCTCATTAATATTGTGTCAAAACACGGAAAAACGTGCCCTTAAGTACACTCTTCTTTCCCTTATTCATTAACGAGGGTCTCATACTGGCAGACTTTGTGTGTTTAGGTTGTATAAGAGGGACAATTGGTCAGCTGCCCGCTCTTAATGAGTTCACGTGCTGCGGGATGCCAAACATGCGCATAAGAGTGTTTTCACACTCGTCGTTTGATTGATTGATATGTGCGGTTCAACATCCCAAAACCACTATATGATTATGAGAGACGCCGTAGTGGAGGGCTCCGGAAATTTAGACCACCTGGGGTTCTTTAACGTGCACCCAAATCTGAGCACACGGGCCTGCAACATTTCCGCCTCCATCGGAAATGCAGCCGCTGCAGCACTCGTCGTTTGGCTTATAGATGGCGCTGACTGTCACTCCTACTTCTGAATTCACATATAGGCCCAAAAAAGTGGCTGGGAGAATAGCCACTGTGGCAGCTCAGTGGTAGAGCATTGAACGCATTATTCGAAGGTCGCAGGTTCGGTTCCTGCCCACAACAAGTTATCTTTTCACCCACTTTTCTTTCTTCACATTTACATGACAATTTGGTTTAATAACTTCCTTTATACTTTTCTTGCCATTATTGTCTGTTAGATCTCATTAATATTGTGTCGAAACACACAAAAAAACTAGCCCTTAAAGGGGCCCTGGGACACTTTTTAAGCATGGCAAGAAAACGCTGCAGATCGGTAGTATAGGCTACCGACAACATGCGAGCCAAATATTATAGCGCAGCACGTGGCGTGGAATTCGTAATAAATTATCAAAGTCAGCTAAAAATCGCTTTCTTTTCTCTCGATAAATCACGGAATAAGCCCAAGAATCACTCTTAGTAAGCCCATCTATAAGTCGCGCTCGGTCATCACAGAGATTTCCGCGGGAGGCCGCTACTTGTCCACGCGTGCGTCCGTGATCGCACTGAAAAACGCGCGCATTCGGAGAAAAAAAAGGAAGTGCTCAAGGTCAGGAGGCGTGCGTGATGTTTTTGTTTACCTCTCCCATATCTCCTTGCTTAGCTTCCAGCGCTTTCGTCTGGACAAGAGAAGAGAGAATGCAATTGCAGCTTGTGACAAATCTTTGTAACTCCACTCGTACTGGACAGATTGTTAAAATTTTTGCGGCGTTGATTTTTTGAGGCAATACGCTTTTGCTTACCATTAATTTCATGGTTACTCAAAAAAGTGTTTCAGGGCCCTTTTAAGTATCTTTTCATAGAGATTCATTCAATAATACTTAGAGAGAAATCTGGCGTTAGTGTTTATGCGGGCTCCTTCAGCGGCACGTGTACCCCCATGCGAATGATGGAAAGTACAGGCTTCGGATCTGCTATGGATGGATTGCGTTCTTGAGATTCGCAACGCTTCTTTGCCGAGTATAAAACAAAGTGAAATGAAGGTACATTTAAATTAAACTTGCTTCACTCTTTTGTAAGTAAACTTTATCACAAAAGTTTTTTGTAACCATGAGGTAGAAGTGAAACTTGAAGAAATTTAATCACCATGGTGTGCATTATTCTGCCATTGCATTCCAAATTTGGCATTAAGGTATAATGAAATATTTTTACAGAACTTGGCAACAAACATGAAGTTTTTTCACTCAAAAGTATGTATTATCAATTTCTGAAAATAACTGTGCGATATCTAGAGAGAAATGCTTAACGTTTCTTCTGCTGCAATGCCAGCTGCATCTGTCCAAGTGATGTGCCCCAAACGCACGTCTCGTTTTGTTCTAAAGTCGAGTTGGAGAAGCATGCCGGTGTGTCTGCTTAGCTTCGCCGTCGTTTCGCAGTCGATTCTAACAAGTTTAGGCAAGACGTGCCTGTGAAAAAACATGAGCTCGATCCAACATTCTGCACTGGCATGAGGCGCTACATCTGCGCAACGGTGAGTGCACGACGCTTTGTTTAAACTGTCAAATCGACTTCTAAAGCTCCAAAATCACAGAAAATCAAGAAACCTAGTGATCTTCAGCCCCTTCTAACAACAAATGCTCTGCTTCAGCGCTTCTCAGTGCACCCCACTACCCGAACTGTGGAAAAGGATTTGCAGACAGTTCGCTGGCTAACCCTATAATTCCCATGTGGGTACACGATTGCAGCGCCAGATTCCTCTCTAGGTATTATTGTATGAAACTATATGCTTCTTTCCCTTATATATATATATATACATATTTCTAAGTTGCTGCACCAGCGTTTTATGAAAAGGTTGCCTTTCTCAACTTGACCTTGTGCAACAGCTCCAAGTTCTTTTTTTTTTCTTTCTTTGTGACCAATGTGTCTCATTGCGTTTAGCATATAGTGCCATCACTGTCCTTGAGCATTAACGTTCACTTTGCCTGGTGGGTACTTTAGGAATCATTTGGTAGTCTCTGAAAGTTTTTGCGCAATGTTCCATAGCCATTGCGATGGCACAGTGGTTGCGGTGCACAGCTGCAGACTCGAAAGATACTGGTTAAGTTAAAGCATAAACTTGAGAAAGAGCTATGTTCAGGTAAACCTAGTTCTAGTTCTTGAGGCTATCATACCTTGGCCCTTTCAGATGCCACCTATGAGGAACTGCTCGTAAATTTGTCAAATCGATACAAAGTTATCTCTAGACGCTTTGTAGCCTATTGCAACAAAAGTGTTGTCATAATATATTCATCTATGTGCGTTATAGCAACTAAGCTTAATTAAGCTATAATTAAATATTTATTTATCCTGAAGTAATTAATGCTCTGTTTTGGTATAGATAGAATAAAATGTCAGGTTGGAAATATGGTGCAGGTCCATTTTTGCTTTTGCCTATTTTGAGCAAGAAAAAGTTACTTTTCACACAGCTCACGGGAAGCGGCACGTCGGATGGCTTGGCTTGTCGGACGTAATGCTGCCTTCAGAAAAGAGATCATGTCTGACAGTACACTAAAGAATGAAGTCAAGATTCACACGCAAAGCTCGATATAAGTCGCTCTTCTTTAGCTCCTAGTCGATACAAATAGCAAGAACAGGTGGTCTACACAGTTGTGTACATAGTATCTCAAAGGGCTAATTAAACAATAAGAGTGCTTATTTTTCTTTAAAATACACACTCTGCATTCAATTCAAGGTTATTGAACCTAATTGCCATATCTTTAAAAAAATTTGCTATTTGCTTATCCCTGCAAATGTTAACTTTACAGTAAAAATAATTTCTTCTTACAGTCACAAACATGGCTGTAGCTCAACATTCGGTGTTTGCTTTTGTCTGTGCGTTCTCTCTATTTCTCCTCGTTTCTAGAAACTGTGCGCCAGAATTCGCGGAACGCCAGGCGCAGCGGCCCGGCGGATTTCAGCCCTTCAGAGTGCCCCTCAGCGTTGCCATCAAGAGCCATGTTGGAGCGTGCCTTCGAGTCTCCTACTTCCGCGCTGCTGCGACAAGGCGGAAACTTCGCTTCTCTGGAAACTGCTTCACCCATCGATTTGGACGCACCCATTATAGAAGACACACCGCCGAGACAGTCGGCCAGAAAGTCCTGCATGTCGCGACCCAGTGTGAGTAGCCATGAATTTGCACCAGGGAAGCGCAGCACTGTCTCGTTTACGCCAAGCGCTTTGTTGTAATGTGGCACATTGAATCAAGCCTAGGTGTCTGAAGTGTTTTTCACAAAAAAAATAATAATATCTCGATGATGCGAATTTGAAGGTTGCTTCGGATAGACTACATATAAAAAATATGCTGTGATTTGGCGGTATAAGAACAGTTTCTCCAGCAACAGCGGATGGTACGAACGTGCAATTGATCGCTGCATGCGAGCGGCGCAATGTGGCTTGCCTGTGGGAGAAAGGCCCATTCACACTTGATCTTGGAGGAAGGGAATGCGGCAAAACTCACCTGAATTTCTCTTGCTTCGTCGCCGGAAAAAGTGGCTGGAAAACCATGCCGCGAGGCCGATGCGAAAAATGGGTCCGAGACCAATTTCGCCGCCACGCGACAGCTGATCGCCTCTACGGCTTTGGCTACACCGGCTGCGCTAGCTCTCAAACCATGTGAGGTAAACAACCAGCCGTACATTCAAGACGGCGGCCAAGGCGTCAGCGGGTGCAGTGGCTCATGTCGGATCTATCGCGAACTGGCCGTTTAGCACGACAATGCTCACTGCCTTGGGAAAAAAATAACATGTTCATCATCATGGTTTGGATTGCTATTTCTGCAAACACCGGAAGCAGGAGGAGGTGCAGCAGCAGGGAGTCGGCGTGCCCTAACGTGCCTTTGCACTGCCTGCTGAATCCGTCGCTGCCGCTGCGTCTGCTCAAGTCATTTCTTCTGACGTACCTTACAAAACATTGTTTGTAAAGGTGTAACCTAGTATATCTTCTCAGTTGAATAAGTTGAACTCGGTACGGATTTTAATGCTCAAAAGTAAAGTCTCAAGTGGCGACGGCGGCATGTATACAAGGGGCAGAATGAATGTGAACATTTTCGGCAGGCACGGACGTGCTTTTGCGACCGCTTTGGCATTTTCACTTGTATTCTCCTACGTGAATTCTCCAGGAATGATTTTTTTTGTGTCAGCGGGTTTTTCCAGTCGCTTAAGCGGTGAAGCGCGTGAATTTTCAATAAGTTTTGCCGCTTTCGCTCTTTTTGATGCCAAGTGTGAGTGCGCCTTATAGCGCCAGCAGGATGAGTGAGGAAAACGTGGCACTTTATTGAGAGGCGGTAAAAGCATGAAAGTTCAAAAGAACATCGTGGGCTTTCATAGCAAGAAGCAGTTGACGCCAATCAAGTTTTTGTTCATCTCCATAATCAGCTTCAAGGGAGGACATGGGTCTACGGGATATCTCATCTATCTTTTAACCGAATATTATGAGAGTTGGCATGCTTACTTTGTTTGTTCTCCTGATTCTAAAAATGTACTTATTTTTTTATTTCGGTAGCAATTATATGGACACTCTCAGCTGGATTTTGCTGTCTGCGTCGATGTCATGCACCGTATATGTATACGTATCTATAGATATGAAAATGCAACAAAGAAAAAAAAAAGACTCCAGTGCGCGGAATCGAGCGTGGGACCTCCGCGTCGTGGATGCGAGGCGTTAACCACTGAGCCACCGAAGGGTACCTCCTTCAAGATTCAAACGGCAAGCTATTTATATCTACCACTTACCGCTGTTGGCAGACATCTCGAAGAGGAACTATCCTATTTTCAGCATTATCAGCAAGATGGCGCAGTGAGCGCGCGGTGGCTTTCATCTCTCACACGTACTTTGGCCAGCCTAAAGAATAAGGGGGTGTACACTCGATCGCGCGCTCTTATCTTGCAATGAGGAGAACAGTACGTCTTGGCTAGCCTTTGCGTTTCATGGGAACAATTCTGTTGTAGTTACCGGGCGCACAAAGGTCACTGCAATCGTCGCACAGCCTCCGTTTGCGAAAAGGGCACGCTTTTCAGACACAGCAAAGTAACAACTGATACGCTTACCTGCGTTCATCTGTACCTGTGAGTACGTTTCGTGCATCATTTGTGCGTGAGAAACGCGGGGCATGTCTGATCTGCTTGCCATTCAGCGCGTGACATTCCAAACAGTCACCGGAAATCTCGTCCACATTCCGTGGTCGACAGTTTGCCATGCAGTAGGAAAAGTTACGCTACTCATCGCAAAGCACCTGTACGCAATGCTGGTGCGCTTTCCACAGCCGGCAGCACTTTCTATATTTATGCGTACTTTTATTAAGTGGCTGAGTTCCCTGGTGTTACAGGCTGTGTCGACTACACACACACGTGGGTATTAATAGCTTTGGTGGGGACGACGCCAAGGTGTTCCGTAAGCGCAAAGGCCATTTCTGTTTTTTTTTAACACGACGACAATTTCCGCCTGTTTCGGTACAAAATTGACTCGGCGCTGTGTCTGTGTGCGTCGTCTATCCTTTCGTCCCATCTAGGGCGCTGTTTCTTGCTCAGAAAGGCATCGCTTATAGCACAACTCTACGGGAAATTCCACACACCCAAAAAGAGGTGCCCCTATCACGGGTTTTTTTATCCGCTCCACCATCATGCAGCGAGACACTGCTGCACCCCGCGAGACAGAATTCTGCTGAGGGCAATGTCCTGTCCTGACCCCCGCTTTTTCTCTTGTTTACCAAGCTCGACAAAAGGATACGAATCACATTTGTTTCCAGAACTTTTTTTTTTTTTTTTTTCATATATATCTGCGACCTAGCCCACTACAAGCATGCACACAGGCGAACAGAAAGGCAAATACCATGAAAATCGCGTCACCTCGTGAGCCAGGTTGCAGGAATATGCCTGTGTTCCTTCGTTTTTATAGTTATTTTAAAACGTATGGTATTTTTTGATGTTATGCATGCCTTACGCGAACAACTTCATTATTACCCTCGTTAGCAGACGAGAAGCGTGTTTCTGCTTTGAAGCTCGTTCTTGACTTGACCAAGCAAGACAGTCTGAGCATCTATGAAACGCGAAGGCTGACTTGGGCGTTTTGAAGTCCGCTGCTTGCTTCACGCCGACTTGCTCAAGTTAAGTTGAAGTCGCAAGCCAAGTAACATCTCTGCATTCGGGGGTAAACATTACAGCTCTGAATGTGGGCATGGTGTGGTCACACAAAAAACTAATTTTAAAAATTTGCTTCAAGAGAAATGAGAATCTGGTTCCTATGACATGTGCTCCAAACATATAGCTCCATGCTGCAAAAAGAATTATTCTGCTATCTATGATAGCTTCCGATATACCTATTGCAGGAATTGTCATGCAGTGTGTACAAAATTGTGATTTTGAAAAAAATCGAGAAAACAAGGAATTCTAACATTTTTAACTGTAGAAATGTATGTACTTAGAATTACATAGTCATTAACATATATATGGATACTAGAAAGCTTAAGGAGTGCAATGCTCCAAGTTGATCGAAAATTGAACAAGTACTTCTTGAAGTACAGCAACATAAAGATCATTGCATGTAACCAAGAACAAAAAATTTTGTATTAAAAAAAAAAATTGAAGCCCCACATTAAAAACCGACTCTCAGCATTGCTTTTATGCACATTTAGCTACATTATGCAAGTGGACCTAGGACAGCTACAGCTCTAACTGTGCTAGGTCCACTTTAACAGAACAAGCAAACAAGGAAAGGGTTCAAAATCTGTGTTTCGAGAATAATACTGTTACAACTTTATTTTGCCATTTCGAGACAAAAAAGTCATGGCACACATACTTTTTGTTAGTTAATATGCACCGGGCTTGTGATCAGACTGATTGTTCGCATGAGCGTGTTTTTTCTTTTAGTCCTGCTGCAAGTTGTCACTGTGTGCTTGTCTGCTGACAAGACCGCTTGCTTATCTGTTCGATGACAGTACTGACGCCATTGCGCGACGAATGTGCACGCGTCATCCGCGATCCGCCGAATGACACGGCGATGTTTTCTGGCTTGTCTACAGTGAGTTACACGTAAATGTCGCGAACAGAATTTGTGCACTCGCTCATAATTTCGAGGCTACATGAGTGCCGATTGTGTTAGTTTTCTTTTCATGTAAGACTGCCTTATTTTTGAGTGGAGACCGCGACATCATTGCGAACTCGTCATTAAAAGCAGTCTACTTGTTGCCAGCGGCATCGGCGCGTTTTGCCGTTCTGTCGCTGCAAAGATTGACATCTCTCGTAGTTTCGCTTCTGCTTTTTACTTGCCGTCTTCTAACTAATGAGACTGCAAAACATGGCCGCTTTCAGTGACGTCGGCAGCCGTTGACCGCCGCTAGTTTGTCATCCTCGTTTTCCTGATCTATAGCGGGGCTCTTTCTGAAGTTCACGGCGAGGGAACGATCGCCACACCCACTTCACAAATTAGTGTGGTGCGGAACTTCTTTACTGCAGCAGGCAGTCGACAGCGCCATGATAAAATGGTGCATGTCCGTGCGCGTCACAATGGTGAAGCAGACGGCGGAAACGCCACTTGGCCAATCGAATGCCTAGGTTTTGTCACGTGCCCCAAACAGCCAGTAGAATCGTGTCCTAGTTCTTTTCAATGACGTGTTTTTTTCTGAAAAATCAATGAGAAACGCGAACCAGCGGTGGCGGGAGATTGAAGACGAAGAACGACCTTTCCAAACGTGACTAAAATGACCACGGTAGCTCATGTGTAACGGCAACAGTTCGGCACCGAAAAAGCGCGATTTTAGCGTCAATTCGCATTCACATTCATCTCACAGGGATGTTATAAATTGATTTTGTGCCAGAAATAATGACGTGAGAAGCTAGAAACTTCTCAGATAAGTGTATAAATAGGTACAGATTCCGAAAATGTCCGCTTCAAAAAGTTAATTTTTTTCGCGATTTTTGGCCTTCTAGACCCGTGTCCACCCTTAACTTGTTTTTGGTTCATACGAATTCGAGTTGATACGAATATGTTGTGTGCTCCCTTTGAATTCATATCATCGAGATTCTACTGTAATGACTATACCAGTACCGCATGAGCCATACTGGAGCACCACGGGAATGTCCTTTCTGTTCGAGAAATACTGCTTAGCAGAGTTTTTTGGAGGCCAGCAGACTTCCCAAGCGCTTCTTGTGCTTCCTTGCTCAGAGCCGCCCCAGAAGTCCTACACATCGTGAAGGCAGCAAGAACAGTTTTGAAACAGTATTTAGTTTTAGCGTCGTTTTGACCATGCTAACTTGGCGATGCTAACAGTACCAGTTTCAGGTCAATTTGCGCAACACATACACCGCCCTGCCCTGAACACTGGAGTACACCCTAGTAGCGTTTTAGAGCACACAGACAAACATCTGATTTTCTTTCCCAGTGTATGCTACTCTTTTTTTCTCTGGCATAGCTTAATACTTCGCTCATCTTGTGATGCAGGACGCCAAGAAGTCTTCTCGCGTCACTTTTGTGGTGAATAAGACAAGAGAAACTATGACTGCGGCACGTGAAGCCCCGTGGGGCTTAGCAACTGTCACGGCGGAGTGCGAGGTAAGTGACTCATCACAAACTCTCGTTAAATGTAACATAAATGAACCAAGAAGATGTGTTCCACCTAAGAGAAGTTTCGTTTAGATGAGTGGGAGGGTAGAGAATACCAGTGCGAGACCAATAATGTTGGGGGCAGTTGTTTTATTTAAGAATCAGTTCCACTTAATTTAAGAGTTTAATTTACTTAGTCTACAGCATTGGGAGTGATTATTCCCTTCATACAAAATCTTGTTTTACCTGCACTAGTGCACACGTTATCTACATGATCGAATGTTCATGTTGTCATGAATTGGTGCAACAGGACAGACTGTTAATGTTAGATTAAACAGTTGTCACGGGGACACAGCAATGAAATCACCCGAAGCAGTGGCACCGCATTTTAATGTAGCAGGACACAATTTTGACGATCTCAAACTCTACATATTTCAGTCAAACTTCTAGTCTGCAAGAGACAGA
Organism: Rhipicephalus microplus; assembly: GCF_043290135.1. Classification (NCBI taxonomy): domain Eukaryota; kingdom Metazoa; phylum Arthropoda; class Arachnida; order Ixodida; family Ixodidae; genus Rhipicephalus; species Rhipicephalus microplus. Next base: position 70,876,816 of record NC_134702.1, on the reverse strand, counting down.
AAATACTATATGGAGGGGTAGCCTATTCACAAGTTCAAAACACTGCAGCCAGTAGGTATAAACGTTTCTAAAAAGGCTCTCGAATCCATTTTGTACGGTACATACACAAAGAAAACCAATGCGAGTTAAGCCCTCCGTCAAGAAATTTCAAACCTACCATTGTTAATTTCTGACAACTGGTATTCGGCGGCACGTGTACATTTTCACCTCCCCACCGCTTCCTTATGTCGCAGTCGCCCAACAATTCGTGGTTTCCAGTGAAAGCTAGCAGTAGAGGGTTTAGTTTGCTTCTACATATCTGAAAAGTGGGCCACAAAAGAATATTTTGGTGCAATACAAGGGCTGGACATCACTGGCTGTAAAACCCTGCCCACCGCCTGCCATTTTTCCATGGCATCACGTGACATCGTGTGCAGCAAGAAGTGGAGCTTTTATTTCATGCCAAGTTTCAGCATCTGTAAATCGTTCTATATCAGTGCCAAGCTGAAGGAGGCTAGAATATTTGTTACGTGCAGCTGACCACGTAACATTATCGTTCGCCGGGATGCAGACTCTTGCACAGCTAGCCGCTAGTTATGTCGCAACTCGCGAGTGTGCCAATGCTGCCAGGTTCTCGGGCCACTCACGTGTTTATAAAGAGATTTGGTTATGCATTAGGCGCTCGATCATTCGCGCTAAATTTTTACCCGCTCATTTGTGAAAGCACATGAATTAACCCACGCAACTCGGATTGTGATAAAAAAAGTGGATGTCATGGCCACATTTGGGGCCCCGTACCACCCCTCAGGCTTGCTGAAGAAACTCATCTCGCGAAAAGCAGACGCTGCTATGAAGAGCTGTTTGGCCAAACCTTGCAGTAGAGCACAGCAAAGAGAGTTCGGAAACAAAGTGTGAACTTGCCATTTTTTCAGATGCTGTCTTTCCACGCAGAGGCCTATGGGCAGACTCATCGAATCTGTAGGTGCCTGCTGTTTGACGTCAAACAGCAGATAGAACGCTATCGACTAAAGCTAACATAAACCAAAGTGGCCTTTGGATCAAATGCGCTTCTTGTCATGGGGTGCAGCTACGTGCTGGTGCCACGCTCTATAGTGTAACATTACACAGTAGGCACACTAGTGCACTTGGGGATCAAAACGGGAAAGGATGACTGAGTTTCATCACACATGCTCAAGGTTGTGATGCATACTGATGGAATTTCTTTCTTTTGCACCATCCCTTCCAGTGCGCTTGCTGTAGAACTGTAAGGGACCCTGAAACAGATTCTTGAGGTTTTTTCAGGGTTTAGGCTACAGCATCGTCAAATCATTTGCACCACAAGTTTAGCGACACACCGTGTACAGAGTGGTTAATATCTGCTCCAACAGGTGCCACCACACTACCAGCCAATCTTATTTTATTCTCCTGTGCGGGGACAACCTGCAAAGCCATGTTGAGAAACAAAAAGAAATCGAGAATGATCACCGACTAGGGTCAACTCTGCCAATGTGTTTGTCTTCGAAGTTACAGCCGCAGACACATAGATCGTAGCGTTGATCGGGCAGCGAGAGTGTGATGCTCATTGCAGCGGCGAGCTGAAGCAATTCCGCTTGTTAGATGCTTCAAAAACATTATACGATGTCTCAGCTTTACAAATCACGGATCGGCAGGTACGTGGCACACAGCACAGCTAGGGCAATTCATTGTGTCTGTGAAAACAAACATCAAGGTAAACTGTTGCTCCGCTCAGCAGATGACTCTCACTGCCCACAGGACGTTCCTTGACATAAACTGAGACATCCAATAATATTGGTTCCCGGGTGCTACGTGTACTGGAAAATTTCTACCTGTAAAAGGCGTGAGAAGTTGACAACTCGTTCTGCTGAGCCGCTGTGATCTGCAGCAATTTACATGGTAAAGGGGTACTGAAACAAAATTTCGTGGCAGAGATAGCTTGCGGGACCAATTCCTATAAACATGCGTACAGTAGACTCTCAGTAAACGGGAACCTCTTAAAACAGAACTGCTGCTTAAATAGAACAAGTACTCTTGACAAGGGACAATTTTGTGCTTGTAGTCTGTAACCTTGTACATCTTGGCTATTAAATAGAACTTTTTCTTTTGTTCCTTCAGGTTTCACTATGAGCCTACTGTATATCTGCAAAATATCAACAGTGAATATACCTTGGAAGGTATTTTAAATTTATTTCGAAGTTTGCATGAGCGATCAACTCCCTCGCAGCATTGACACTTTCATAAGGGACCATTGGTGACCCCCTTACTTCCTTCAAGTAACCACGCTGCAACAAGTCATGATGACGTCACGGCCACTATTTTTATTTTGCTGTATTTGTACCAGCAGACTATTTATTTACTTATATATCTATTTATCATAGTACCCACAGTTTGCAAGGGCAATGCAGTGAGATCACAAGTCTGTGGCCGGAGCGCAAGCATAGAAAGTTTTGTGCTTCGTGACACAGCTGTCTCGTTTCCTGTTCAAAAGGACCTCCTCATGCGTTCCATGCAGAAGTGCATCAGAGTTGTGTATGCTGGCATGGTTGAAGGTTGCACGTGCCAGCTTGCGATAGTTGCACTTGGCGGCTTATTTTTGGAGCTCTTTCAAACTGAATTTGAGACTTTACGGTAATAAGGAGCCTGTTATTAACTGCCGTGTTTTTACTAACAGGTCTTCAGCTGCAGATTGCAGCAAAAAATCATCACCAGCCTGACTATGCCCACTGTAGGGCAAGGGACCCTCCCATGATCTGGCAATCAACCCATTCTTGTGCTTTCTGTTGCCACGTTACACCTGCAAACTTCTTAATCTCATCTGCTCACCTAACTGTCTCCCCTTCGTGCGTTGACCTTCTCTGGGAATCCAGCCAGCTACCCTTAATGACCAGTGGTTACCCTGCCTACATACCCGGCCCATGTCCATTTCTCCTTCTTGATTTCAACTATTATATCCTTAACCCAAATTTCTTCCTTGACCCACTCTGCTCTTTTATTGTCTTTTGAGGTCTCTTGTCTCTTAAGCAGTGAAAAAACGCATAGCCGAAATTTCTATGTCAGTTACGTTAGTTACCCACTTACGATCTTGTACTTAATTGCACAGTTGACTCACAGAGCTTAAATCTGTTCTTGAATGATCTTTAAGATTTGCTTTACTGGCTCAATGCGTTTACGTGAAATTTTTAAGGCCAATCACTTGCGAGGCAGTAAACTCGGATACTGAGATTGTTTGATGATTGTTCAGTACCCTGGTGTGGTAGACTGAGCTGGATGGCATGTGACCACCATTGGCATGAGTTATCGGTAGGCGTCTTCGTTTGTCAATGTCTTTCGTATTTGCCATAGTATTGTCTATTTTAGTTCTCGGCAGTGTATGCTGAAACAACATCACAACATAAAAGCTGCTGATTTCATTATGTTTCTGTCATATTAGTAAAATAGCACGTGCTTCACTTTTGTTTGGACAGTAAAACAGGCATGATCTTGTTTGGACAGCAAAACAAGAGCTTAAACGGCCTTTGCAGACTGTACAAATCTAAAACTTGAATTTCATGGGGTTGGAACAGACTATGCAGGCGTGCATCACAGGTTAATTAACATTTTAACATCATAATCATACCTGAAACAATAGTGCCTAACTGCACTTGCTAATTTTTTTACACTAAATTACACCATAAGATCAACACTCTGCTGAACATTCCCTGCACCGAGCAGTTAGTTATTGGCAGCTCTGAATATTCATTGTAAATGCTAAAGAGGATGTCAAAGTGGCCTGTTTCTTTGTTGTTTAAATATTCCATGCTTTGAAACCTCTGTGAATGTAAATTAGGCTTCAGAATCAGCATTTTCCATTCAAGCCAAAGATATCTACACTGAACTTAGTTTCAGTTGATAAAGGTCAATGAAAGCAGGTTCATAACTGAACAAGAGCAATTTTCATGCAGCCAATGTCTTAATTAAGAATAAATGTAATTTTTATTAAAATATGACACCCATAAAAAGGGAACCCAGAAATGTGGTGTGCCAATTTTTTTTTTTTTTTTTTTTTCTGAAAATGAAATCTTTTTCCTTGTAGGAAGCCCAAAAGGCACCGCAGCGCAAAAGCCTGGGTGACATGCAGCCTCATACTACCCATACAGAGGCACAGGTTGTGGAACGCAAACGTGACTCGCTGGAAAAAAAGCAAATTGGAGGTGTGGGCGCCGGTGATGCGGTAGAGAAGGATGTTCCGCAAAAGGCAGACAGTCTCCCCAAGAAAGCCCGGCGCACTGGCAAGAAATCACGCAGCAAAGCACGAGAGATCAGCCCCGCAGAAAGTGAACCTCCTCGGACAAGTAACGGACCGCCCAATCCGGAGCCCATGGATGTCGGAGCCACTTCTTGTAAGTCTACTTTTGTCGCTTGTTGGCGGCTGCTCTGTAATCTTGTACAGCTTGAGGAGTTCGGGAGATTGCCTCCGCAGCTGAAGTAGTCCCTCTCATGTGCCAAATAAGTCGCCGACCGTCCAGCTCAAGGTGTTAGTCCATACTGCTGTCCAACTTGTGCAGCCTTGTATTCACCTACCTTTGCAGAGGGAATGCTGCTGCCTTCTAAAGTTGTATACAACTATGGTACCACAAAGCTTCGCAGTGGATGCATTTCTTCCAAACTGCGCGAATGATGTCTCGGAGAAGGCACGAGAGCATAACTGAGCCTTCATGCTATCGTTTTCTCTTCTCTGTGTTGTTTGTTCACACTGTTTTACAAAATTAATTCATACCAACTAGCTGAATTCAGCATTTTATATAAATAGCAGTTTCGTGACATTTTTTATGTACAGTAAAACTTCCTTAATTCGAACTCCGTTATTTCGAAATCCCGCTTAGTTCGAAGGATTACAGTGGTCCCATATTTTGCAATGCAAGTTTGAATGGGTAATTTGAAGCGACAACCGGCACCAGTCCGGTTAATTCGAAAACTTTGGGTGCCGTGTGCCAGTTTCAGATCCCAATTTCGCGGCAAATACGCCGAAACGACGGCCCTTAATAGCCAAAAGGTAATGCAACATAGCGATACTAATGAGTGGTAGCTGAAGCACCCCAACCTCGCTACTTGCAGTGCAAAAAAAAATTTTTTAAATACGGTCTCGTGGTCAACCAAAACGTGTCCCTGCTGAAAACTGGATGTGCTTCACTGCAACACAGGGGCGATGTGCGGCCAGGGTATCTAGCGTGTTTCCAGCAACGTTAGCCGGTCATGGTTCACTCATTCATTCTGAGATTGTAAAGAAATTAATAAAGGAAAGCTTGGCGAAATTCACGATGTATGCGAACCTCCGATTGCCGGTTGCTCTAGCAATTCGGGCCCTTGCACTGCTGGCAGAGTTCTTGCCAGCAACACCTACTTCGAAAACTAAGTTCGAAAGTATCAAAGATCATTTTTTCAAGCCAAAACACATCGCGAATTTCATCATACTGGCTATTAATGAATTCTTAATTTTACCAGAAAAAATGTGCGAATGGTCGCATCATGACGTGCTGACGCAACAAGGTGCAGGCGACATGCTGCTCGCGTGTCACTACTGTGTTGAAGTGAAGATGTCTTGTTTTCGCAAGCGCACATTTCAATTGATCATGACAGCGTGTTTTTTTCATTGGCAGCAACGACGCCTACTGTTCCCCCGTGTTCGCGGCAAAATTAAGATTAGGTATTGCTGGAAAACATAACCCGTGGAGCCGCAACCTAGCCAGCACAGCAAACGACAAGCACTGATAACTTTGAACAGTTCTGAGCTCCTCGAATCCCACATTTTGAATGTTCTGTTAATTCAAAAATCCTCTTAATTTGAAGATTTCTTGTGGCCCCAGTGACTTCAAATTAACGAGGTTTTACTGTTTTAAAATTTAAAATTGCATTGTACAGACCACACCCAGTGCTGCATGCAGACACGTGCACATAGGATACTGCAGGCAAGTATAGAAATAAAGCTTGAATATGCGCTGCCTTGGGATAATAGCGTGGCGGAAGATTTTCGTTTGATCAGTGACGAGCGAAATTCTGGGTACATCTTGGGAATTGATAAAGCAGACTCCTAAAACCTCTGATGGGCTTTGGAAGAAAGTCTTATTGCGGTATTGCTGTCTTTGAAGCGGGGACTTGCTTCAATTTGACATTCATGTGCGTTTCTTCATTTTCCCAGAAAAACTTCCTGAACGGCACTAAAACACCGACAATGAAGTCTGTTTTGCTTCTTTGTTGTTTTTTTTTCTCACTGTTCATGTTTTTGTGCACCTTAGCTACCACAAGATGCGAAGATACGAACTAGCTGAGGCCCAAATGCTGAGTTGCTGAAATATGATGTACATATCTCATTTCTGGTGTAAAATGGCTTGCAGCATTGTAGAACCTTGTAGAAGTATTGGCCTTGCACATAAACGTACTAATCCAATACATCGAACCCACATACAATGCCACGCACACTGTGTGTAGGCATGCATGTGTGCATGTGTCACTTCAGTTTTCATATTAGTTTGACTCTAATTGGTTCGCGCTCCCTGCGCAAATTCATTGGGACTGTTAAGACATGACCAAGCTTACTCGTGTATATACAAACCTCATGTAAATACATACTCGTTCAGTTTTTCATCCCAATTCCGTTACGTGGTAATTTTTGTTGTAGCTCTACTAGTTCAGGAGACAGGCATAGCTGCCACCCTATTTATTGCTTCCAAAAACACCAGGAGAAAAAGGGGCTCAACGGAAAATTAATATATTGGCTAGCCAACATATTTATCGATTGATTTGTGGGGTTAAACTGATTGATTTGTGGGGTTTAACGTCCCAAAACCACCATATGATTATCAGAGACGCCGTAGTGGAGGGCTCCGGAAATTTGGACCACCTGTGGTTTTTTAACGTGCACTTAAATCTGAGCACACGGGCCTACAGCATTTTCGCCTCCATCGGAAATGCAGCCGCCGCAGCCGGGATTCGATCCCGCGAACTACGGGTCAGTAGTAAAATACCTTAGCCACTAGACCACTGCGGCGGGGCTAGCCAACATATTCTGCCATGCAATACGTGCAATGCTGCAAACATTCTCCAAGTCATAGTCGATGGACAGATGACTGCTTGGCTAGCATAAAGGAAAAAAAAACAGTTAAATGTTTGAATGATGTGTGTAGAAAGTAAACGTTCTGCTTGCAGCTTTACAGCTGATTTTCAGGTAGGGCTTTGTGTTACAAACTAATAACTTTTGCCGTCCTATATTATGCTATCGCTCCAACAAATGTGCTAGATATGTGCATATGTATGTAAATATATATACATACATCGAACGTGTTGTGAAAAACTACTGATCGGATGAAGTACTGATCTTGTACAGCCTAATTTGTGTGCAAGAAAAAAAAGCCATAAATATTAGTTATATATGAGCTCAACAATTTTATTTTCCCCTCTTTTTTTTCTAGAGGCCTAGGTAAGTTGCTGTATGTTGTAAGCACCACAGTTAACCTCGATTTTAGCTTGGTTAATACATGTACTTGATAGGCTTGTGTAAGCATAACTTTTTTGGAGTGAAGCGAAGTTTGTTGAATGGCAGCCAGTACGGTATATCAAAATTTCAAAACTATGTAAAATAGCCTGCATTTTAATAGTAGAGTACAACTTATAAGTGAATGCATGCATGCATTCTGTATTTTAAAATATTTATTACTTGGCCCATATAAGTTCATATAACATGCTTTGTAATTTTAGAAAGATGATATCGGGGTGCCTTCAGGGATGGCATCTCAGCAGTCCTCATTACTTTTGATTAGGTAGTTTCACAATATAACTGCACCACATTGCAGTGAAACTACCCTTTCAAGTGTTAAGGTATGTTTATTCATTCATATTAAATCCTCTGATATTGGAACTTTAGATTTCGTGTTGAAGCAAATTCAAATATACTACTGCAGTGTTAATACTGATATTCGAAGTGCTCAGATAATTTAGCAGAGTTTGCAAATGGTGTTCCTTTTCTTCCATTTCAGCAACAGATGAAGATGGTGCCACGCATCCCTCAACGGGGCGTCTGTGCAGGCGAAACGTGCCGCAGAAGAGCTACAAGGAGCCTAGCATTCACACGTAAGTGTGGATGAGACAGTGTTGCCCTATTCGCTGTGCATGAACAACCTTTTCGTTTTGAACGAACTACCGAACTGTCGTAGTGATTATTTTTCTCTTTCCTTTTCAGAAAACTTCGACGACCATAATGATGGGCAGAGGCATGTTTGTGTTGTGTGTACTTGTAACTTATCAAGATTTTCATGCGACGCCATTTGTTTTATTACACCGCGTCCATCCTTCTGATCACGCTTTCTTTACCTTTAACAAAGACAGTCGTCTTTATGTGCATTTTAGCAAATAACACAAGGTACACTTTGTGTAATCTTTTTGATGAACAAACCGTCGAGGAAAGACGGGAGAAGGGTAGATAAACACAATGATAGAGCAGCACGTGCGACATATCAGGTAAAGTACAAACCAAAGTAAACGCTTATGAGGTGTCTTCGTCCTAGAGTAACTTTCTTGGCAGAACCTCGACGACCTCTACTGGAGTCGACTTGAAAGCACTGGTGCTGTTAAGCCGAGTGCGCTGGATGTTCAAATTCAAGAGGCCAGACTCTTGCTACTTGGCTTTGCTGCCTGTCTTGCTGAAGGAAGGTCAACGTCACGACAAGCCCAGATGCTCGCATGATATAGCCAGTGCTGTCAGTGCCGGTCTCTTCAATATGAACTTCAGTAACCCTGAAACCAACTGCTGCTTTTGCCAAGCTAATTTGCTAGCCGTTCGCAAGGGCATGTTTGGACTTTAGCAAAACACATTTGCTGCCGGAACAATAGCTAATTCTTCATTGGACAAGTGTTGGCCGGCACTGTGATTCTCTGCCCATCTCTCGCCGTCTTTGCCTTGCAGTCAATTTGTGAATAGACGGGCCAACTAGCCCGCAACTAAGCTCATGCATAAACTGCGTTTCATTGTAACAATGCATATGTGCTACTGTTTTATTGAAGAACCACTGTATGTACGTTGCGTGACACGATTCTCGTAATATGCAAGAGAATAAAGATTTTATGATGGGGAAAACTAACAAAGCTTGTCACTTTATTGTCTCCTGCCTCCTGTCCTGAATTCCCACTGAATAAGAAATTTGCTTTTTCGGAGACTGTAATGGCCTTTGTAGCGCTCATCTGCAGGTTATGAAAGCAACAAATAGTTTTTCGTTTGCACAGAAAACGACAAATGAAGGCAATGATTCCTACCAAACGTTGAAAACATCAACACAACTGCACTTCTACTAATAGCACTGTACAATTCTTTAAAACGCTTTGTTTTGATGTGTACTCTAAGTTTCACATACGTAAACCTTAAAAGGAATCACTTGTTAAATGAAACAAAATGCAAATTGTTCACGCCTAGATTTTATCATATTTTGATGCATTCAAAATAAGTGCCAGTACTATTTGCATTCTGAACTTAACAAGAATTTGTTGACAATAGCTCCTCAATATCTACCAGGACTAGTGTGATGTCTTTCACTGTGGCACTGCTGAAGTGGCCGTGATCTAATGAAGCTTGGTAATACGACACTTTCTTAAAATTCTCACTGCAATATTTTAGATCCAGAGCATCTGTTGCTCGGGTCTACGTCTGGCGGCGTCTGCACTCTCACTGCGCATGCGCAACTCTCCTGCGCTCCCCCTCTCGCCTGCAAAGCCTTGATTCTTGATTGAGTTTCTTGATTGAAAAAGCCGACTTGTCAAACTGCACAACCGTTCGCTGGCCATCCTGTATATATGCAGTACAACTCTACAACAACGAAAAATTCGCGGTTCCCCGTAGGCAGTCCATAAGAGTCGATGCATAAATATCGTCACCGCAATGAACACGTTTTCTTCTGCCGTCCCGCTACAACGAAATTTCACCATGCAATTTCAGGCTCGCATATTTATTGTTTCAAGTTTTATTATTTCCAAAAACAAGGTACAAAATCTAAGATATAGACGGGGGTCCCAGAGGCAGAGACTCTAGTGGGAACCTCGATTTGCTGATACAAATCGACGGTAAAATTTATACAAAGCAACAGAAAATTCTTACAATATACGGACATCAAAATGCACTTTTATATCACAAATCAAGCCAAAACACGCAACATGGTAGAAAAAAAAAACGAAGAACAAAACGAGTCAAACAGGTAAATGATCACAAGTAAGGTTATTCGAGATAATGATTTTTGACAGACTTTTTGAACAAAGGAATTGAAGTGCAACGCTTAATGCTAGAAGGTAACGCATTCCAAAAGGATATCGCACTGAAAGCGGAAGTTTTTTGCCCATAATTAGTATGAGCGGGGGGGGGGGGGGGGGGGGTAACAGGCAATCTTTATCAGCCGCAAGCCTGGTCACATTATTATTCTGCAAAAGATCAGATGTAATAAATGGGAATGCGAGTTGATTATACAGCAGTTTGCGGAATAAGGTCACAAGATTTAACCGGAACAAAAGATTCACTGGCAAGATATTGTGAGAGCGTAGTAATGTGTAGGGGTTCGATTGCGAAGAACTAGAAGTGACAATGCGGATTGACTAATTTTTAATGTGCAGTATTGATGATAAATGACAAGCATAAGTGTTGCCCCATGAGACTACACCTTAAGTAATATGACTATTAATGAACACAAAATACAGCGCCAGTAGAGCTTCACGTGTTTACTGTGTCGTAAACACAGTCTTCAACATTTTGATGTATTTTCAGAACTTGAAAATACAACGTCGAAGTCTAAAACAGGTGTTGGCACCACCAGAAACTGCCGCTGTTCAGCAAGCATGGGCACCCCCATTGCTCGGTAGGGATGGGAATGAGACTGTTCTGCTTTTGCCACTGGCTTGCTTTCGAGCCGCAGACGATTCGAAGCTGAAGCTCGGCTGCTCAGTTCATGGTTTTCTTTCACACAGCTGTGCGAGACGATGCCTTTTTTTGATGCCAATACATATCATTTCGTTCACGCTTGGCCATTGTGGTAACTAAACGGAGCAGCTGTTCGTCCGCATTATCAATAAAATCAGCTAACCGCGAGTGGTGGATAAGAATGGCATAGAATGAGGCAAAAGTTACCGCTCCACAATGCCCTGCCTCTGTCTCGGCGTTGTCGGATATACTTTGACGGCAGACAGCTGCTGGTGTTAATGCAGCTGTTCGGTTCATTCACGAAAGCGATTGTAAGCCTTGTTTTAGCGTGCTTTTCACTATGGCCTCGCAATGCATGGGTGAGAATCGCGTCGTGGTGCTGCTAGGAAAGAATAGAAAGCAGCGGACACTTTTTAAATTTTGAGAATAAGCGTTCCTTTGTTTTGATAGCTCAGATCAGGTATATTTTTTTTCGATTTCACTACAACGTAATTTTCGCTTCAACGAAATTTTTTTCCGTGCCCCATCAGTTTCGTTGTAGCGGGGTTCGATAGTAGGCACTGGATCTTGACCTTCAAGGTAGTGCCAGTGGGAGATTTCTCATGTGTTAATTAGCAGCATGCGCATTAACTAAAATCAGACTGCTGGTATCTGTGTCTAATCCGAGTCATCTGTCTCTCGCTGCCCATTATCAGTGATTGGCACTTCCCAGCAGGAAACACTGGTCTAGTGCTGCGGGCCTTGCGCCGCCTCGAGTTTCTCTCCAGCACAATGCCAAGATGAGCTTCAATGTCGCCATCAGTGTAAGTGTTAGCGCTCACTGCATATACACATGGTTACCTTTAGCGGAAGATGTCACTTTTTTCTAGTACAGAAATGCGATTGGATGATTTGAACCTGACAGTGTAACTGTACCGAAATCAGAGTTTGGGGAACATAAAAATATTATAAACTTTTACTTACAGAATTTGCTACAATCTTCTTGGTTCTTAGGGTTGAAAGCAAAATATAGAGCTTGGGTAATGATTGACAACCAACAGCACAAGTGAACACATTAAAATAGTATGCTAATAAAGGCACCCGCCATGATGCTGAAAGCAGACAAACAACACTTCACAGCTGTTTGGAAGGTTTCTTCTGCATATATCTTTTCAGCATTTGGCCACACTTATATTCATGTTGGCCCTAAATATCCCTAGGAGGATACTAGAACAAAATATAAGGGGTGATAGTTGAGCTGGTCTGTTAATTTAAAGAAGCAGAACAATTGTGTAAACACAGCCTCAGTGGCCCTGTTAAAAAAAGTGTTTTCTATGTAAACAAAGTAAGTCCTACTGTCTTCCCCTTATTTTTGAATCGTTTAGTATTTCTGGTTCTTATGCTTCAGCCAGAGCCGCAGTCAGGTGGCCTGCATGCATGCTCGCCCCCTTTGCAGTAACTTAACATAATTACACAGGAAGTGGTAGATGTGTTAAAGCCTTGCATCGTGATGTCCAACCCTTTACTTGATGGATGAAGTGGTGTACCTGGGATAGAAGCACTTGTCTTTCTGGAAGTGAAAAAGCCTTTTTTTCTAATAAACATGCACAGTGTCTGCAGTACACGTTAGTGCTTTCCGCCTCGCCTATGTTTCGGCTAATTTTAGCAGTGTTTTCTTTTTCTAATGTGGCCATGCTGGTTATTCTGAAAAGCAACCCTTTCAAAGGTTAAATTTGCACTAGTAAAGGGTAGACTGTTTTACAGTGAGAGCTGTTATAAGATCATAACAAGGGTATTTTTTGGTGTTGTAGTTGCCTGTCGCATTTGCCAATGTGCGTAACCAGTATTGAGCAAAATAGAAGCTGAATAAATGCTGAGAATTGAATGGGATTTGAACGCAGGCCCTCCAAGTGGCTGCCAAGTATTCCACCGCTGAGCCACGTCGGTGCTTACAACTCCATTGCAAACTGACCCTAGGCAAGCTTGATGTCGGTTAAGGAATTGCGTTAACATGTGTAAAAAGCATTTTAGAACAGCCATGTGTCACATTGCGTAACAAGTGGGTCGTTTTAATGCAATTGTGGTAAAGAGCTCGTTTCTTGAAATTTGTCGTCGGCGTCTTTGTCGTTGGTTGAGAGCAAAAAATCGTCTTTGCACGACCGAAAAATCGAGAAAGATGCACATAAAAAAAAATTGAATATATTCGGGGTTCAAGTGTGGATCAAATCAGTGGCTTGCATGGCAAGCGGGTGTTTAACCACACAGCATGCTTCTGCTTGTGAATACAGTGAAATCGACTTCCTCTGCTTGGAAGATTGGTGAAAGTAACTTTCATGCTTTACAAACACATGCGTCCTGTATATTACAGGTTTCAGAATACAACATGAAATATTGCTGTAATGCGTAGTACGCATTCGTAATGCATAGTACGCAAATCGGTAAGTGGAAAATGTCACAGGCATCGTGTAGACATAGCAGTAGTGTATTTATTGAAAAACAATTTTTTTTATCTCATTTAAATAGTGACTTGGAGCTTGCCATACATTATAACAGTTCAATGCTAAACAAGAGGGCCTGCACTTGCTAGTTATGAAACTGATTCCAGAGCCTTGAATTCCATAGTGCATGCTGATGTGACCCTAAACCACAATGGTGCGCACTTATTCCAACAGTTCAAATCACATACAGCATGAATGACAATGACTTGAAAGCATGACACAAGACAACACAGTGCAAAAATAAGAGCAATAGATGCCAGTCGGTTCCACATTGCCACAAGGCAGTGATGCCATGGCGTAAAGGAACAGATGTAGATCCTAAAATTTTGGCTCACATGTGCATGAAAACACAAAAACTCAGCCTTCATCTTTCACATTGTGCATGGTTTCAATTATGGATAAACAAGCACCCCAAGTGCAAGCTGACACCCTAATCAAAATTGATCAATTCCTTATAGCATTTTCACATCTCTCAAATGTATTACGCAGTTAGTATGCCTTCACAGCCACACATTCCCAACTGGGCGAACCCCTGTTCTGGGAAGAGAAAGTGTTCTGATGATAGATGTTCCTTTATTCAGCAGACTTATTGCCATTCAAGGACTAATGCCTTATTTTTCATTGGCTGTAGAATACTGTACCCTTCGATGATAAAACAGCCCACATGCCATACCATGCCAGGCTGGAATGTCAAATAATGGTGTATCATTACACCAACAATTTACAGAATTTGAAGTATTAGCAACATTTATTCTCTAAGGCACAAAATACAGTTTCAATTTACAAAATAATATTGTCTTCTCATAACATTTATAACAGGAAGCTTTCCCGCCGTTCTGAACACGCACATCCTTTCACGTGTAACACTATTGTCCTAGTTTTGTGGAACACAAAGGATTGGCAAATGGGGAGGCTACATGATGGTACTGAGCCTGCACTTGGTCAGGCGTGAGCAGCCTTCATCGGACTTCTCGACCTTGTAGAAGTACTCGGCGTGACCATTGCGCTCGCTCAGGAGCCGCATAAACTCTTCGTCGTGGGTGATGACGATCATCTGGAAGTTGCGTTGGTTCATACGTGCCTGGACAATCTTCCCCAGCGACAATGCCAGACCGTGTATGTTGCTCCGGTCCAGATTTGTCGTGGGTTCGTCCAGAGCAAGTATGCCGCAGTTGTGGCAGAAGTTCTCGGCAAGCGCCAGCCGAATGATGAGCGACGCAAGCACCTTCTGGCCCGCACTGCAGCGGCCCCTCATGTCCTGTTCCACTTTTCCTTTTATCATGACCACTCGGTAGTTATAGGTACGACGAGAGCCCTCGATGCCCTTATCGTCCGTGTCGGTTCTGATTTGGATGTAGTCGATGTCATCGCCGCAGTAAGTGTCCTGCCAGAGCTCCTTGATGACCCGGTTGATGTCCTTCATCTTCTGCTCATGGTACTTCAGCACGGCATAGTTTACAGCTCTGTAGTACATGTCGAGGTCCTTGCTGATGAACTCCTTCACATGCATCTCAGTCAGTGCTTTTGTGTACTTTTTCCCGGCATCCTTAAAATGCCCGCTGAGCTCCTTCTTAGCAGCATCGATCTTTACTCTAAGCTCCCCTTCCCGAATCTCCGTTGCTCTCTTGTCTTTTTTGAGCTTTTCAATCTTCTCCGAAATCCTCTGCTTCTCGGCGTCGAGGTTACCCAGTCCACAGCGCTTCATGTCATCCCTGATTCCCTCCATTTTGTCAACATGCTGCTGCTTTCTCTTCTGAAGCTCCTTCACGTGCAAGTTGTCCTTTAGCTCGCGCTCTCTCAGTTCCTGCCGCGACAAACCTTGCTCGAGACGCCTCACGTGAGCAGCCTTCTCTTCCTTTTCGCTTTCTAGTTTCCGCCCGTGCTCCCTGAGTGACTCCAGCTTCTTCCTAACGTCCAGCAGCCTCTGAGGGTTTCCGCTGTCACTGTACTCCTGGATCTTGTCGAAGTGCTTCCGAAGGTCCTCTATTTCTAATGTGCGCTGGTTTACCTCTGACCGCAGTCTGTCGAGCAGGTCCTCTGTTTCGCCTGTCGCATTGCTTTTGGCCTTCTGTGCCTTGTCCAGTTTGTGTTGGTGCTGTTGCAGCTCCTTTCTGAGTGCTTCCAATGAACTTTTTAGTGTAACGCTATCAGACTCCAGTTTAGTCTTTTGCTCGTGCAATATCGACTCCTCCTTCATTTTTGACTCGAGTCGCAACTTCGCACTCTGAGCATCCTTGAGAGACATGTCCAAGCTGTGGAGTTGTTCAAGCTTGGAACGGCAGGCATGCAAGTTCTTGTCGTACATTTTGCTTTGGCTCGTGAGATCCTGTATTTCAGCAAGAATACTCTCAGTGGACTTGACAGAGCCAAGCTGTTGCACTCTGGGAGACTTGGATGCCAGGCTGCGACGAAGTGAGTTTATGTCGAGTTCCAGGCGATCAATGCGTTCAGCTTCGTTAGCCACAGAATTCGCCATGGCCAAGTCAAACAGGCGATTTTCCAGAATCTCTTCTTCCTTAGCCAGTTGAGCTTCCAGAGACGTCTGCTCAGCTTTCAGCTTTTCAATCTTCTGCTTCAGCTTTGGGATGTCATGAGTCCTCAACTGTGCCATCTTTGTTTCATCACCCTTAAGCCGCTGCATCGCATTGAAAAGGTTTTCCTTTTCAGATATCTCGTCAGACTTTTTTTTGGTCTCATTGGGCAGTGTGTCGATGCTCCTCTCCAGGTCAGCAATGAGGTTTTTAACCAACTCCCTTTTCTCAAAATCTCGTTTGCAGAGCGGACAACACGGTTTCGCTCTCAGGGACTTGGCAAAACTTTTATACAGGGCAAGCTTACCACTGACAGTGCTAGTTTCTTCACGCACTTTTTCAATGAACTGACTGAGGTCACTTATGCTTTCATCCAAGTTTTCAGAACCACAGACAGCAATGATCTTTTTCCGGCTCTTTTCAAGCTCGCTTTCCTTATTCCTCAAGTCCTCAGCATGCATCCTAAGCTGCGCCTCCAGAGAGCTCTTTTCACCAAGGAGCTTGTTTATCGTGCTCCGAAGGCAGCTGACATCACCTTCAATTTGTGTTGTCGCTTTCTTTACATGCTTGCCATAGTCTGATGTGGGCACACTGCCTAGAACCTCTCCAAATTTTTCTTTGTTCTCATCGAAAAGCGACTTAAGTGCCCCAGACTTCTCTCCAATCTCCTGTTTGATCCTATCGAGCTCAGCTTGCTCTTTGCTGAAACGCTGGGCGTTAAGGAGGTCTGCGTTGAGCATGTCCAATTTTCCAGCAATTTCATCCTTCAGTGTCTGGCTGCTGTCAATCTTTTCTCGCAGGCTTTCTCGTGAGTCCTCCCCTTCCAGAGCTGTGATCTCTTGTTTGAACCTCTCAATCTCGCTGTTCAGATTTCTCACCTGCGAGTTGTAAGTCTTGGCATCAAGGAGTTCCTTGCGAATCCTCATAACCTCTTTGCTGTTTTCGTCAATACTCTTTCGTACAGAATCTAGTTTCTGCTCACACTTAGACTTCAGCTCTCGCGCAGAGTCTATTCTTCCCTGCAGAGCCTTCTCCTGCTCCTCACATTCCTGCTTTGCGTCCTGAAAACGTCTTTGGGTTTCGTTCTTTTTCCTCTCAAGTCCCGCAAGGACAGCTGTAACTTTGTCCTTGAGCGAATCGCTGGAACTAACGTCAACATTTAAACATTGACTTCTGTTCAATCGCTCCAACTTCGCTTCCACTTTCTGCGATGTCTCCTGCACAGCCTGTTGTTCACTTTGCAGGTGACCTAACACGGGGAGCAGCTTTTTATGTTCGTCGCTATTAGCGCTCAACAGCGAGCATGCTTCCTGGAGAGCTGTCTTCTCCCTTTCCAGGGATGCCTTGTCTTCCAGCATCTTAGTTTGAAAGTTTTCTATCTCTTGCTTCAACTGCTCCTCTGAACCGGTGAAGACATCTTTCAGGTTCAGTGTGATTCGCTTGATTTCGTTTTCTGTGTACTGAAGCTGCTCTTTTTCAGCCGAGAGCTTCTGCTGAAGGTTTCGCTCCTTGTCCAGCTTCTCTTCGAGCGCCTTCCAAGCAGTGCTCAGCGGTTCTAGCCTATCCTGAATGTCGCGTATCATGCTGGCGCAGTCTTCAAGCCGCTGCTCCGATTTTGCGACTTCCTCTTCGTATTCGTCGGCTTTTTCCTTGTTAGCTTGCAGAAACTTGATGGTTTCCCTCATCATCTTCACTCCGTTTGTGTACTCGATCTTCTGCTTGCGAATCTGCTCCAGGGCCTTTATGTATTGGGTGGCTGCGAATATGTTGTCAAACTTGGTCTTAAGCGCCTGCCCTTCGGAGAGCGGCCAGTTGGAATCACTTTGATGGCAGAATATGACGTTCTCCAGTATGGCACGTGGGACTCCCAAGAGTTCGATGACCGTGGCGCCGACGTCGAAGCACCTCGGCGTGGCTGTGGTTTTCGTGCCGTCTTTGGCGTACTGCACAAGCGCGGTGTCGACAGTCTTGAACGTAGTGCTCGTCTTGTTTTGACGCAAAAGGAAACTTCGCGTCAACACGTTGGCGCATCCCGTGACGTCAATAAACTTCAGTTTAATCTGGGCGTTCACCTCGATCTCACTGTTGAGCTTCGGGTCGTGGATGAACACTTTACCTTGACCCGGAGGCAAGTCTCCCGTAGTGGCGTTGCGCAGACACTCGATGATGGTCGTCTTCCCCGTACCATTGCTGCCCAGAATCAGCGTCAGCGGCGAGAAAAACGTAATGATTTGCCTGTCGGCCTCTTGCGGACCGAAGCTCCTAATGCCTTGAATCTGCAGCTTTTCAAGCATCGACATTTTGAGGTAGTAAAGTGAACTCGCACCAACCGAACACTAATCACTCCCAATCACCGCCTTACAGGCGGAGACTCCGCGCATTCCCGCGCAGCGATGAGTGTTCTGTTCTGACTTGCTTTGACACGCTTGTGGTTTACAGCTAGCCAAGCTAAGCCGCAAGCCAAGTTCAGTTAATGTCTGAGCCAGTTCGAGGAGAGATTCAAGCCATTTCAAGCCAGTTGTTTCTTCCTAAACACGGACAGCCGTTGAAGCGTACGGTCGCACTACCTATGGGGACGCTACCCGTGTCGTAGCGATGCGCAGCCGTTGCGGGCAGCGGACAGCTGCGTTTATGGTAATGCTGTGGCCACCGGAGACGTAATTAAATGGTGACCAAAGTCATTGTAAGGTTCCTGAAGAAGAGGATTGTGCTCGCTCTCATCTTCGGCGTGTCGCTTCTGTACTGCTTATCGTCGCTGTTAACCGAGGTGGGTCACGGTCTGCCGACTTCTCGTGTCCGCTGCCTCTTGGTTCGGCACCGCTCCTTGGTGCTTCTCTGATGCAGAGAAACCTTTAAAGGAGAAGTTGCTTTGCCGGACGCGATTCAGCCGGTTTGTTTACGCAGGGATCGGATCGAGCAGTCGTGAGGCCTACGCTTGCGCCTAATTTCCGCGTGTGAATTTTTGGTTTCAGGATTCGCTGAGCGTCGAGACGAACGAAACTCTTGGAAAGATTTCGCTGCCGCCGAGTTCCTTCAAGTGGCATGTGGATAAAGAAAAGGGCAACTCGAGTGCCCCCGTTAGTTGCAGAAACTCGGTACAAGGAAAAGTCCTCGTAGCAGATGATCGAGGTAAGTGGAGCTTGGCGGTCGCGATCCGATTTGGGGTCGGCGCGTTTAGAGTGCTAAGGTGTAAATGTCAAGTTCTGCGTAAGGGTTTTGTGAAGCAACCGAACATCAAACGAATACTTTCGCTGACGCTCATTGGCTAAACGCAAGCAGCAGTGTTTTACTTTCGGACCCTGCACCTAATCATCTGGCCCGTGTTTGCACGTGCGCTTATCTAATTATTACGTTATGCTATTGGTATTCCTTTCCGGAACTGAGCTGATTAAATGCAATCTGTTGGCACGATGCCGGAACATGAGCCGCTTATGCGGCAAGAAAAGGCCGGTGTCGTTTGACTTTTAACGCGAGTCAAAAGCGGCCTGCGCGTGCTCCCGTACTTGGCCGTAAATTTGCTGCACGTTGTGATTCGCTTGGTGCTGCCTTCGTCTAAAACAGAAGTTTAAGAACAAAAATATTGTATCGGGTAGTATTCTTGTTCTTCAAAACGTTATGTATTTATTGCTCTCTTGAGGAGTTTTGCTTTGATTACATTTTTAATAACTTATTCTTGTTAATGGGAGCTTGCAATGCCAAAATTCAGAGCAGCGCGAAGCTTTTGTTGGATGATTGTTTTGGGTGATATAGGGATGCCGGCTAAATCATAGGTTTCTTTGAAGCATAAATTACTGTTCGATAAAGCAGAAGATAAGCGGAAACAAAATTATGTACGCATGAGTGGTACAGATTGTATTTTTCAGGCCAAAAGGACACGTCTAGGGGAACTTAAAAAACCTGCTAGGTTGATATCGCTGGTATTGTGTAATGTGCCAATACTTGTGGCACAGACAGAGTTTAGCCTGTAGCAGTGGCACGGAAACTGGAATATTGTTTAAAAAACAAACAAACTGGTGTTGGCATTGTAGGTTACGTCTGCCAAAGATCAGAGGTGGCATCAAATGGCTGTTGCATCGCCGAAGCTTCCAGCACACGACGCTACTGCTGCGATACGTGCCAGCCCAATGGTTGCTGCAGCATCTACGAGTACTGCATCTCGTGCTGCATGCATCCGCAAAAGGTGCTGACAACTGCTTCTTTGCAGTGTTGTAGTCTTCCCCTCATCTCAACTTGGTGTGTCCTCAAATTACAGTTTTGTTAAGATGAAACGAAAGAAAAACATTGAGCATTGCTAGAATAATAAAGTACACCATATCTCCTTGCAGTGGCAGGTTTACTCTGAAGAAAAATTAAACCAGTCCTTCGCCAGGGAAATCTGAGTAAACAGCAGAGCTAACAAGTGAGCCCCACCCCCTGGCAAAAGCAGATTGAGTTCTTTATCTATTGATCTATCTAGCTTCATTTCTTTCTATATTTCTTACCCACCTCCTTTCCTCCTGCTCTGCCTTATACTAGTCCACCTCACTCTCTTTCCCCGCCCTTCGCTATGCTATACTGTGTATGCTCATGTCATGGTTTACCCTCTCACCTCCTTTCCCAAACATCAGTTCTCCTCACCCATGCCATTCTTAAACTGTACTATACAAGACTGTGCTATGCTTTACTCTCTCTTGTTCTCCTTTTCCTCCTCACATTTTCATCACACTTTCTTTTCTTACACCCTTGCTATACTATGGATATGCTATGCTAGAAACTGCTTGGCATATGTCCACTGTCTGTGGCACGTAAGCTGTGCTATACAAAAGCTATGCCACGCTTTGCCCTCTACCATCCTCCTCTACTCCCTCCTCAATCTCGCTTCTCTTTCCCACCCTCATGCTATGCTATACTATGCGTGGCTGTGTTATGCTATTAACTGCTGGGCCTGCCTTCAGTGGTTATGTGCATACTCTCCGAGTTCTCTGTGACACCTGCCTTACTCTGGACTCAAACAGCTCTGCTGTTAAAAGAGTATGCTATGTCGCACAGTTATAGTATGACTCACTGCATGTTTCATGCCCTGTGCCGTTAAATTCTCAAGCCACTCATTGCAAGGTGCTACCACCTTAGGTGATTTATCAAAAGACACATACAGAAAGGGCACAGCACTCTTCCTAATACTGGCACAGTTGTGGTACACAATCCTCAAGGGGTGTCCCCTTTGGAAGCCATTTCTATTCTCCGGTGGGGGGGGGGGGGGGACTTTTTGTGGCAACAAAGGGAAGGCTACAGAGCCAAAGTGGGCATGTGCCACTGCTGTAGAATATAGTGCCACAAATGTGGCCGTGCTTTTTGTGTGAATATAATAATAAAAAACACTGAGACACTGCACGCACCGAGGAGACATTCATATTTGTTGTAGCTTTCTGAAAAGTCATTTTGCATTTTTTGTGTCAGAAAACGTCGCAGATTTCATGGGAAGAAAGCAACATAAACAAATTCAATGTTGTTCGATGGGGGTGCTAATTCTTGCTAGTTTATTTTTCATTATTATCTAGAACAGCGCATGAGGTACATACAAGAAAAAACTATGTTTCAAAAGTTCTAACCAGACATAATAGAAAAGCCATGTGCTGTATGCATTTGTGTTATGTGTCTCCTCCATCCTGTGTCTATGTTTCGCTTTTTAAACATACTTGTGGATTACGAATATGCCCAAGCATTGGCTTTGGTGAACATCACAACAGACAAAAGGTACAAATGCAATAATCTGTGCCTTTATGTCACTTCTCATATGTTCATTCCCTGTTCATGCACTGTTGTAGACATTTATTAGTTGTTTGGTGGTATAGTGTTGGCTGACCCACTGTCTTGTCTTCAATTGTTGCCTCTCTTCTCCCCCCTCTCTTTTCCTTTTTTTTTCACTTCCTATTCTTGTTTTAGAACACTTCATGCATAAAAGAGTCATATTGCAATCACACGCAGATCACAATACTGCAGAAGATCCTAGGGAAGGCATCAGACACCTTCAAAATGTTGGTGGCATCCATCACCGACCACTTCGAGCTGTGCCTCACTAAGTGCAGGACCTCGTCTGATGTACGTATGGCTCTGTGGTGGTACGTTGATCAGCATTAAATGTAAAGTCCACTCTGTTTTCCTATGCTTGAAGGCTTTTAATAATATTAGTATTAACAAAGGCAAGAAGTGTGGTGTTAAGTCGCTGCAAAACAAGTTTGACTTTTATCTTCAACTTCATGATATGAGGAGTTCTTTTAATGCATAGCACATGTTCAAATGTTGCATTGTTTAACTAACCAACACTGTAAGAAACAACACGAAGTATTTACATTGGGATAGCAAGCAGTCGAATTGATTATGTGGCTATGAAATTGGTGTGCACCGCGTCGACATTCTTGCACGGGACAGCACTAAGGAAGCAGTGATCAAGCTTGTTGTCCACTTCATTGTACTAATCATGCTTGTTGGCGAGTACAATTATGATGAGCATATGTATCTATGCTTTTCCAACAGAGTGTGCATCATGAGAACTCGTACCGTGATCCCAAGGCAAAGCATTGCTATGCTGACGAGCCGCCCAGCCAACAGATGTCGACGCAAAGCCAGCTTATGAAGGAGTGACTGATCAGCTGCTGACGTCTATGTGGAATTCTCCCGGTGTTTTGTTCTGGTTGCTGCTGCCTTTCAATATCTGAGCTCACTCAATGTGCCCAGCTAGCTAGCCAAGCGTAGCAAGTGCCTCATTGCAGTGGGCTACGCTTTATTGTGCTCCTGCTTTCAAGGCAAAGCTGATCGCTTGCCTTGAAAGCAAGTATGTGTGCCTGGTGTGTTAAAGTGGCATGATTCAGCGAGCACATGACAGCAGCTCATTTTGTTGCATTAGCAGTTAATCTCGCTTTATTGATAATACTTGCTCATTGTAGCTATTACATCGCAATTGTCGGACCCGGTGAACAATTTTATTGTAAGATGTACGTACTTTCATTGTGCATGTAGTTCAGTCTTGCTTTGTCTCTGTAGGAACATTGGTTTAAGAACTTCTACTGTGTTTTCCTGTGCTTGTATTCTTTAAATTTTTCGAAAGCTGTTATTCTGAGATATCTGGTTTGAAGCACTCACAGTGGCCCTGTGATGCAAAAAGCAACGGATATATTGCGTAGGCTTGCTCGTAGTTAGTGGCTATTGCTCAGGCTGTCATTGTTAGTCATTGTTGCTTTATAGCACAGACCGGTCTGTCCAAGCTGCTCAAGACAAATGGGCATTGGTAGTCATCATCGGTAATGTTTGGCTTTTCAGCAGTACTATGCAGGATAAATGGATTTTTCATAGGCAGATCTCGTAGCAGGCTGCATTTTGAACAGAAGCGAGAACGGTGCAGGCACCCTCAGCCACTTGTGATTCACTGTCACCAACGTGAAGAACTGAGAAAAAAATAACATGGTTAAGTGATCAAGTATACTAAGCAGGAATGCACATGAAGCAGGATTCGTCGGCTTCATTAGTCTACGCAGCGCTGCTTCATAACTCAAAACTTCTTCATCTGTCAGACTTGCACAAAACATTATTTTGCGGTGCGGCATGATTTGGTTCAACTTTTAAAGTTTGCAGCTGCCCATCTGCTGATTAGCTCACAGATGACTAAAACCTCAGAATATTTATTTGTTACATTTTCAAAGTTTTTTTTAAGTGCACTGCTACACAGAGTGACACCTTATGAAACACTCATTACCATCAAATACTTTGGGGTTATTCCAGCTCAAAAATAATTTTCAAGCCCACAGTAAACTGAGCTACGTATTTCAACACACAATATGTCACACTTGCGATCCGGTGTACAGGTGCAACACGCCGACGCAAGCATTTAAGCTTAGACGAGTTGGCAACTTTTGCCATCTGCCTGCTTTTTTATGTCGTTGGCTAGCGTGTGCTGTGAAGATCATCGAGATGATTTCAGTCATGAGTAGGACTCATTCGCTGGAAAGGGTTGAACAGAGATTGTGGCATTACTGCTTCTTAGATACAAGTGTCCTTGCACGTTTTCTTGAAGATGACGAACAACGATCATCGAGACGGCGGTACGCGCTTCATATATGGGTCTTGCACATGGTTCACATTGTCCTGCTTTACTTTGGTAGAACAGTCACAGAGTCGAGCCTCTTTTTGTAGAAAAAGAAAAAAAAAGTGCACTCTTTGTCACAAATGTGTACTATAATGGCGATACCTTGTGGGCTTTATATGTGCCGCTTAAAAAACTGCCTTCGTTGAAGAAGAGGCTTTTTTTTTTTTTCACATTTGTAAGAGTATTTTCAAATTCTGTGCTGTTTGCCAGTCTAAGCGACCAGTACTTTCATATTGGCCTAGATCAATTTATCTCCTTCAGGTGCAGTGTTTGCTTAAGAGAGCACAACTTGTGTTTGCCATTTCTTCCGGCTGGTGGACAAACAGAAGCTAGATACATAGTGCATAGGAGAAACTGAACTTTCTGCATAGGCTGCGTATCATTGCAGCCGATCACTTCGATGAAGGCGCCATGATGTTCGACATGCTGTTCCTAGACCATTCTCACTTTTTTCTTCCATCAAAATGAAAGCAACCAAAAACAAATTGTGCATGCATGTTTTAAAACTTGATTTAATTCTTGGTATGCAAAAATGGAACGTGACTGATTGCAGAATAATTAGAAATCTAATGACATGCTAGTTGCAATTAATTACTGAAACTTGCACAGTATGTATCACCTTTTTTTTTAATGTAGCATTAAGTGCCTTAGAATTATGTTGCGTAGATATGACATGGTTGCAGATAGTTCGTCAGAACTAGCGCCTGAAGGGGTTATGTACATAGTGTTTCTTTCATACTTGCGTCAACTCTTGTACAGTGCATTGTGACGACTCCTCTTTCATACGTTACTATAGTCACATATGTTCAAGGCTTCTGGCGAGATGCCTTCGGACATGTACTCCGTTTCACAGTAATCTTGCATTAGAGTGGAACCTACCATATCTGCTTAGAGATGGAATCTTGGGTTTGTTCAGTCTTTGTCAAGTTTCTGGACATTCAGTTTTAACTCACGGCTAGAAGGTAGCTGTTGTTTTCAAATCGCTGTCTTCATCTGTCGACAGCAAGCGTTTGAACATCAAAACAAAGACAGAATCTCTGCTATATATCACCCCCAGTATGCAGGGCTTGACAGACTATGCTGCTTTACGGTCCACTTCAGAGGTACAGGGGTTATGGTGCTTCGTTGCTGACCGGAAAATCACTGGTACGATTCCAATCATGGGGACTGCATTTTGATGGAGACAAAATGCTTGAGGCTTGTGCACTGTGCGGTGCATGCTAAAAAACACGAGATGGTCGAAGTTTCCACAGCCTTTGACTACAGCATGCCTCACAATCGTATTGTTATATTGTCATCAGAAATTATGCTTTTTTGTGTGTGGTTTGAGGCTGTTTTCCTGCATTTGCTACATTTTTCTGGGTCATGTCAGCTTTAGAAGCTCCCACTTAAACGCCAGATTTTTTTTTAATGGGGCACGGTAGAGGAATTTTTCTTACACAGGCCACATGCTACATAGTTTGAAAACTTTATTGGTGAGATCATTTGCACATACCTGTTGTCGTACAAATCAAAAGGACTTTTAAAGATAGGTGTCCAGAGGCCTTGGTTGTTCTCAGTGCACATGCATTGAATGCAAAGCACGCTTCCGGTTAGCGCAACAGCCACTTTTTTTTTTTTTTTTTTTTCAAGTAGTATGCGTACCAAATAAACCCAAGGCCTGAACACCCAGTTTTAATACTCTAAGGTTTTAAGCAAAAACTCTGCAGGCAGTGAGTGGAGAATTTCTCCATGCGCCATGGTATGCTTATAAATAGGCACTGATGTTTTGCACACGATTATGACATGTAAATCTGTTGTTACTTTGTTTTGGGGATTTGTATGTGTTGTATTGTGAAGAATGTTGTTGTCGGCTGCCTTTATGCATGTACATAGCTGCCTTTCTACAAGTTTGGGAGGGAATGGGTCTCAGTATGAATAAAATATTGATGCTTACAATGTGATGTTCTACGTGTTAATTCATCCAATTCTGGGAACTCGTTGAGAAAGGCAATTCGGTGCTTCGAAGCCAAGCGGCCATGGACAAACATCAAATACAGCTGAGCAAGTGCACCGTTGGACCCGTGAGTAACATCGCGACTTTGTGCATGAGCAGTGCTCTTACAGAGACATTTGCAGACCATAACATAGGCCGTTTGCATATTATCATTCCGATTTACCTTTAACGCGGTTGCGGAGTTCGCTTTAGCATGTGCGGGAAGTATTCGGTGCTGCATCGAAACCGAAAGTAGCTTTTGCATGAAAGCAGGCATGCATGAAAAGAATAGAAAATAAAAGTTGAACGCGCGTAAGGTGGAGGTGTGTACAGTGTAATAAACCGCTCAGCTCGGCACACCCTGCAGAATACTGAGAATGATAAGCGAGTGTTCATTTCGAAAGGTTGATTGTCCAGTTTCAGAACGACACCTACGCGTAGAACAAACACGGGCGTGAAACAAAATGATTCGACAGTGATTCATTGGCCAATTTTTTTTTACTCTTCTGATTGGTTGTGTTGCGTGCAGTCTTTTCGAGAATCCCCTTGCTTCGTCCGGCGCTTTTACGATGAGTCAACTGTTTGCCTCGTGAGCGCGGAGTTTTCGAACCGTCATTGCTATCAGCAAAGCGACGTTGATGGCGTGCTACTAGCGTGTATGCCGTAGTGTTGAGCTGCGGTAAACGCTGCACGATTCGCAGAAAAAATAAAGTGAATTCGATGGGAAGGCAACTTGCTGTAATGTTCCCCCGTTGTTTCGCCACATCTCTCCTATGTGCGCTGCTGATTTCCCCCACGGTTCTCGCGAAAGGCAAGTAGTATGCATTACTTCGAGCAATGGGCTTTGCATGCCAATAAATGCGCGTGGTCGTTCAAAAGACGGAGATCGACATTGCCACGTCTGAAGATTATCCGGGGGCAAAGCAATAAGTCGTCATTTGATTCTTTTAAGCGATTACGTACGCAATTGTATTGCCAAGCTAATTGATTCGTAGCTCTCTTCTACACGATCGTCCGGCTTCCTCCTGAATAGAAGAAAGTAAACTAGTCAGAATAAAATTTGTTTCATGCCCCTGGAATGTCCCGTTGCCGTCCTTATGTATTAACGCTAACTCCAACTCCCAGCGTGGCTGTGTGCCACGGCCACAAGGATCTTCTCTACTGTACACTTCCAAACGCGACCATCGAGCTGAATTACGTACGCGCCGATGTTGACACGAAATTTAGACCTGGATGCATGCATACGCTCGAACTGCTTATTACGTAAATTGCCATGGTAAACTTTCCGAGTTGTTGGGAATACCGCGAGCTGCTTGTGAGTTTATCTGACGTGACGCTGCCAAGTCAATTCTAGTCCAGGTAAGAAAATCTAAGCTGATATGCGTTGTCTGCGGAGAGACAAGACAAAAATGTGCCCAACTGCGAAGTATAAGTGCGATAATTTCATTCTGGAGGTTGTCACCCGTCTGAGGCGCCAATCTTTCGATTCCAGACTTATACTGCAAGCTACGTGTACAGTTCGTGAAAAGAGAGAGAGAAACTCTATAAACATATAAGAGCCATCAGAAAATTTTTTTTTCTTTTTTGCGTTAGACGGAGTCGTGGACCTTCTCTACTTCTAACTAGCGATACACCAACAGTGTATTTCAATATAACTCATCTTGTTTTAAACATGTGATGCTTTTCTTTCCAGGAAATGTCAATGAAAAATCAAGAAGTGACTGGTATCCTAGCAGCTACACCACAACGCTATGCGGAGGTGTCTTAGCGGTGCTGTTTTTTGTCATTGCTCGAGAAAAGCTGAACCTTTCCAAAATAAAGGTGATTCCGGGATACCTTTTCTCACAGTAATAAGCTTCTCACCTATTACAGCTTGTCCAGAGGTTTTAAATGTTTACTTACCACTTTTTTCAGACACAGGATCCCTTCAAACAAAGGCAGAGGAAACGTAATGGGAAGTCAGTCAAAGTCCTGTATGGCACTCAGACGGGAAATGCAAAGGTGTGTCATTAGTGGTGTCTGACGACAAATCAATTCCTGGCTGCATGCATTCTAGGGTGTCCAATGCTCCTGACTAGAAGAGAAAAGCGAGAAAATCGCAGCATCATTCTCAGCCGCTCACTTTCTGGAGTGTCGCCTTCAGCCTAGAGTTCCCTAAATATACACTATAGCCATAGTGTCTATGGGAGCTGCAATGCATGGCGCTTCAGCGAGCATGGGAATTATGGGTAGTACACGGATATGTATAATCTTCGTACTTCTAACTCCATGTGTGTTCGTGTGGCTTGGAGCTGTTTGCTCACGAAACAAACATCAGCAAATTCTCAGAGGTTGTGCTGCACCACCTTATTCTTTTAAGCTTACCATTCCAAATTTGGTCACGAAGCTCAAAAGGCTTCGTTCTTTCCTTCAAAACACAACCGAAACACAGCAATAAACAAAGCCAAAAGTGCAATTCGCCGCCCGCAAGCACGAAGACTAGGCAAATCTGTGTACTACCCATCATTCCCATGGTTGGTGAACGATCACAGCGCCAGAGTCCCCTCTAGTTAATTTTAGGAAACTCTATTACCTTCAGTAGATGTCAAGTGGCTTTGCTAGCCGGTAGAACCATGCAATGCAAAACTGAAAGCGTGCCCTAATGTGGTTGGCTGAGAATGCACACGATCACAGATTCTACCTTTTTTGAAGTTTGGCTTGGTGCGAGTCCTTTATGTTCGCTAACACGATAGCATCACCTGAATGCGCCATTTTAAATTACGTTTATGTCTACATATTTACGATCCGCTGGTGATTCTAAGCAGCTGAATTTGCAAGTTAGCAGTCATTTCTCATTATATTAATGACTAAAATATCACACTAAATTGTCAAGGCAATTAATTATTAATTGCCTCTTCCAATTAATTGGCAGCCATTACTGTTATGTGCGATTTCATGATTAACTCTAGCCTGTACATGTATTTGCATGCACTTTGTCGTAAATAGTTAAAGCATCTAAATGTTTTCGTAAATGAGAGACCAGAACCATTCATCATTACTTCTAAATCTAAGCTTCAGCTGCCTCTTTTTACTTTATGTCAGCCTCAATAGTGTAGCCATTATGGTGCTCGGCTGCTGACCCTAAGGCCACGGGTTCGATCACGGCTGCGGTGGTCGCATTTTGATGGAAGTGAAATGCCAGAGGCCCCGTGCAGTTTGCAATGCCAGTGCTCATTACAGAACACCGGATGGTTGAAATTTACGAATTTCCTCCTCTACAGAATCCCACATAATCATATCGAGGTTTTTGGACTTTAGACCCCATTATTAATTTATTATTATTATTATTATTATTATTGTTATTATTATTATTAGCGTCATCTTTCTAGTTTAGGTAGTGGATTTTACCAGTAATGTGTTTTCACTTATGGGTGCAGATTCTGTCGGAAAAGCTCACAGCCGAGCTGGATGCACTGGACTACGATGTGGAGATGGTTAACTTGAAGCATGTGCAGCCAGAGGAATGTCTTCTTAGTCAGGTAGAGACAACACCTTTTTTTGTTTTATTTTTTATTTTTGAAGGTTGTAGCAGCGGGTCTTGTTAGTCGGGCACGTTTCAGTTGCTGGAGATGGTTTTATTTCACATCGATTTATTGAAATGGATGTGCCATTGTTAGTTATAACGAGTGCCTTCATTTAGGTAAACCTAAGAACATATTAGCCCTTTAAGATTACGACACATATATACCCCAACAAAATGCGTATTTTAAACTTGAGCGTGCAAAAATGCATTGAGAACGGACTTACTCAGTGAAAAGAATTGTCCTCCTTCCCCCCACTCGTTGCAATGCAACATTGCTTTACACCCCCTCAGAAAAAATTCTGTTAACATTCATGACACTAGGTAAAAAAGAGCTTCACTCCAAGTCACATGTGGCTTTGTTTGAAACTTACAGGCACTTGAACTAAATTATATTAAAAAATATGGAAGTGGAGGGCAACAAATTAGACAGAATGACGCCCCTTTTCTTTTTTCACACTTCAACATTGAGGTGCATGCTTACCCGCACATCCAACTGTCCCTGTTAGTTTTTACAGACACTTCTCATGAGATGTGTTATACAGACATGCATTGCATTCATTTTACATTTCTCATGTGATAGCACTTTTGCTGGGGCTCTCACACCTGCATGTCTCCTGTGACTTTGCTTTAAAAAAAAAAAGCACGTGGCATGTCAAATTATTTTCTTCCTCCTGTATTACTGCTGTAATCCAACAGAGAAACCTCACTTGGTGTCTGTCATTCAATTTTGACTGAAGACATTTCTTCATGAACTCCTTAGTCCAGATTGAAGCTCAGCAAAAATAAGAATTTCACAAAATGATCTAGTATGATTAGTGCATCTGTCGGTGTACTCATTAAGAACGTGGAGTAGCAAACTACAAAAGTTCCCTTTTTGAAACGGAAGAAATTTTTGGGAAGGCCTCATTTATATTGTAAACTCAGCCAAATGTACCGTACAAGCAATTATGTCAGAGAATGCATGAAGGATGTTAATTGCTTTTAGCTGTGGCGTAAATTGGAATGAGTTGAAGTGGACGAAAAATTGCCATTGCGTCAGTAGATCCTGCCGAAATGCCCAGCTGTGTTTCTTCTCTGACACATTGTTATTGCGTGTTATGTTAAAAATTTTAGGTGAAAGCAAAGGGTCTTTGCATCTTCATCGTGTCAACATACGTGGATGGCTCACCACCAGATGAAGCCACATGGTTCTATGATTGGCTGAAAGACACATACGCTGATTTTCGAGTGCAGAAGTACTACCTCCAGGGTCTCAGCTATGCCATCTATGGCCTGGGTGACTCGGCCTATGGTGACTGTTACAACAAGGTACGCTTACAATAACCTCTTGTCGTTTAACATTGCTGTCTTTAAAATTTCGCTGCTTTGCTACATTCGAATGAAAGAGCTTCTACTGTTTCTCGGTGGTTGCAGTTTTGGTTGGGCCTCATTAATACATGTTTTGGTTAGTGCTAAATTGGCATTTTAGAAAGCATACATTTTTTATTGATCAGTAAAGTAGTGTAATAAATTCTTATTGAATTCATACGAAATGATATTTTTCGTTTCTCTATTAATGCACTAATGGAGGCCGTGGCTGAACATTGCTAGGATTTAGCAGAGATGTCTGACTTGCTGAAGCGTGGTTATGGCTGAACTTTTCTCACTAATAATTACTTTTGCCATCTTTAGGTTGCCAAAGATATGGATTTCTGGCTGTCCAAGCTGCATGCAACACCAGTGGTTCCCCTTTGTCTCAATGATGAAAGCCACGATGAAGGGAAATATGGTAAGAAAGCTGCTGAACTTAAGTGGCATATATCTAAGTAAAGTTTAAGTACTTGTTATGTGCGTTCCGTACAGAGGCAGTAGTAGACACATTATTCGAGGTCTGTTAGAGCCGACTTGTCATGGCTAATGTTGGCCGGAATAGCAATTGTTTACACTCTCTCTCTCTCTTACCTTTTCTCCACCTCACAGAAAGTCATGACTGAAAGCCATGCATGCTTTTCTCAGCTTAATTCACTCACGTCAGTTGGGTTATACTACGAGAGCTCTGCCGCGACAGCTGTCTCATACCTTTTGATTCATGGTCTCATCGTGTGAAGGGATAGCTCATTGATTGTCATGCCTTTGCAGTTCTTCCAAATAGTGAGAACATAAGTGGTTTAACATGTTCACTGCAGCGTGGGTCACCGGGGGGGTCATGGGCTGTGCCTCTCCTATGCGGTATCGATGTTACAAGCATGCATCCGCTTGCTGATCTGATAACTTCGTCAAACATGAATTCAGAGGTACAATTCTAGTTGCAAGAGGGTATGAATAATCAAAAGGCATTTTTTTTTCTGGTGTTAGATGTCATGACCCACCGGTGGGTCACTCTGCACTTAAAACCATACCCCGAGAACGCTTGCTGCAGTGAACTTGTTGAAGGAGCACAAGCCACAAGTTTTTCTTGTGAAAAGCTCTAGAATATTGCTGCATTCTCATCTTGTCTCCCCCTCCTCCTTCCTTTTTTTTTTCTTTTTTTTTTTAAATCTCAGGGACAGGCAAGTTTCCAGGCTGGAAAGACGAGGTTTTAGCATACCTGGAAGGAAGGCCATCCATCACCACCCAACCTCGTGAAGCTATAATTGTGGTGAGTTAAGTTCAACATTATTGGAAATTGCTGGATTGCTACAGTGCAGTTACACCCAGCTGTCATCTTTGTAATTGATGAGAAGACTTAATGGTATCGTTAGTGGCTTTGTTGTCCGTAGTAGCAATCATGCACTTGCCATACAATGGCTTGTTTGCCATTTAGTACTATTGTGCTTCCCACTTCGGCATTTGCAAACAACCAGACAAATGACAGTAAGCTTCGGAGCAACATTCTTCTTTAATGTGTAAGTTTCTACCTAAAAAGAAAGATCCCAGATAGGTACATAGACATGCGGTATGCGGAGAGCAGTTTGACAGGTCATGAACTAAGGTGATCCTGTTTGCAGTAGGTTTCTTATGAAATTACTTTGTTATATTATTGATTATAACTTCTTTCCCCTTCCTTTTTTTGCTAGATTATGAAAGAGATCTTGTAGGGGTGATGTTTTAGTATCAGGGCCCTGGACAACTCCCCTCTTTTGAGGTCTTTGTGTGCAGTGCTATACACAATGCGTGGCAGGCGATGAACTCGTCAGGTCTCCTTCTTTCGTGTTACTGCGTCATTGTAACACTCACAAGGACATCAACATATTTATTATGTACTGCTAATGTCCATCGAATTATCATCATCCTTGATTGCCATCTCATAGTGTGACTCCCCTCCACCACCACGAACAAAAAAAACTTAAAAGCTTGATTGGCACCAGATTGTACCAAAGCAGAGCAAGCGCCTGTTTACTTTATATGTGATAATTTGTAAAGGAGCTCCGAAGGAAACATGGGTTTCAGTTAGTACTATAAGACTTCCGGATTAACATCAGCCTTTTATTCTTTATTTGCTGTGTTGTGAAGTTGTAAATGATTTATTGATTGGTTCTTGGGCTATTTCAGCAGGACAATGTTGCTTATGAAAGCTCCAGTGATGAAGGTGATCCTGAACTGATTGACCTAGAAGACCTTGGCAACGTCCGGAGTGCTAACAAGTCGAAGGTGAGTGCACTTTGTTGCACGTTTAATTGTGGCATGTCGTGCCACAATTAAACATTTCAGTGCCAGCTCTATATGTTTCAGTGCCAAAAAATACATTTCAGTGCCAGCTCTATATGTTTGACCCAAAGACCTTGTTCATACTTTTTTTAGTGCACTTTTCTGCTTTAAAGTGTAGCAGTTTGCTCAGCCTACAGGGGCTGTTGAATCAATGCTAACAGAATGACATTGTTCTATCTCTCTCTGTCTTTTTTTTTCCCACTCAGGAACAGTGATGTTACTTCCAGTTTTGCTGCTTCATTCTTTGTTATCACAACAGCATGGCATATGGTGGAGGTGATTCTGTGTTAGTTTACCAGACACCCTTGAAAAGCCATGATCCAAGCTTGAATTATGCTTAAAGCACCAACAACGAATCCTTCATAGGCTTGTGCAAATATTCGAGCACTTCAAATATTAGAAAGAAGATCACAGTATTTGAATTCTCTTTGAAATTATTGGAAATTTCGAAGTATTCGAAATGAATGTATACTATATGCATGTTCGCATGGGACTGCCGCTTTAAAGCCGGTTTTACTGCAGTGGACAGGTGCTATACCGTGAGTACACCTATCCAGGAGTAATCTACACTGCCACGAAGCCTCGCTTCAAGGTTAAATGAACATATTATCTTTACATTGATTCTTTTTCTTTCATGTTTAAAAGCTTGTTGTCATACCAGCTTATATGCCTTAAGCATAATAATAATTTTAAAATGTTATATATTTTACAGAAAGTGAAATCCTGCTAGCATTATTCAAAGCTGCTTCGACTTCCTTTGCGCATGCCTTTTTTCAATTAAAAAAATATATTGTGCGGGCTAGTTGTGTCATAGCTCATGACAAATGTGTTCGTGTTTCTTTATAGTACGCTATAATACTATTCTAAGTTGATTCCACATTATTTGGCCAAATCACATCAGCAGCTGCAGTCACAATCCCAGTGCAATTGCACAGCAGTAACTGAAGGAGCTACCCAGCACCTCCACCAAATTTAGTGTAGTGATGGTAAAGAATGCAGCTGTCAAACCAGAGTTATCTTATTAGTGCACTATCTTATTAGTATCTTATCTGTGCAGAGTTATCTTATTAGTGCACTTGTGTCTAGCTAAAAAAGACTCATTGTAAAATAGCAGTGAGTGGTATTGTCAGCAGTTGGGAGTGTAGATTTAGTGTAGCTCGGGCAGTAAAGAAAGTGAATTCGACCATTCACCTTCTTGCATAAACTCGCGGAATGAGGCCTGCGTAACTGCCAAGCCCTGTGGGGATCGCAGGAGTCCAAGACCGTGCAGAACAGCGAGGCTCGACCGGACATGCTGACGCCTCTGCTGCGTCAGTCTCTGGGAAAGCAGGGCTACCGCCTCATTGGCTCCCACTCTGGGGTGAAGCTATGCCGCTGGACCAAGGCCATGCTTCGTGGTCGAGGCGGCTGCTACAAGCACACCTTCTACGGCATCGAGTCGCACCGCTGCATGGAGGCCACCCCAAGCCTTGCCTGTGCCAACAAGTGCGTCTTCTGCTGGAGGTAACGCAAGTGCTGTCAGCTTTCTCTCATCCTGATACTTGTGCACTGAAGCCCTGGTTAAACTTATCATAGTTTGGGGTGTCGCATTTCTTTCTTTCTTTTCTTTCTCTTTTTCTCCATTTTGTTTTGGTGTGTGAGAACAATATTTTGTTGGGCATCTTCAGCAGAATATGGTGGCACTAATTTCTGGTAGAACTCGGTGGGAATCGAGCGAAGACTTTTTTTTAGTGAGGCACTGCAGACGGCCCAGTCATGTAGGCAAGTTAACACAGGTACATTGTGGGTGAATGAACATAAAAATTCCAGGACGTTATTCTGATCCTTTAGTGTGCTTACATTAATTTTGTGGGAATGTTAACCCTCCAGTTGAATTTTCAGCATGTAAAAGCCACCAACTCTTAAAATTTGCTAAATTTTCATGTATCTGTGAGTTATACAGCAAGCTTCTTTTTTTTTTACCCCCCCCCCCCCCTTTTGTGTGACATTCAGTGCAGCCACTAAGTTTAAATGGGGCTGTGTTGCTCAGTACAAGATTATGGGTTTAATAGCAAGCTGTTGAGATGGCATCTTTATGAAAGCCAATTGTGTACCGAAGGCTTGAGTCCTTAGATCTACACGCATAGCTCGATAACCACCACTATACAAACGTGCAGAGTTGTGTTAGCAGTGGTCGACCTCAACCCCTGAGCCTTTGTAGTGAGCAACACTTACTAGATTGCTCAAGGCAATTGCACAGTTGAGTGCGTTTTGCAGACCTGTATATAAGTCACACCTTGCAATGCATTTCAGGCACCACACGAATCCTGTAGGAACTGAGTGGAAGTGGAACATGGACTCGCCTGAAATGATTGTGGATAACGCACTGAAAAACCACTACAAGATGATAAGGGAGTTCAAAGGTAATTCGTGCTTCTTGTGTGATTATTTCACTGTAAAGCGAACTGACCGATAGTAGAGGATTACAGAATGCTGCTTCAGAAGTAGCTACTTAAACAGCGTTTTCTTTCGCAGCTGTTTATGATTCTTGAGGTCCAACTGCTTGATACTTTTTCACCACACAAAAAGGCTAATTTCTGAGGCTGTAAACGCAGAGGAGAGCCCGTGCGAAATTTGCAAGAACAGATATCTTTGACACTGAAACAAAAAGAAAGAGTCACTGTTACTGCTTGTCAGAACCGACGCATGATCTCTGAGATAAAGAGCAACTGAAACATTTGAGATCTATGGATCAATGTGATAGAGACAACCATCTGGTGTACACATATACTTCGATGTTGTTTTAAGACTAACAAGAAAACCACACTATTGATAGCCATGTGGACTTGCAAAAGTAGCTTTGATAGTATGTGTGTATCTATAAATATATACTACTAATTCATAATGAATCTAATTCAAGCAAGTTCTGGTTCCTTTTGGTGCTGAAGTTTCGTGAATTGATTTCAGGTGTTCCGGGCGTGCTACGGGAGCGTCTGGAAGAGGGCCTGCGAGCGCGCCACTGTGCCCTTTCTCTGGTGGGGGAACCCATCATGTACCCAGAGATCAGCCAGTTGGTGCGCCTCCTGCACGACCAGGGCATCTCCACATTCCTGGTGACCAATGCCCAGTTCCCCGAGGCCCTGCGGGAACTTGGTCCTGTCACACAACTCTACGTGTCAGTGGATGCCAGCAGCCGTGAGGCACTCAAACGCATAGACAGACCCCTCTTTCCAGACTTCTGGCAACGCTTCCAGGACAGCCTCTCTACGCTCGCTGACAAGGTTAGACAGCTTGCACTGACTTGCGCTGATCTTCAAGAGGTGGAAATGTTATAGAATTTT
Source organism: Rhipicephalus microplus (assembly GCF_043290135.1). Taxonomy (NCBI): domain Eukaryota; kingdom Metazoa; phylum Arthropoda; class Arachnida; order Ixodida; family Ixodidae; genus Rhipicephalus; species Rhipicephalus microplus. The sequence continues at coordinate 70,840,242 of NC_134702.1, read as the reverse complement.
GATAGAAGTTGCCAGTCTAGAAATGCAGTGACAGTACATTGCAGCCCATCTTGAAGGTGGCTGGTGTAAATGCAGACTCCAATTGCATTTGTTCATTCCTGTGATGCCACGACAGAGGCAAATTCTCCTGCGAGTTCAGTTACACTAAAATAAGCCATGGCTAAAGTGCACTATTTTCATTATAGGACATGCGAAACTGATCAGCACTCGCCTCTATTCTTCATAAATTCTGAAAAATTGTTTGTGTGAAATTTAAGGCATCCACTGCCAGTACAATAAAGCTGTGATAGTAAATTAATCGTAGCAGACCTACATGAGTCCGTCTCAAGGGAGCAGCGATTACTGTGCTCGCCTGCTGACCCAAAGGTTGTAGGTTCGATCAATGCCACGGTGGTCGTATTTTGACAAAGGCAAAATGTTAGAGGCCCGTGCACTCCACTTAGGTGTCTGTTATAATCATATTGTGGTTTTGGTATGTCAAACCAGAGATACAGTTGAACCCCTTTGTAAGAGACATGCTCTGGGCAGCAATTCTGGTCTTTTATATGAGATGTCTCTTATAATCAGGGTACCTCAAATGCATTCTCCTGTTAACCCCATATTTTAGTAGGCCCACTGGTGTCTCTTATACCTATTTGTCTTTTATATCAGTGTCCCTTATAAAGGGGTTCGACTGTAATACATATTATCAGACCAATATTATCTCGCATTTCAGTGTTGTGATTATTACATGTTACTGTTGTGACTGTTACATCATATTTAGGTACTCCGAGTAATGGTTCAAGACAAGCAAAAATGAATGCCTGCTGAACGCAGTTTCTTTTTGAGAAATGTTTTCCTCCTGTGCGCCTTTCCTGTGTGTTGTAAAGAGGTAGCAAAGACTTAAAACAGTTTATTTTAGGTTCTTCGTGGGCAAGATTAGGAGTATCGAATTGCCAGTTAGTATCGGGAAGTATTCCTTGTCCATGAAGGGATTCTTAAATATAACTAAGTTCAACTGTGTTGGCATTTCTTGGGCAACATTTCAGTGTGGGGGCGCATGGACGTCTTTTGGTCAGAGCTCGCACTCAGTACTTTAGTTGTCACTAAGTGTGACAGTGAAGCCAGTGAGTATTGAAATTTAGTGAGATTAATGTCTTGCATTATTTAATGCAACATCTTTTTCTTTAAAATAATAAAAAATATGCTTTGTTTTATTCAAGTTCTATCAGATAATACCTTTTAGTCTGCATTCCGGTAAAAAAACATTCCACATACTTTGTCTGTCAATTTGGAAGTGTATTACTGACAACTTACATTTTATGTGTGCCTGTCTATGATAATAGTGAAGTGTTTAAGAATGAAGAAATGTGTTTGCTGCCTTGACTTGTTAGTTTCCCTGGACAACTGATACAGATACAGCCTATGAGTACCTGTAAGTAGTACGATACCTGAAGGGACCAGGGTTAATTCCATTTAACAGGAGTTCTGTTTATTGAGAGAGTTACAGAATCCAAGTACGAAATTAATAGTATTAGTGACAGTTGTACTGTTTAGGCAGCAGCTCCATATAAGAGATTTCTGTTTTCTGAGAATTTACTGTACTTTTAAGAAGGTGACCATGTTTTTCATTTCTTGCTTCTAGGGTCAGAGGACAGTTTATAGGCTCACACTGGTGAAAGAGTGGAACATGGATGAAATGCAAGGTTATGCCAACCTTGTGGCACTCGGCAAGCCGGATTTCATTGAAGTCAAGGTATTGTGGGCTCGCTCCTAGTTGCTTTATTAGCGGGACCTTTTTTTCTGTCCTCTTCTACGTGTTGATTGTTTTCTCTTGGTTATTATAAAGGAATAATCCACAGCAGTTGCACAGAAACATAATTATCAGTGACACTTCATAAACAGCAGTCAAAGATTTAACTATTGGGTCTATATTTTACATCCTTTCCGTTTCATGTTTTATCACCAATTGAATTAAAATGACTGCGGAGCCACAGTATCGTGTGGCAAGAACAAACATTACATAGAATTGTCACGTTGTGTCGGACCTAGTCATTTTAATAATGCACCAGCCATCAGTCATGCCATCACAATCACTTTGTGTAGCTGTCACTTTGCTTAGCAATCCCAAGAGTGATGAATGGGTGGATTGCATCTTTCGTGTGTGGGAACCGTGGCCAGGATGCCATCAGAGCACAGCATGAGCTCACCAAGTGCTGTTTTACAGCTCCGTAACGATTATGAAAATGCGGTGTTGGTATGCGCAGGGTGTGACATACTGCGGCGATTCCAAAGGTGCCCGCCTAACCATGAGCAATGTGCCGTGGCACGAGGAGGTGCTGTCCTTTGTCGAGCAGCTGGTGGCTTTGCTTCCCGACTACAGCATTGCCTCTGAGCACGAGCACTCCAACTGCGCGCTCATTGCGCACAATAAGGTGAGTGGGCACATGTTGATCTAAAAATGAAAATGCCGCGTTCTCTTTGCACTCATATTTGCCTAGGCTTTCTGATTTGCCTCGATTCATGTTATTGAAATTTTGTTAGACAGCAACCGGCTAAGCCAAATAAGCATAATTTAATTATCGTATCTAGTGCTGGCATGAAACGACAGTGTGTCAGCAGTAACGCCTCTGAAACTGGCCCTGTTACTGAAGTCTATAATCCAGCTCCAACAGATTGTGCAGCGATGTTTGAGGTGACACAGCGATGTTTGAGGTGACGCAGATCAACCTTGCGACACCCGAGACGTAAGACGGCGGAGCGTAATCTAAGATAACATCTACACTCACATCTCATCATAACAAGGTTGCATGTTACTAGAAAATAAGCTCGTTATATCAGAAAATTCGTTAAAAAGTTTATACATTAATTCCTAACAGTATATTTATTGCAAGGATATTTTTCATTTACTTCCTTAATAAGCAATATCTCATTATATCCATGTTTCTATATGGAGGTTTGAGTGTACTTATATAAAATGTTATATCTGCTGTGAAAGAGAAGGAAGAGATTTGTTTTGGTCCTTGTTTCCTCCTTAATTTGCAGAACTGAAGTTCTAAGGGGGAGGCTTTTGCTGCATGGAAGTGACTTGACCCCCTTAATTTTTTAGACAAGCATAGCTTGTCTTTGCTGAACCGTGTTCAAACATTTTTTTACAAGTGTGGCTTGTCTGCTTGAGATAATATCTCTCCACGAGCATTCTGAATGAGACTAGCTCGTTTCGAGCTACTTTGTGAGACCCTTCAGATGTGGCAGCACTTGCTTGGCATTTTTTTTAATTTTCTCTGCCATTTCACGTTTAATCACAAGTTGTGTTGAAAAAGTTTGGTCCAGTGAAGGTAACTTGTGCGTTGCTCATGCATCATTGCATAAAAAAAAAAGCTTTTCATTATTACACAGCCCTTCAGTCGCTAATAACTCAGATACAAAAGTTTGATGACCTGACATGTTATATTAGCCGATTTCTCGACAATGTCATTATTTCGTTAATCATGAAATACAACAGGCCATGGGACAATAAACTTTTTAAGGGGAGATGCTACTCAAAAAACACAAGTTTTTTTTACAAAATTGTCACGACTTCGTTCATCCATCGAATTCATCAACTGCGTGCTTGTTGGTGAGCCGCTGCTGCTGCTGCGCTGGCCTGTGCTTATACAAATCGTGCTGGTATGGACCCTGTGTTACGGACAGCAGCAGCTAATTCTCAAGTGCGTGCATGCATGTAGGTGGCACAATGAACAGCAACAAGCAGTGCGGACAGCTGCTTGCAGACTAACCGGAAGTCGTAGACTATCGCTCAACTAATCATAGCATCAATGTGCTGTGCGTCGGAGATTCAAGTTGTTGCCTTCACGCGGAGGCCCGAAAGGCCCGGAAAGGAGGAGAGATTGTTTCTTTGAATTCGTGGCGCAGTGCGCCAGCGGCTCTTAGTGCTGCCACATATGGAATCGTTGATCACGAGGGCATTCCGGTCACAACGCACTTGTTAACTTGAAACTTTTGAAAAATATTAAAGCTGATCTAGAGGCCCTTTAAATTTCGGACCAGAACTACTGCTCCTGTGTGTCAGTGCAACATTTTTTCCCTAGGACGAAGGCGCAAAATTATAGCTAGCTTTTTTATGTGAATCATCATGATACTTGACCATTTTTTCCTGATTTCCAAGTGGGCCTGTTTCGATTGCTTATTTGCTTAAATATTTCTCAGATTGGTCGTTTTTCAGGATGGAGTACTAAAAACTAAGCTTGGCTGTGCTCTCTAAGCACGTGGTTTCGTCGTGACAGCCATGGAAACATTTTGCGTTAGAGGCACAGCCTGGGTACTGATTTCATTATAGAAGTCAGACCACCATTAGCCTAGAAAACTGCCTTTCTGAAAAGACAGCTTAACAATTAGGTTAAAAAGCAATGTGGCCAGCTCCATTTTGTGAGCAGGGTCAAAACGGCAAAGCTGATGGTTCTCCTTGTCACGCTCACCCTCACACATCTGGGCATGTCTTTCATAGTTCACCCTTTCCACTTAGCCTCACCATGAGTCATCGTTGCATGCCTCGCATTGCTTCGCCTTTCTGCCAAGCCTCGCTCTTGCTTATAGTGTCACAGTGCAACGTGCAACCCTTTCTCTCCCTACCAAGTCCCATTCTTGCCACACTTCTAGGCCACGGGATCAGTGCTACACCATGAAGAAATGAAGAAGCCTCAACAACTTTGCTGTTAAAAGTATTCGCAAATTGACACTTCCACTAATTAATCAACACTGGCAGCAGAAAATGAAATCCTGAGCGTAACCGAAAATGTCACAGCCATCTTAACTGTTCTGTTTATTACTTCATTGCAGTTCTGTTTCGACGGGCAATGGAACACGTGGATTGATTATGAGCGCTTCCACGAACTGGTGCAGAGGTTCTACCAGACAGGCGAATCGTTCACTTCTCTGGATTACGCGGCACCTCTCCCACACTGGGCAGTGTTTGGGGCCAAAGAGCGTGGCTTTGACCCCAGTGACACGAGAATGCTGAGGAGATCCAAGAAGGACATTAGTGGGTGCTAGCTATAAGCTGTTCTAGCGTTAACCCTAAGCCAGTGCCAGGCACTGCAGCTCGCAGAAGGCTGCAGCAGTTGAGCTCTGTGTGGTGCACAGCACATCTTGAAATCAAAAAGATTACGGGCAGCACCACTGAAAGGGCACCGAGGAAAAACATCTTGAGCTTGAAAACACCCTTTGTACAGTGTCTCAGCAAAGTGCCTAAAGAAGAAGGGGCAAGCTTGTGATTAGAAGTCGGTTGCTCCACATGTTGTATCATATGCATGTCAAATGACACCGCACAATTAAAACTGTGTTGCGAGTTGCAGCATGTGGTAAGGTGACTTTGTAGAGCTGTGTTCTTAATGATCCTGACTTCATTTTTATAGCTCTTTATTTTTCTTTTGTGTGGTTTGGGCAGATGTTAGTGACAAAGACCCATGTTTGTCATGATGAACTGGACAGAAGCTCAGTACTCCAGCTTACCGCATTGTCCTTAGTGCCAATGTGATGAGTGAGATGGCAATAGCTTTTATCTGCAGCTTCCACTGTTGGATCCTGCTTTGTGGAAAAGCTGTTGCATGTATTAAGTACATGTGTGTGTGTGTGTAGTTTTCATCACTTGCTACAAGCAGGTTTCTGTGTGTGACCATGTGTAAAGATTTGCATGCTTGCTGTGTAGCACTACTGCAGGCCATGATGCAGATTGTAGAGCTCAGATATTGTTTCCTTCTGTTGGATTCCTTCTTTTTCCTGTCATTCACAATTCATAACCAGACGATTGTGCTGACAAGAGTTTCATTTGATTCACCAGCGTCACTGCGAAGCAGCCCCTTACCAGGCACAAGAGATTGAGAATTTTTTCTACAAATGTCACGGCAGCAGTGCGGTGCACACGACACTCGAACCGAATGGCTCAGTGCACGCGTGTTGCAAGCTTTCTGTTTGTCCATCAAATGTGTACGCATAAGTTGTTTGTGATTTTTCTGCACAAGTCCACCTAATTTGTCCATGTAAGTTTGTTCGCCTAATGTGTCCGCATAAGTTTGAATGGCCTCGAGTTGCAGGTACATGGTAAAGCTTCCGAGGCACCTTGTAGAACATCATCAAGTATTAAACACATATACAGGTTGTGCGTTACTGGCTACACAACAGCTGTTAACACTGTTGGCAACCAGACAATGCATCTCACTTATAGAACACATCCGACCATCTCCTGCATCCTCACAAACATCCTTTTTTTCCATTTTATTTTTCAGTTTTAGACGACAATAAAAGTGCACAAAAAACACCAGCACCTTCCATTTTCCGAGCTAACTGTTTATTCCAAAGCGGCATTGATCCAATCACTGCTAGCACTGCATAGCTGAATTGAGGGCTGAAGCAAATGCACGTGACACTATACACAATGTGCTAGATACATTGTGTAGGTGCAGCCTTGTGAACCTTTTGAATTTGTTGATTTACTCCGTGTGAGTTGAAGAGACTTATGACGATGCTATTTGGATACCCTATGAAGTATGCAAAAAAGAAAGAAAGATTGCAAGGGAATCAATTCACATTACCTTGCCTAACCCCCTTGCAGTTCTTTAGCAAGTACAGCAACTTGCATTATATTTTTTTTTGTCAATCACTCCATATGTTTAAACTGTTGACTGGTCTTTAATGCGCACAAGCTCATTGTACAGCCACATTGGTGCAACTGCTGTGTTGAAAGGAAGTCTGTGGTGCTCAAGTGCAAGTGAAAAAAAGGAAAAAAAGAAAGCTTATTCAGAGTGCAGGCAACCTGCGAATGATTTTCAAAGTGTTAAACCTGAGCCAATTAAGTGCTAGGCCTAACTAATGCAGGTGCATAATATAGTGTAGTGCACAATATAATGTAATGTTTTGAAGTCATTTTTGGGGTGTTTGTGTCGTACACATAGCCTCCAGGCTCTGTGTTGCTTTAGGGCATTTCGCATCAACTAAAAATTGTTAGGGCAACAAATTTTCCTTCGTAGGTCTTGACTGAAAGTGCATGCAGTCCAGCAAAATGGTCTTGCATGTGCAAATAATGATATTGTTTTTTTTTTACCATTTTCTGATTATGAAAAGAATATAGAAATGAACTGCATGATTTGATTAGTATGTACAGAATGAATTTGTGCATTTTATCAGCTGACATTTAGATGGTATTCTCAATCTTCAATGGCTATTTTGACAACACTGTTTAGGTGTGTCAAGTCGCTCTACACAACGCATTATCTTTTTTAAGCGCTCTCACAGACACAACCAATTACCTTTTGCTTGTGTTTGTGTATGTCTATTTTGTTTTTCTTTTCTGTTTTTATATTCTATTCTTTTTGTCATAATTGAACTGGAGCATTATTTTGTTGCTTGCCAAAGAAGGTTGATCTGTTTTTAACGAAGGCCAATTATTTATTTCGGGATTGTAAGCCGTGTTTATATTTACATAATTGAATTTGTATAAGGCTAATTGTGGCAACATTATTCAATTGCTGCATTCTTTTTACGCACACCTTCTTAGTTTTTTCATTGTACAGCTGGCACTAGAATCATATGTGAAACAGCTCTAAATCTTGGAGATCTAGAAAAGGGCAATTTCCATTGCCACCGAAGATGTTAGGCTTGTGATTTTTTTTCTTTTCATTGGATGTATTCATACTGTGATTTCATTGACCTCTTTTGTGTAACATAAACAAGATCGTCATGCTTTATGGACTGAACTGAGACCCGAATTCATTGTTTTATTGCAATTTGTTGTCAACTGTTGCTAGATGCAACTGTGCTCTGATGTGAAATTATCACATAAAGTGATTCTCCCACAAGAATGCAAGTCATTACTGTCTTATTTTTTATGTGGTGTATTTTAAGTTACTCACCTTGAAGTGTATTTTGAGAAGGATGAGAACATATTTGAATTGGTTGTTAACAGCTTATTTATTGTTCACAGCTGAATGAAGGACGCGACCAATGATCTGCAATCTACCTTGTGTTTCGTGAGCTAATTTGAAGTCTGAAGAGGTGTTGACCCACCCTTTGGGCCTGATGACAAAATGCATCCTGCAGCTAGCAGCTAAATCTTGGCATATATTAGTCATTCACAGCAAAGAGAGTTCACACTGCTGATCCCAGTAGTGTCTTCATATGTGCAACAATGTGAACACCACCTGCAATCTACTTTGTTTATGCATTCTCAAAAAGAAAAAAAAAAAGATGTCAAAGTCCAGTGCAGCTGTGTGACCAAATGCAAAAACTCGAGGATACAATTTGTTTTCACATGGGCATCAAACACTTTGATGACATTCAATTTTTTTCTCAGATTCACTTTTTGACGTACTACACCCAAACCTCATTATAACGAAGTTGCATCTTACAAGAAAGCAAGTTTGTTATATCCGAAAATTTGTTGTAAAGGTTATTCCTCACACTGTATCTGTTACAAACCTATTTTTCATTTACTTCATTATAATCAATATTTATCCGTGTTATATTGAGGTTTGAGTGTAGTACTAGTCTGCAGACAGACAAGACCTCAATTTTACAAGCTGTGTGCTACTTTGACACTGTTTCTGCGAAAGTTTGTGCATGTTATGTAGTGGTCAGAGCAGCAGAGAAGCACTCAGGTCTGGGCCAGGGCTGTGTGCCTGGCGCGTGCTGCCAGCATCCTGCTTCTGGCCCGATGGAACGACGCCAGCACAGCCGTGATGCTCGACTCGCTCACCTGCCGTCTGCATCGCACACAGAAGAAGGCAAGGTTTCATGTTAGTTTTTTAGCCAATTTTGATTAATCTTTCAGTTTATGTGCAACATTGTGAGGATTTCCAGTATGTTTTTATTTTTCTATTACAGTAAGTAGTTTGGCTTTTTTAAGACATCAAAGATCTCAGATGCCTTCTCAAGAGCATTATTTTAAACTGAGGCATTACATTGTGAATCAACATATCACAAAAATCTGCAATGAAAACTGCATGCAGTACAATAAGAATGGGTGCATTAAGTCCATTTAAACAACTATTGCAGTATGTTGAACATTAGTGAAGAAAATGTCAGCTTTACAACGGCTCACTCGTAAGTGTTCAACATGTGGTAACTTTTGTTCGAATATGCTAAGAACATTCGTTCTTCCTCTACTGCATGGAGTTCTTATTCAATATTACTGTGATGTGCTGATCTACCTTTTAACAGACTCAATATAAGAAAAAGATTGTCCCCAAAAGGCACTCAAAATGATATTTTAAAAACTGCATGCTTTACAATGAAAGTAATCGCATATTCGCAATAAGTGCACAAAGGCACACACTCAGCAAATTTGTCAAAATTGATGAGGAATATTTTTTTTTTATTTAAGAGCAGTGTCCCCTTTGAAGGCCAAAGTCCTGTTAAAAGCTACAACCACCAAATATAGCACCTCTTTGGTTGTGTAGGTCTGTTGCACTAGCAGCAATTAAACCGAACTCATGATTTGACTGCGTGACATAACCCCGAGTAAGGGAGGGTGGTGCTTATGTTCCTGGGAATGCAGGAATGACAGCGTCAACTAAGTTTGCATCGCAAGATTTAGGGCAATGTTAGTAGTAACGGCATCAAACATGCACACATTCTCTGGTATGCTGCAATAGTGTGGTCATGGTGGCAGCACGTTTTGAGGGATAGAGGATGAGGGGGTGCTGGGGGAACTGCAGAATGGGTTTTGGAAACACAGGAGGTTGGAAGACAATCTGTTCTTACTGGCGCAGTGCATTGAAATGGCAGAAAAGGAACACAGGCCCCTGTGGCTAGCATTTTTGGATATCAAGGCAGCGTACGATAGCGTGGTTCAAGAGGACTTGTCGGGAACACTGGACACACTGGGTGTGGAAGATGGAGTCACTAATCTTTTAAAGAATATTTATAAAGGTAACAAGGTAGTTATTAACTGGGAAAAACAGGTATCCAAGCCCGCAGAGGTAAAGCAAGGGCTTAGGCTGGGGTATCCTCTGTCACCCTTGTTATTCATGGTGTACCTTCAAGGATTAGAGGCCAAATTAGAGGGAAGTAGATTGGGCTTCAACCTCTCTTTCGTCAAACAAGGAAAACTCATTGAACGGACACTACCAGCATTGATGTACGCAGATGATATAGTGCTAATGGCCGACAACAAGGAAGATTTGCAGAGATTGGTGGACATCTGCGGTAATGAGGGAGATAATTTAGATTTTAGATTCAGTGAGGAAAAATCAGCAGTCATGATTTTTAACGACAATGACGGTAGTGAGCTTAGAATACAGGAGGTCACGCTAGAGATAACAGATAAATACAAATATCTGGTCGTATGGATAAGCAATGGGGCTGAGTACCTAAGGAAACACGAAATATACGTGTCGACTAAAGGTAACAGGAATGCAGCGGTAATGAAAAACAGGGCACTGTGGAATTACAATAGGTATGATGTTGTGAGAGGAATATGGAAAGGGGTCATGGTTCCTGGTCTGACGTTCGGAAATGCGGTCTTGTGCATGAGATCAGAAGTTCAAGCAAGATTAGAAATTAAGCAACGTGGAATAGGTAGGCTTGCCGTAGGAGCTCACGGGAATACGCCAAATCAGGCAGTACAAGGTGATATGGGATGGACATCATTTGAGGGCAGTGAAGCTAGCAGCAAGATAAAATTTGAGAAGCGGTTGAAAGAAATGGGGGAGGAGCGTTGGTCTAGGAAGGTATTCAGCTACTTGTACGTGAAGAATGTCGATACAAAATAGCGGAAGCGAACCAGAAAATTGACTGGTAAATACTTGGAAAACAGCAGCGGGCCAAACCAAACAGAATTATCGGTTAAGAAGAAGGTGAAGGAAGCTGAGACCGATATGTAGAGAATTGGCATGATTAAGAAGTCCGCACTAGAGATCTATCGAACTTTTAAACAGGAAATTGCCAAAGAAAGGATCTGATAATTCTCGGGGTAGTTCTCTACTGTTTGAGGCCAGGACGGGAGTATTGCGAACCAAGACATATCGGGCCAAATACGAAGGGGTAGAAACGGTATGCAGTGCATGTGGAGAGGAAGAAGAAACTGCCGAACACTTGATAATGTTTTGTAAAGGGCTTCACCCTATAGTTCAGGATGATGGCGCAGAGTTTTTCAAAGCACTGAGGTTTAGGGACAGTGAGGGCAAAATAGACTTTAAGCGGGTAAATTAACTAGAAGGAGGTTATCTGATTGGTGGCCCAAGTCAAGACACGAGTGAAAATCAAACCCTTCACTGCAAGGTACGAATCCTCAACCTCACTATTTAAGGGAAAAAAATAAATCTAGTTTTTGGTTCATTAAGTATTACGGCTTGGTGGCGCTAGCCACCGCCCGATCTAAAGGGTACAGCCATATCCACCCATCCATCCATCCATTAAAGTCCGTCGCCATAGCTTAATCGGGCCTCGTTGAGCATTGCCTTTTGAACAGCTAACCTGCTTTGAGTCTGTGTACATGCCTCAACCGCGCCGTAACGAAGCAAACCACTGCACGTGCAACGTTGGTCGTTTCACAGTATCATTGAATGATTATTGCAAGCACGGTTGTTAAGTGCCCACTATGCCATGATTATTTCTTTTGCAAATCAGTAACGGGCCCATTACGTGCCTGTAGAACAACACGCTAAGCTTCACAGCTTTCTTGATTGTTCTGCTGCTGATGATGATCTTCACGTAAACAATGTTTATGGCGTTCTACTATTGGCCTAAATTTTAATACGGCAATGCGGGCTACAACCAGCCTCTGAACACTAGCTCACCATTTTTGTACAGAAGGGGACATAACAAAAGCTGCGAGCTTCTCTGGAGACACTCACCCGATCGACCCCAGAACTCGTCGGGCAATCTCGGCCTCCCTGGCTTTGAACCTAAATGCAGGGGTAGAGCAAAGAAAACGGCATCTTTATTGCTATGGTAGTTACATGAACCCATTCGGCGAGTTATTGCCGTCGCCGTCATGTTCCGAATAACGCCGAAATAGATAACACTGCCGCGCGCGTCGTATGTTGCGTGTGGAAGTGAAAGCGCGTGAGCGCTGCCGACAAACGCAGCTCAAGCAGGGATGAAAGGAGTCGACCGTCTTTCGTGGCGTGAAAGGCGCGTGAAGAGCGAAGGGGGCTGCGTGCCTCCGCCATGACATGCGTACTCTGACCGATTGGGCCTGGTCGCGCGCGCCGTATCTTTCGAGGCAGTCAGCAGAAGGCGCGTATAGCTTTGTAACTGCTGTGTGCTCATCGGAACGTGCCAGCAAGAAGGTCGTTTCGATCGCGGCAGCGGCCGTGTTTTCGTAAGAGCGAAGCTCAGCTTCTAAACCACCTCTGAAGATACGAAGGAGCGCGCTTCCCTGCTTTTCCCGTCATTGCAGCACAATTCGTGGCGCCAGCTTTTTGTTCCCGTGACTTCAGGATGAAATATATGCTCTTAATTAGTCGATAACCGATTAAGAGATATCTGTCGCTTACGCAGCTTTTCCATGCATGCAGTCGCATGTTTGGTCTGCCTCGTCTCGCATGACTATCTTCCGCACTGATTGCACTTCGTCTTCGGCGTTTGGAACTGCGCAAGCGGGGCTACCAGCGTGTAGCTGAAAAGCTACAAGTCCTGACAATGCGACTGCGCAAACAGAGACATCAGCGTGTAAGCAAAACGCTCGAAATTCTGGCCGGCTCATCGCTTATAGTGCTGACATTCAACGTGTTTCGGAAGAAATAAGTGGCGGAGGATACGATAGCGCTTGTTTCCAGGAAAGGCAGTGAAGGAGAGAAAGAAACTACTGTTTCGCCTTCGAACTTAATGTGGTTTAGATCGGGGTAAAATGTCGGCCGTCTGCAAAAACCATTCGCGCCATTCCGCGCATGCGCCGGGGAGCGTACGCCGCCGCGCCAAGTTTGCCCGGCGGGGCGCGAGCTGAGCAGGAGCGACGAAAAGCCTTCGCTTCTACCGGTGGCGCCACAGCACGTGAGTTTCTGGCTTTGGAGTTCAGACATTTTTCGGAAAGAGTCTATGGCAAGCTGTGGTTCGACTATACTCTGTCTACGCTATGGAAAGACCTATAGCATCAGTCACGAAGGCCACTTTTGACCAGCTTCGCTTTGTAAACGTCATTTTTACACAGCGCTCTATTGGAATCATGCTAGGTCTCATGCTGAAAGGGGTGATAAAAACGTTTCAGCTTGCTGTGATCGCATTGCACCCTGCGGAGAAATATAACTTTTTTTTTTTTTGGCAGTCATACTTTCAAGCCAAACTAATACTTTTTTTCATGGTGGTATCTCTTTGTGATGGACAGAAACTGAAGCCGTTTGTTGTCTAAGTAGCACAGACATAGCGGCACAGAGGAAGTGTTGTTCCTATATGAGTATACCTGGCGAGCATTTCTTCGAAATGGTTTCGACTCTTGTGTGAAAACGCATGGAACCGGTCTCGTAAGACCATTGGCGCCGCGTGAAGTCGGGAACTTAACGCTACATCTGCTCGCCGCGCCGCCACACCGAGCTTTCAGCTGCCCTTCACTTGGGGAAGTGACGACATTTAACGCCCTTATAATAAATTTTAGCAAAGGTGAGCGAAGTCACACCAGGTGGCATATCTGTTTGCCCCTGTGACGTCTGTGTTGATTCCTTCTTTTTTTTTTTTTTCCAACTTGAAACGTAAGTGGCAGGGTCCGAGGGGGCACGTGGTGGCACAGATCGAAGGAGGGTGGCCGATTTAATCGCCCTTAACTTCCTTCATACAATAAGGTACTTTGCTTACGTACGAACGGCTTACTCAGTTTGTATAAGGTTAGTTGCGCTTACATAACTTCGACCAGCCACATTTCAGCGACTTCGGAAAATGTACGATCTTTGAATGTCAACCCAGAATGCACGGTGATTCGACCCGTATTGTGGAAGCTTGACATCATAATTATTCGCCGAAGAAACAGATAAAAGGTACGTGAACTTCTTTTTTTCAGCGATTTTCTCAACTTTCTTCCCCCCCCCCCCCCCCCTTTTTTTTTTTGTTTCAGGCGCGCGATTTGCTCATTGCGTGCGGCAAGATGATTTTGATTTGTGGGGTTTAACGTCCCAAAACCACCATATGATTATGAGAGACGCCGTAGTGGAGGGCTCCGGAAATTTTGACCACCTGGGGTTCTTTAACGTGCACCCAAATCTGAGTACACGGGCCTACAACATTTCCGCCTCCATTGAAAATGCAGCCGCCACAGCCGGGATTTGATCCCGCGACCTGCGGGTCAGCAGCCGAGTACCTTAGCCACTATAGAACGTGCGGCAAGATGATCAAAGTGGCTCGTAAACTGAAAAAGTTGCGTGACGTCTATAAGACGGTACGGAATAGGTGACCGGTAATGTGGGCAATCGCAGGGAACTGTGGGATATGACGGCTTTCGGTTCGACGCACCACGCGGGTGAGCAGCGCCGGGTGTGGCAGCTTGGGCTAGTTGGTATCAACGTTACTAGAACCAGGTTCTAGTAACGTTGGTTGGTATGGCATGACGATAGTTATAGCGCGAGAACAAAACGACGACACAGAGACAAGAAGGACACGAAAGACACGCGTGCATTTTTGTACCGCTCCGTTAGAAAAAAAAAAGGGGGGGGGGGGGACCTCTTCGTGCACTGTCAGTGCTTGAGAAGTTTTTTTTTTTTTTTTCTGGCTAACCGTGACTGCGACGATGAAAAGCTGCGAAAGCCATGAACGGCGAAGAAACTTTTTTATCGCACTAAAATGATCTGCAATGCTTTTATGCTGCTCGGGTGTACTGTGTAAGTTCGGCTAGCAGATCAGTCGATACAGAAGACAGTTTTCATTGTATGATACGTTACTGTTGATAAAAAAAATCACCATTTTAAGGATCTCGGGGTATAGGGCTGACTGTAGCGGTGTTCTTAGTGGTCATTTCGGGATCGCTGCTTCGGCCGACATCGTCAGTCGATCGGCATGAAGCGCAGCACTTATTGAGCGCGTTGAGATATCTTTTTTCTTTCTAACCTTCGGCGCGCTATCAAATACATTTCTTAGTCGAAGCCAGATGATTATTTGAACGCTGATTTGGATCAAGCTGCGCGGCACGGCGGCACATAACAATACAGTCTGACATGGACGGAGCCGGATAATCGAAACCCTGCGCTTGTTTAACGCACTTCTTTCTTTGTGTGACGAACAGTTTGACCAAGATAAACGTAAATGATCCCGTCCAGCACTTCGTGTAAACTTACTCTTGAGGGAAGCTTTCGCGTTTTTTGTTATGTATATGGGTGCAATGGCCGGCGCTCATCCCGTATATGGCAGGTAGATTTCGCCCGTGCGTTCCCATAATATCTTTGCGAGGCGCGCCTGCGCGACAATTTGTTTCTCAATATAATAGCCGCAGCAAATTCATGCGTAAGCTTTTTATTAGTGTGAAATACACACGTACCTGTGTATACAATGGTTTTCGCACACTCTGGTTTCAACGTTCCGTTCTCGAAGGCTACCTGTCGCTGTGGCTCTCTTCAAAGCCGCGGCCCGCCTCATTTTTCTTTATACATTCCATGGGAATCGATACCTGCATCTGCCTTTCACGCTCGAGTAGGAGCAGCCAACAGCTGAACAACCGACCATGGTTTATCAGGACGAAGATAAACGGGCGCAAATCCCGAATAATCCGAGGCTTGCGGCGAAGCGGTTCGCCGTCGTCTACTCTTCTCGAACAAGAAACCGGTAGTAGACGGTGCATCCCACAATATCTCGCTCTTTTACTGGTCACTCATTGCATGGTAAACCGACGCTGCTTAAACAACTCGTCGTTGAATTATATGATATCCACCGAGGAAGGAAAATGATGCCCAATTACAGCCGTGACTTACAGAGCGCAAAAGAACGCCAACAAATAAGAGGCTAAACGAGGCGAGCGCTGGTCTACCCTGTCCGCGTTGCGAACCGTGAACGTAATCTAACTCGACCAATTATCTATTCGTATCCTGTTTCAAATTAGGTAAGGCCATACGCAAGGAAATCCAGCGTAGTGCAGCCATGCCACTGTCTGAGCTTTTCATGCTTCAAGAACAACAACAAAAAAAGTTTTACAACGCGGAATAGTGGAAGCACGCGGAGACTAAAATTCTAGGACGTGAGCGCAAGAAAAAAAAAAGGGGGGGGGGGAGACCGGAAGATATTCAAGTCAGTTGAAAAACGCGACATGACTGTAGCCCCCTCCCCCATTTTTTTTTCGTTTGCCAGGCGCAAGAACCATGCGCAGTACGTAGTTTAGCGTAACGGATACAATTCGAAATTTTGGTTCCTACCTTTATCTGAAAATGAGATAAGCGTGCTTTCACGTTATTGGCCAGAACCTTAGGCTGTTGTGGCGATGTTACATTGATTTCTCTGTGCTGAAAATGCAGAGAAGGCGCAATACGAACCGAAAAAAAAAGGCTTAGATAGAGCGAGAGTGTATGAGGCCTGTGTATGAATATCGAATCAAGTGTCCTATTCGACTCGATCTTCGAATCGAACAGCTGCTACTTGTACGTTGGAGTGATTCTCTATAGCTTACTTATATTTAAAATTTTCAACTGCACCCGAACAAACGGAAAATCAATGCTAAAATACACGATAAACTTCATCGTCACTGCATCGTCTCGCTCATATACCCATGATATATAGCGAGGCCGTACCACCGCACCCAGGATTTTTTTTTGTGGGGGGGGGGGGAGGGGAGATGAAGAGGGTGTTTTCATGTAAAACAGCTATGACAACTGGTGGTTGCTGTGAAAGCGCCACCCGAAAGAAAAAGGCATGAAAAGCTTTCAGGGGGAGTCAGTACACCCTCGTTGCGTTGCGTATATTTCACAGTGATTGTGAGTTGCAGTGTTTTTTTGTTTTGTTTTTTACATGACGCTTCGCGAGACCAGCGTATCCTCGCTTTGGATGGCCAATGAACATGTTTCATTCAGTTGTTCTCTGTGTGCCTATAAATCACATTTCACCATTTAAACATTTATGTGACTCTGCACGCATCCTGTCTCCTGGCTTCTTTTTTCGTGTTTGTTAGCGCAGTTAGGAAAAGGGAGGAAAAGGGTAGGCCTGAGATTGTAGCCTGCTAATTTTTTTTCTGATGCTCCATTTGTGATCAAGCAGGAAAAACAGTGTTAAAATGTGCGAGGATATGTGGAGGAGGAGGAGGAGGAAGGGAAGAAATGAAAGGCAGGGAGGTCAACCAGACGCACGCCCGGTTTGCTACCCTGCACTGGGGGAAGGGGTGAGGTGATTAAAGGAGAAGAGAGAGAGAGAAGTGAAGGGCAACGTGTGTGTAGATGTCACCTTGTCCATTGCACGCTTATGGACAAAGTCACATCTACACACACGTTGCCCTTCACTGTGGAGACACGACACAGACACAGCGCCTGCGTCGTGTCTTCACTTTTCGTACGTTATAAGCGCTCTTTTTCCGGCGTAATGACGGACGACCTACTAGCCCAAGTTTCTCGTCCTAGTTCTACTCCATTTCTGTATTGTATGATGTAGCACGTGAACATGACCTCACGATAATCGTAAGAAACGGCTCTTCAATATTCGGCTATTCGATTACTTCCGCTTTTGGCGCCACATTCGCTTTGTAAAATGTATTCGATTCAACTTCAAGTTTAGCACGTACCCTTACGAGTCGACAAGTCTAAGTGATAAGGAAGGGCTTACGTGGTCTGGCTCACGACGTTCAGCAGCACCTTGACAGATCCGCTGGATTCCGTGAGAAGCGAGTACCTGCTCATCCGCTTGCTCCGCTGTCGTCGAGATGAGACAAAAAAGCGAATCAGTCGCAGGATGAGAAATGTCTCTGCCCCGACGGCCACCACGCGTTATGTGCGTGGCCTCTATAGTTCGCTAGAGCTGCGCATGCTCAGTCCGGAAACAAAGCATATATATAGCACAATGAGATCAAGACAGCTCCTGCTTTGGCGACTCTTTGAGTAACAAACTAAAGAACAAGCGAGGCAGAATGAGAGATTAGAAAAGGCCGATTACCGTGCATATTTTGAGAACTGTTAATAGCGTTTCCGTCATCGTTTGATGTTCGTGAACAGTCTCTGTGCACTAGGCGTTGCTAAACCCTAAGTTTCGACAAGCCGTCCACAGGTCTTCAACTTCAAGGGAGCAAGTTGCAAGCTTCCGTGAAGAACGAAAAACCGCTTGTCGGAAATTTGGCTGCACCGACACCCAGTGCTCAGACTGTTCATCTATTCATGCTTTTATCTTTCACCGTATTAACGTCTGCCTCACGTATTTAGATAGAGATGTGCCTGTGCGCATCCAGGTACCTTAAATATACTTCCTTACAAGAAACCAATTGTGGCTTCACGCACATACTGCATGTCTATGCATGAAAACTTCTGCATGTCTATGCATGAAACGTATATGCATGAGAGCGTACACGGACAGGCGCTTTCTTCAAATTGCAGGAGTAGGGGGGGGGGGGAGGGGGGGTAATGGTGAAGACAACGATGTACCGAAGGCGCAACCAGTGTCGCAATAGCGTTTCTGCTTGTACGGGATTTACGATGAAACGTTGACTATTCTCAGCAACGTTACGTCCTTTTCTTTTTTCTTTAGGCTGTCATTTTGTCCCACAGTGATGACTAATCGCTAGCTCGCATACTCGTGCATGCGTGTGGTGAAGGTTTGAAATGATTTGATGCGCAGTGTACGCGTATTGCAAGGGTATTACCGGGTTGACGGCAGTACGAGGGATGAACAGACGGGAATTGCAGGTTTTCTGACCGGTTAAGCCAATGGTCTCCAGACACTTCAGCTGTCCAAGTTCTTCAGTGTGACGGTACGTCATAATGTACTTTAACATGCAGGAATTGCTTCCTTCGTGAACATTTCCTTCCATATCAATATCATTTGTAGGTGAGCGTCCAAGTGACGGTACGAAATATATTTATTTGCTGTGTCGTCCCGATCAAATTCGGAGCAATCAATGGATCCACGCATGGGCGTTGGCATGCATGGATGCCTTAGGGGTTGCAGCCCCGTGTTGCATCGTGGCGGGAGAGGGGGATGGCCACTGGTGTTTCTTTGGGGGAGGGGGGTTACTGTGTGGGTAGCTTCAGAAGGGCAAGTGCCCCTTTTGCACCCCCCTGCCGACGCGCCCGTGATCCATGCATCCATTAATGCATGTGTAGGAGAAAAGTCTGGAAACAAAATACATGCCCAAAAGATGCAGATATATTGTTTTGAGAGTATGGTTACCAGCATCGCGATTTTTTTTTTCAACACAGCACGTGAAGTTATTGCTTAGTATTGTTTCTCAGCCCGCTCTGTGGTTGTATTTTATGTATAAGAGGACGTTTGACTTGACATCCAGACGTCTAGGCGTGAAAAAAAGTTGTTTGCTCTCTTCTCGTCGTTAAATGGCTGCACGGTTGAAACTGCGGTCTATTTCAATTCGATTTATTCAACATCTCAGACATGGCGAAAGAGAGAAAGAGCAATCAAAACAAGCTCGACACTGTTCATTCATCGCTTAACGCAGGTCTTATTCAGCTCAGAAACGCCCTGGACACGTTTGCTAGCTGCCGCCGAACTGCCGCTGCTGCCGAACTATATATACTCGGCAATGATCGATTTTGATCATCGGGTGGCCGTCGGCAATCAACGGGCTGCTCGATATCGCCCGTCTGTCTTTTTTCTTGTTTTTCTTTATTTTCGCGTTAATTGTTGTCATAGTAGGTGCCTTGAGTGATTGTGTGTCCGCGCATATCCTGCAAGTATTCATTCTCATACACACACACAAAAAAAACGTCGTTCAAGTATCAAGTGTGCGTGGATCTTTAGCTTAGAGATATGGTTTTCATTTGCAACAACTTCTTCGGATTCGCAACTTTGTATATATGGAGATGGCGTATATGCGAATACTCATCATCACCGTGACTCACATACGTCACAGAAAATGTCTGAATGTCTCCAAGCGTATTCCGTAAATTTGGTTCAGACGAGAGGTTTGTCTTGGCACAGATATAAAGATGTTTAAGCGATTACACATGATAGATATGTAGGGTTTAGCGCCCCAAAACACACCATATGTATATGAGAGACGCCGTATTGGAGGGCTCTGGAAATTTCGCCCACCTGGGGTTCTTTAACGAGCACCCTAATCCGAGCTGTTTAAGCGATTGGCTGACTCGCTTGCTATTCTGATGGCATCAGAGAACTGCTTTTCAGCGTTAATGCAGTGTTCGCGAAACATATTCTGCAGTTCCATGATCTGATCGTCTACAGAATACATGGTAACACTCTGCAAAACGTTCGTAACATGTTGACACGACATAGTTTCGCACGTATACGAAGCGCTCCGACAATTTCAAAGCTGTTTCCTCCTCTCACTTAAGTCGGCACTCGCACTTGTGCTGCAGGCATTTCCATTTCCTATAGAGTAGAGAGAGGTCACGTGCTTTCCGGGTGCCAGAAGCGCGGATTGGATTGGATTGGATAAACTTTTATTTGGTCCTCCAAAACACAGATCACTGTGTTGCGGGCAGCTCCCACGTGGGGACTGAGATGCCAAGCTCCTCAGCCGCCTCGCGGGCTTGGTGGACAGCCCAGAGCTGATCTGCGCGCTTTCTCCAAACTTGCCAGGAAGTGATTTCGCGCTTGGGGAGGGAAAGTTCTGGGGGAAGCTTTCTTTTTGTTTAATTTTGACGACCTGTAGGGTTGTTCGCGTAGAGCTCCAAGTAACGCGATGAGCCGGTGTTCCGCATTCAGCTATACCATTTAAATGGGGCCTGCGCCGCGACCGCTATTATTTCCCTGTACATACTGCAAAAGCACCTTAAGTGTAAACACGAAACAATCGGAAATACTTATTGCTGTATACTTGAACCAGCACACGTCCATCTGTTCCGCATTCTTCGGGCACATTTTTTTTTTCTTAATGATGCTCTATAAATTGACATATCCAGAATCCCATATACCGCAAAACAAAGAAACGAAGAGTAATATATCTTGCTGTAAAGTGTTACGGCCATCGTTGAGAACTTGCCACCGCTTCAACCTTTTCGACAACCGCCTTGGTGGTGGTGCAGGCAATCGGTATTCCTTACAAGCTGTGCTCTTTGGATATATATATATATATATATATATATATATATATATATATATATATATATATATATATATATATATATATATATATATATATATATATATACACTTCCCCTGTACATTCTCGAGCCCTTAGGTAGACACTTGTTTCCCTTATTATATATATATATATATATATATAAGGGAGAGAAGTGTATACCTAAGGGCTCGTTGTTCCGTGTTTTGACACAATAATAATGAGATCTAACAGACAATAATGCCAAGGAATGTATAGGGGCATCGCACGCGTTATTCGAAGGTCGTGGGTTCGATTCCTGCTCACGGCTGGTTATTTTTTCACCCACTTTTTTTTCTTCTTCTTTACATTCCATTTGTTCTAATAACTTTTTCTATACATTCCTTGGCATTATTGTCTGTTAGATCTCAGTATATATATATATATATATATATATATATATATATATATATATATATTGTGTGTGTGTGTGTGTGTGTGTGTGTGTGTGTGTGTGTGTGTGTGTGTGTGTGTGTGTGTGACGCTGCGCATGGCCTTTTACTTATGCTGCTATAAAAAGACGCCAAGATATCCCTGTCTTCTGCTGCCTCCGTCCAAAAACCTCTTT
Source organism: Rhipicephalus microplus (assembly GCF_043290135.1). Classification (NCBI taxonomy): domain Eukaryota; kingdom Metazoa; phylum Arthropoda; class Arachnida; order Ixodida; family Ixodidae; genus Rhipicephalus; species Rhipicephalus microplus. The sequence continues at coordinate 70,818,520 of NC_134702.1, read as the reverse complement.
CACCATATTGTTTCTCTTTTTCGTCGCTGACCCATAAGATAACACGCAGGCGCCCCACACAGTTCCCACTGCATACTCGACGCGCCCGTATCATGTATCGTGCACGTCACGTGCGGCGGCTGAAATCTGCGCTCTCATGATAACGCGTCCCGTATCAATTCGGTGCAGCATGCGCCGCCGTTATGAGCAAGAGTGAGCCGCGCGAACACCTTGGCCCTGCGCCTTGAGGGTATACCGTATACCTCGCTTTGTAGTGCACCAATATATGCGCGCTGGAAAGGATGCAGTGTTAGGACGAATGGCAGGGGTGGTATACACACTCTAAAAAAAATGTCGAGTAAAAAATTGCCCGCAGCTTCCCTCGGGGGAACACTGAGGAGGATGCGGAGCATATAATTGGTTAACGGGGTGTTAAAGTGCGACTTACTTGGGTCGATGGCTAAATTGGTTAACGTGGTTGTGAAATGGGGTGTTAAATTGCGACTTACTTGGGTCGATGGCTAAATTGGTTAACGTGGTTGTAGGAGGGGGTGTTAAATGAGTGAACACGTACACACGTATGCGAAAGGACGGCGCTGGTCGAAGGGACGTCGATCATTGTGTTTGTGGATTCGTCGGAATTCATTTCACCGCGACCTTGGACGTCGACGCACCGTACAAACCAACCGACGAGCGGCAACTGAGCGAGCGAGCGCCGACCTTGAGTATATATACAGCGCGACGGCGCATGCACTGTCAGCTGTTGAATGTTCTCGAAGGAGAAGCGCGCGCGCGGCACAGATGGCGACGGCGCGACGGCGCATGCGCTGTCAGCTGTCGAATGTTCTCGAAGGAGAAGCGCGCGCGGCACGTGGGCGACGGCGCGACGGCGCATGCGCGCGCGTCAGCTGTCGAATGTTCGAGAAGCGGTGCGGACGGCGCGGACGGCGCACTACAAGGCGCGAGTATAAGATGCTTCCGCATCTAAAAGGGTGTCTTTTTGTCCCACAACAATCGTCATCAGGCTTGCGTGCGCTTCCTTTCTTGAAAACTCGGCGCTTAGCCACTTTCCTATGGAGAATGCAATGTAACCCTAATAATGGGCATGTCAATCGTGACCGGAATGTACCGGGCGCGGGGCGATAGCGCAAGGATGGAACGCAATATAGATGACGATTATTTATTTATTTATTTATTTATGGTACCCTCAGGGCCCGAAGGCATTACAGAGGGGAGTGGCAATACAAAATAATACAGCAAACGGCAAAACGTAAAGGAAAAGAAGGGAAAATACAAAGCGGTTGGCAAAAACACACAGTAACAAAGAAATTAAATGTAGCAGCGGGAATACATGACAACGATTTTGATAAAAAAAAAACGACATATATAACACGAAGCAAAATAAAACATCGCAAAACATGTTTTGCAAAAAGGCCCTAAAACGTGATGTATCGGTAATAGCCGTAGCTGATTGTGGTAGTAGATTCCATTCGGATGTGGTTCTTGGAATGAAGGCATGCGAATAGGTTACGGTTCTGCAGCGGGGAACATGAACTTTTTGCAGATGGTCCAATCTGGGTGATATGAATGAGGGGGGTTTAATAAACTGTTCACGAAGATTTTTGCTATGATAAAGTTTATGAAGAAGACTGAGTCGGGCTATTTTACGCCGAATGGCGAGTTCAGGAAGGTTGAGCTGGGACTTCATTAAGGTAACACTGGCCGTGCGGTTATAATTGGCTAAAATGAAGCGAACTGAACGATTCTGGACTGCTTCTAATTCATGTGTAAGTGTAGTGCCACCAGGATCCCAGACGGATGATGCGTATTCAAGTGATGGACGAATATAAGTAGTGTAAAGAAGTTTTTTAAGGGATGAGGGCGCCATGTAGAAGTTCCTGCGAAAATACCCGAGAGAACGGTTAGCCTTGGCGATGATGTGCTCCACATGGTGGTTCCATGACAGGTTACTGGAAATATGAACACCTAGGTATTTGTAAAATGAAACAGACTCGAGGTGGGTATCATTGAGATGATAATCTGGATACGCAAGTGAGGTGCGGCACACACGCATTGCTTTGCATTTTGAAATGTTTGAATAGTTGTGGGACAAAAAAGACACCCTTCTTACTCGCTCTTTTTTTAGAGTGTATAAGAAAAAAAAGGAGTATTTGGGGAGTAGTTCAGCTACGTGAAAACCAAGGAGGTTTAAAAAAAACTTCTGGAGTGGAGGTCCCCTATTCACGCCTACGCAAGCGGGTGAAGCCGGGGAAACCGGTTGGCGGCCATCTTGCTCCAGGCAAGAGAGAGCGCAGACAACATATCCAGCGCGCTTCCGTGGCGGCTTTTTCGAATGAAACGGGGCACTCAGTGTAATTAATTTCACTCGCATTTTTTTCTTCGTGTTAGATAAACAAGATCTGTACAAAGCCGTCAGTTACGATATTACACGTGAGCCGTACGCGACTACGTATTAGCGAATATGCATTACAACGGTTAGCTGCTGTAAGTGCGGATTCGCTTGCAATTCTCGAAATGAGGCTCACGGTGGAAGCAACACAGGGGTATATGAGTTTTTATTCATTCAAGGCTTTATACAATTTCCGAAAGCACATACAATAAAACAGAAACAATTCACACGAAAACGGCCTGATTCCCAAAACGCAGGTTATATCAGGCAACTCTATAACAACACACTAAAATTGCAAAAAATATAGAATATACCAGCTGCTCCGCTTTGTTCAACGCTGGTTCTCATCTGTACATTACAGATTTTTAAATATAATAGTCCTTGTCAGCTGGGTTCGTACCCCACTGCGCGAGTTCTTGCGGTTGATTTCTTTGGAAATGTGGTGAAGCCTGATTGTGTTAGTGCAGCTCTTTCAGATCCAGAAAGAGACTCGATGAAGAAATACCCCAGAGGTATTTTTAGTCGCATATTCATGCCGACCAGCATAAAAACGCAGACATTTGTCGCTTCGGGCAGGCTATCATCGGAGATACCTGTTCCAAGATCGATGTAGCCTACCACTTTCTTCCCAACAAGCTGAACATGTTTTTTGATGGCCATGTCATCCATCATGAGTGCTGCGATCAGGGGCTTGTCCTGGCTTTTGGCTAAGTTTTTAATAAAATCAAAAGCCTCAGAGGTAAAACCCGGATCGCCATTTACAGATTTGTACCACTCACGCAACGTACGTTGCGAAGGCAAAGCGTTGTTAAATTTCGACCGCACATACTCATACGCTGCCGCAGAGTAGTAGTGCAGAGTGAGTGCGAATGCACGTAGCTCTGGGGGGTACATCTTGTTTGTTTTTTCATGGGCTCGGACAAGAAGCTGTTGAATTTCAGGCGAGAAAGTTGCTTCAAAGACCTCAAGGCCTTTTTCTGACAAAAGTTTCCTCTCTTTTAGCTCCTTGATCAAATTTTCTGACGCATCACACCGCTTGTTTAGCCTTCTTTTGGATTGCTGCAGTGTCTTAACTTTCTTCTTTAGTTGGAGAACCTCTTGTGCAGACTCCTCTGCCTTGGAACGGTACCAATCCTTCGCCGGCGAAGAAGGCTCAGATGGCATTTCAACCGCTGCCTCAGCACTGACGACAGGTGACAGCGCAGTCCGACACTTAGGGGCCTCTCGCTTTCTTTTCGCCTGCAAGAAAAAAAAATCAGTTATGCTCCAAAGTTCAGAAGCCGGGTATAATGGTCCCACCCACTGCTTAGACTGACTAGAGACGGGATTACTACCTCGGGGATCTTTTTATAGTTTCGGTGCGGAAGTTTAGCGTGCCCGTATTTATGCACGCACAGTGAAAAAAAAAAAGTTGGACAAGTAAGTGTACGTGACGTGCGCTTTGTCAGAGAGTGGTGCGATTTTGAACAGCACGTAGGAAACGAGAAACTGTGCCTACACATTCGGAAATCTATAGCCTATTTACTGTAACGAAAATGTACATTCGTGATGGTACTCACTGGTTTCTGGAGATGCGCAGGGAACGCAGGAAAAATGGTAGAAATGCTCCCTGGTCGCAGTCTGGTCGTTTGGCCCGTCCTGTCAAAGCAGTTGGCTTCAAAGTGCTCCGAGCAGAGAACGACCGCATTCTTAGGCTCCCAGCCATCCCTCCGAACAGCACGCTGCCATGCGTCACGCAGCGTCTTGTCTTTCGGAAACCTGCGGTACCACACGCACAAAATAGGTTATTCAACTTCTACTCTCCAGCTGAAAAATGCTAATGAAAGTAAGTTTTCAGCTGAAACCGCGCTTCTCGAATGAGGTAGCGCGCCGAAGGAGACAAGCGATTGAAAGCGCTTTTTTCCGCGTACTTACACGTGAAAAGTGATTCCTGGCTTCTGCTTCGCACGATTAGTGCAGCCGAAGGCGACACACGAGCTCACCATAACGTCCGGAATCGTGTCAACTTCCTTTAGAACTGCACAAAATCCGCACAGAACAAAAGAACGAGGGACAAACGCGACAACTGTTGTTCAGTGGCGCGAACGGCGGGGGCCCAAACGACCGACGGCACGTTTTTTGCCTGGAGCAACATGGCGGCCGTCGGCGTCACCATAGGGCAGGCGCTTCCACTCCAGAAGTTTTTTTTAAACCTCCTTGGTGAAAACCCGGCGCTGGCCACTTTCCTGTCGGGAATGCTATGCCACACTGATTACGCGCGTGCCGTTCCTGACCGCGAACTACTGGAACCGTGGCGATAGAGCAAGGAGAGTATACTCGAAGCAGATGACAATTATTGTTGTGTAGCAGAAACACTCCCCAAATACTCGATTTTATTTTTAGAGGGTACTCTAAAAATGATCGAGTAAAAAGGGTGTATTTTTGTCCCACAACAATACTCGTCATCTGTCTTTCGTTCCTTTCCTTGCACTATCACCGCGCGCCCTGCGGTTCCACGTAACGAACGACATGCTCGTTATCAGCGTGACGTAGCGTTCTTGATAGGAAAGTGGCAGGCACCGAGTTTTCAAGGAAAGAAGCGCAGACAAGCCGGATGACAATTATTGCTGTGAATAAAAAAAAAGGGGCACCGTTTTTACTTCGATCACCTTTTATAATGCAGTGGTTGTGGTGAAAATTTCTTTATTTGCAGTACTATAGGTGCCGCGCCGAAGCTCTGGGCAGTCGGAACGTTCTTGACTTCACAGCACGGGGCGCAGAGCGTCGCTATGGACGTTTAGGGCACATTTGATTTATCTGATTGTTCGGGTTTTGCGCCCCAAAACAACAATATTGTTCTAAAAGACGTCGTAGTGAAGGTGCTCCGTAAATTTCGGCCACCTGATTTCCCTAACGTGCACCCGAATCGAAAATGCGGCCGCCGCGACCTGAATTCGATCCCGCGACCACGGTTTCGGGATTCGAGCTCCATAACGCATAAGCCACAACAACGGGTCGGTTTATTATCTGTCACTGAATAAGAGCTACTTTTAAACAACGGAAGCAGTCGGGAAGTTTTGTGAACATTTTTTTTTTTCGTGTGTCGCGAGAGCAAAGTTTCGCGGAAAACCATGTTCTTTTACGGCTCACAAGCGGAGCAGACAAGGTCGCCCCCGTTCGGGATTAGAAGGGGAAAGCTTACTCGGAAAAGCGTCTAGCACGAGGCAGGTCCGGCGCCACCGTCTGAGTCTAAGCCATTGTTAACAGGCACGCGTGTCATTGAGAATGACATGGGGACGCGACCACTTAGCCTGACCGAGACATAGTGGCGGCCGGTAAACGACCATATTCTCCCCCGCTGTTGTTATGATTCGGGGCGCCTCGCTGTCGCATGTACACCTGGTAAGTGCACGGAGCCCAATGGTGTACACATCGCTCTTAAGGACGCTTCTAGGAAGCAGCAATTAACGAAAGAACTGACGGGGCTCGAGCGTGAGAACGGCCGCCGACTGAAGTCGGCCGAGGGAGGCAGCACGAGTAATGTTGGGCAGCACGGCCTGGCATGGGAGAGAGTGTCCCGTGCGGAGAACCTATCCCTTTGCGTGTTTCATTTGGTAAGGGATTCGCTCGCAGGATTTCAAGCTGGACGGTTGTGCCCTCGCGATCTCCGACTTCAGCGTAGCTCCCGCCGACTGGTTCGCCCTCCGCGGTCTCCTGATGCCGTGTAGCTCTCGCATTGTGGCACCCCGCCCTTGGACTGCTTCGACCGGATCCCCACTTTCCTATCTCCTTCTTTTTCCTCTCGTTGGCTGTCTTCTTCTGCTTCTACTTTCCTTCTATCCTTTTTATCCCTCCTTAACCCCACCCCTATAAGGCACTGCGCCGTGTCGCCTGAAGGCAGACAGAAATTAGGTGCCTTTTTCCTCTTCATTGTAACCACTACCACCACTACCACCATTTGGTAAGGAGGTTTTTACAAATGTAGTGCCTTTTATGAAAGTGTTTCTGTATTGGTTGTGATGATGCGAGTCCCAACATGTGATTGGTTTTTGTGAAGACTCTTTGTTCGACCAAGGGTTAAAAAGAGGATGTTTGAACTTGAAAAGTGAGCGGAGTCGGGGTCAACAGCGGATCTCACCACCGGAGACCAGCTATGCCGGCCGAGGGGTATGCCACCATTTTCTATGTTTTGTCTTTGTGACACAGTGCATTTTGTGAATTGAAGTTGTGTTAGCTAAATAAACCCCCAATGAGTGCTCCCCGAAATCATCGTGTTGACGTCTCTTCGATTGCCTCCGCGGAGTTTCACCCACACTTATTCGTCTCCCTGGTCGTCCGATGCGCCTAACTTGAACAACCCCGACGTTTCGCTACAATATGTCGGTCAAAGTAAAAGAAAGAGAAGTTTTGGCTCCAAAGGTAAAGCACAGGCTAGGCCCCCTCCCCTTCCCACAGAAAAAAAAAATTCTGGCACCGCCCCTGGAGAGAAAAGAAAGCACGGGCTTTATTAAGGTAAAGGGGTCGCCATTTTTTATTGGACGCGACGTGACTTTGGATGGATAGTTGACATGTAAATTTTTTTTCGTGGTTTCAAAAAGATCACCATTTGTAAGCGCGCCATCAATCGTCTTGATTGCCTAAAAACTTAGACATATCCTCTACTGATCTATTTGTTGCCTGTTTTCCAAAGATTTCAAAGTTCACACTCATGCGCAGTTTCGAAGAGGCTTTTTTTTTCTATTGTGTTTAAATTCGTGCGCGCAGAGTAAACACGCAGTCGTTTTTAATTATGTATTGTATACTGTATAGTTTGCGACATTATATGAGTAAGTGTAGGTGTTGCTAATGGCATCATAAAGTTGTGCACAATATTACACACTCAAGATAACAAACACAAGCACACACCCAAGACGGCTTCGCCAACGTTTGACTCGCCACAAAGGCCCCCGGTGCGCAACCCGCGGTGCCGCGCATCGGGCACCCACGCGAGAGACAACCATTCGCGCCAACCGCCACCCGTCAAAGAGCAGCTTATCTCTCTCGCGCCGCGACCAAGGCTTTCCGCCAGGCGTCACCGCCGGCGCTACCGATCTGAGACCGATATGTGGAAGCTGAGCCGCAAGGAAGCAAGGAAGCTGAGACCGATATGTGGAGAATTGACATGATTAAGAAGTCCCCACTAGAGATCTATCAAGCTTTTAAGCAGGAAATTGCCAAGGAAAGGATCTATGATAATACTCGGGGTAGTTCTCTACTGTTTGAGGCCAGGACGGGAGTACTGCGAACCAGGACATATCGGGCCGAATACGAAGGGGTAGACACAGTATGCAGTGCGTGTGGAGAGGACGAAGAAACTGCCGAACGCTTGATAATGTTTTGTGAAGGGCTTCATCCTGTAGTTCAGGATGATGGCACAGAGTTTTTCAAAGCACTGGGGTTTAGGGACAGGGAGGGCAAAATAGACTTTAAGCGGGTAGAATTAACTAGAAAGAGGTTATTTGATTAATGGCTAAAGTCAAGGCACGAGTGAAAATTAAACCCTTCACTGCAAAGTACGAATCCTCAACCTCACTATTTAAAGGAAAAAAATAATGAGTCTAGGTTTTGGTTCATTAAGTATTATGGCTTGGTGGCGCTGGCCACCGCCCGATCTAAAGGGTACAGTTATATCCATCCATCCATCCATCCATCCATCTAACCATAATGATGATGATGGTGGTGATGGTGATAACAAATGGATGGATGCATGGATATGGCTGTACCCTTTAGATCGGGCGGTGGCCAGCGCCACCAAGGCGTAATACCTAATGAACCAAAAACTATATTCATTTTTTTTTTCCTCAAAAAGTGAGTTTGAGGATTCGTACTTAGCAGTGAATAGTTTAATTTTTACTCGTGCCTTGACTTTAGCCACCAATCAGATAACCTCCTTCTAGTTAAGTCTACCCGCTCAAAGTTTATTTTGCCCTCCCGGTCCCTAAACCACAGTGCTTTGAAAAACTCTGCGCCATCATCCTGAACTATAGGGTGAAGCCCTTTACAGAACATTATCAAGTGTTCGGCAGTTTCTTCTTCCTCTCCACACGCACTGCATACTGTGTCTACCCCTTCGTATTTGGCCCGATATGTCTTGGTTCGCAGTACTCCCGTCCTGGCCTCAAACAGTAGAGAACTACCCCGAGTATTATCATAGATCCTTTCCTTGGCAATTTCCTGCTTAAAAGTTCGATAGGTCTCTAGTGCGGACTTCTTAATCATGCCCATTCTCCACATGTCAGTCTCCGTTTCCTTCACTTTCTTCTTAACCGATAGTTCTTTTTGGTTTGGCCACCTGCTGTTTTCTAAGTACTTACCAGTCAACTTCCTGGTTCGCTTCCTTCATTTTGTATCGACATTCTTCATGTACAAGTAGCTGAAAACCTTCCTAGCCCAACGCTCCTCCCCCATTTCTCTCAATCGCTTCTCAAATTTTATCTTGCTGCTAGCTTCCCTGCCCTCAAATGATGTCCATCCCATATCACCTTGTACTCCCTGATTTGGTGTGTTCCCGTGAGCGCCTAAAGCAAGCCTATCTATTCCACGTTGCTTAATTTCTAGTCTTGCTTGAACTTCTGATCTCATGCAGAAGACCGCATTGCCGAACGTCAGCCCAGGAACCATGACCCCTTTCCATATTCCTTTCACAACATCATACCTATTGTAATTCCACAGTGCCCTATTTTTCATGACTGCTGCATTCCTGTTACCTTTAGTCGTCACGTATATTTCGTGTTCCCTCAGATACTCGGTCCCATTGCTTATCCATACGCCCAGATATTTGTATTTATCTGTTATCTCTAGCGTGACCTCCTGTATTCTAAGCTCACTACCTTCGTTGTCATTGAAAATCATGACTGCTGATTTTTCCTTACTGAATCTAAAATCTAACCTATCTCCCTCATTACCGCAGATGTCCATCAATCTCTGCAAATCTTCCTTGTTGTTGGCCATTAGCACTATATCATCTGCGTACATTAATGCTGGTAGTGCCTGATCAATAAGTTTTCCTTGTTTGACTAAAGAGAGGTTGAAGCCCAGTCCACTTCCCTCTAATTTTGCCTCTAATCCTTGTAGGTACATCATGAATAATGAGGGTGACAGGGGGCACCCCTGCCTAAGCCCCCGTTTTACCTCTGCAGGCTTGGATACCTGTTTTTCCCACTTTATAACCACCTTTTTACCTTTATAGATACCCTTTAAAATATTAGTGACTACATGTTCCACGCCTAGTGTGTCCAGTATTCCCCACAATTCCTCCTGAACCACGCTATCGTACGCTCCCTTGATATCCAAAAATGCTAGCCACAGGGGCCTGTGTTCCTTTTCTGCTATTTCGATGCACTGCGTCAGTGAGAACAGATTGTCTTCCAACCTCCTGTGTTTCCGAAACCCATTCTGCAGTTCCCCCAGCACCCCCTCATCTTCTATCCACGCCTGCAGTCTTTCCTTTATAATCTGCATCGCCAGCCTGTAGACCACTGATGTCACTGTTATAGGACGGTAGTTGTTTATGTCAGCTTTGTGCCCCGTTCCTTTATAGAGCATGCTCATCCTGCTAAGTTTCCATCCATCGGGAACTTCACCATCGATTATTATTGTGCTCACTGCCTTTCTCAAAGCCTGCTTAGACTTCGGACCTAATGTCTTTAGCAGCCTAATTGGAATGCCATCTGGGCCTGTCGATGTACTACTAGGAACCCTTTTCTCAGCCCTTTCCCACTCTTGTTGTGAAAATGGAGCCATTGCACCACTTGATTCGTCCTTGTCTATTGTGGTGCATAAAGTACTTCTTTGTTGAAAATTTTCTGTCACCCTTGTTCTTATATATTCAATAGCTTCGTCCCCTTCTAGCCTAGCACCTTGGGCTGTAGTTATAAAACTCTGCTCTAGGCTCGTCTCATTTCTTAGGGAGTTTAGATGGTTCCAAAATTTCGCAGCTGCCTTTCTATCTTTTTTATGTACTTCTGCCAGCCACTGAGCTCCCTTCCTTCTAATCTTTTCATTGATCAGAAGGTATGCATCCCTTCTACAGCTTAGAAAGGTTGCCCATTTTCTTTCAACATCATCTGTCGGTTCACCCCGCTGCTTAGCATGTCTGTGTTCTCTAGAGGCTTCCTGACGTTTTTCTATGGCTCTCTTAACTTCCTCATCCCACCAACTTTTGGGTTTGGGTCTTCTTTTCCGGGGTGACTTGTCACGCGTCTTAGCAAGCTCTAGCTCAAAGAGTCTAATTAGATTCGTGTATGTCCACACTGTCTTATTATCCTCCGTGATTACTTTCTCAATTTGTTTAGTGGCTATTTCAATTTGCCTTTCTGGATAAAAATTTTCCTGTAGTTGCTCATCTTGTCTCCTTCCCACTTTCACTGCTCTTCCAAAACTTAGCTTGATACGTTTGTGATCGCTACCCAGACTTCTGGAGCCACCTTCATCTATGTGCATTCCCTTGAGCTTATCATACATCCTATGTGACATCAGTGCATAATCTATCGTCGACTGAAGCCTTCCTACCTCCCATGTTGTTTGCCCTTCACACTTCTCGGTACTGTTGCAAATGATCAAATCAAGCCTTTCACACATATCCATGATCATTTTGCCTGTCGGGTCGTAAGCAAACAAATGCTCGTAAGCACAACGCCCCCTACCGCACGGTTGTTGTGAACCCGAAATGTGGTCTATGGGCGAGAGACATGCGCCAATGAGGCGCAAGCAACTTTACAGGAGGGTGTTAGCACCTCCACAAAGCTGAACCACATTTCACGTTACGTTCGAACGTTACGGCGCGAGTAAATAGAGAGTTATAATATACCGGGCTTACCGTTATACCGGGCGTACCGTGATACCGGAATCGAAGTGCGCATGCGCAGATACGTACGTTACGCGTACCGCTTACCGTACGCACGGTATTTTTCAGATTTAAGGTAGCGTAGGTGCACGTAGTGTACGTAAACATGGCGGCGCTCTCGGACGCCCGCTTCGAAGTGATTTTGGCGTAGTTGTTGAAAGATTCACCTTGTTCGCAGCAAACGACTGTTCAGAGTGGCTTCGCTTGCCTTCAGTTAGCTTCGATGATTGAGTATTACGGATAAGTTGGCGTAGTTTTTGAGATAGCTTCCCATTTCGAGCGCGCCTAGGCCTAACTACAAGATCAATGTAAACAAATCGGCAACGTAGATGTTTTCGCGTTTTGTACGTGGTTCATATTTATTTACTTTTATTATAACAAAAATAAACTTCTAACAATGCTTCGCGTGGTGGCATAGGCAAACATTCTCGTTTTATTTTTATTTTCACTGTTTAACTTATTAAACATCTAATAGGTAGCACCACCATCCCACTCGGGGTACGTAAACCACGTAAGCGCTATTTCACTAAACTATAAGACGCTGCCTACAACGAACGTTTGCTGCACGGTAGCGTCATTCCCTTAACCTACGCTATCACGCTAACGCTAAACTATAACTGTCTAATGTCGCCGAGTGCAGAAAATACGGGGAAGGTATACACGCTAGCTAGTTATAACTTATGTAGAGACATTATTTTTTCCCTTCCTGTCGAAGCTATGTTTTATTTGTTTTTATGTTCATCATGCCCAGGAGGTCCCCATTCAGTCTCCGACTACGGGACCTCCTTCTGTATACCGTCTGTAATGACTTTACTTCATAGTAACAATAAAATTTGATTCTGATTCTGACTCTGATCGACAATATTGAAGCCCTGCACGATGGACGAGAGGCGACTGTGCCGAGTCAAAGCCTAAGCAATGTACATGCTGCACGTAATTCGTGGGATGAAAGCTGACTGTGCATTAGACGCGGCCCGCAATGAATGCGTAAACGTGACAGCCGAGCAGTTTTACGACCTTTGCCATGGTGCGCTATAAGGCGATAAGTAGAAACAAGGCAGCCTGGAGGGAATGCATAGAAACTGGCCCCTCACGGGCGTGATAAAATGCACTCGCTTCCTCGCCGTCTTTCGCAACTGGGATCTCAAAAAGTGCACTATAAAACAGAAGCAGAAAATAACGGAATAGATAAAGTGTGTATGTTATGGCACACGTCGGTCGCCTGACTGTGACAGGTTTAATGTACGTGACTATATTTACGTACAGCGCGCACTTGGTTTTGTATCGATGCGTGCTGGTATGATGACCGTAACACTCGCACTGCATACACTTAAAAAAAACTCCTTCTGATGGTGCGATTAAGTTCCGGTTTAGGCGAAGGAAGAACAAAAAGACCTCACGCTTAATGAGTCGTGTCACGTTCCGACGGCGTGACACTCGCTATCAAAGCAATTCACGCAGCTTGAGTTGCGGATGAGGTCTGGTCTGTATATAGCGACCGCACCTTCCTTCGAGAAGCGCAAAAAAATTAATAAAGAAAAAAAACGTGTGCGTATCCATGCAGTCATGCGGGATGCGATCGACGAGCAATTCAACCTTGCTCACTATCGCTGCGCATCTTTTCTTTGTTAATGTTTTTAAATTAAGGCAAATGTAGAGGCGCTTACGAATTATTCTTGTGACTCAGTCGAAGCCGGCAAAGTGTTTTTTGCGTGGTGATTCAATCAAGAAATTTGTAGGAACAAGATAAAATCAGCGCGCGCGCATGATAGGGTACATAGAAGATAGTTGGGAGAGGTCTTCGTCCCGAAGTGTAAAATATTGTCATCATCATTATTATTACTATATTATTACTGCTATTATTATTATTATTATTATTGTTGTTGTTGTTGTTGTTGTTGTTGTTGTTGTTGTTGTTGTTGTTGTTGTTGTTGTTGTTGTTGTTGTTGTTGTTGTTGTTGTTGTTGTTGTTGTTGTTGTTGTTGTTGTTGTAAACGTTTCTGGGTGAAGGTCATGCAACAGCAGAGAGAAGGAGAGGCAAAGACTTTGAAACTTCGATACTTTATCAATTTCAACACTCGAGATGCTGCAGGCCATGGTCAAAAAACCTCTAAAGGGCTTGACTGGGACCACGACCCTTTACAAATGCGTTAAGCCAACCAAAAAAACCGGTAAGCCAACCTGCCAAGAGTAAAATTCGTTAAAAGATGTCAGAACCGTTAGCAGAAATTTTTTCGAAGGGGTTCAACCATGCTTTATATATGTGCGAGCGTGTGTTATTTTATTTATTTGATTGATAGATTGATATGTGGGTTTTAACGTCCCAAAACCTCCATATGATTATGAGAGACGCCGTAGTGGACGGCTCCGGAAATTTCGACCACCTGGTGTTATTTAACGTGCAACTCAATCTGAGCACACGGTCCTACAGCATTTTCGCCTCCATCGGAAATGCAGCCGCCGCAGCCGGGATTCGATCCCGCGACTTGCGGGTCAGCAGCCGAGTACCTTAGTCCCTAGACCACCGCGCTGGAGCTTATTTATTTATATTTGGCAGAACAGGGGGAGGGGGGGTAGTATGCGTGCTTCTATATGTAAGACCCACGTGAAATTGCAAGATGTTGAGGAGATTTGAGTATGTACATCATGGGTTAGTAGAACAGGAAATACTTGAGCTAATGCAGTGAATTGTACGAAGCATTTTACTGTTGGCAAACTATATAGTTTTCGAAGCAGTTTTCGGGTCTGTATTAAACAAAAAAAGGAGCACACTTTGCGAACTCCATTTCACTTCACTTATCCCTAAGCCCAGTGTACCCAACTACAATTGATACGATCACTGTGAGGCATGACACTCGCTGTACAAGTTATCGAATGGCAATTAACGTACATGGCCGTTGGCATGATCTTGTCCTGCGGTACGAAGCCGTGTTGCGTCGCGGCAGGTAGAGGGGGATGGTGTGGCTTGGTTAGTGTCCCCGTAAATGCTCCTTTCTGCCCCTGTATATGCTGCCGCAGGGGGCAATACTATAACCAGAACTATAGTCGCGGGCAACTTTTCTTGGCAATGAATGGAAGGCTACAGAGCCAAAGTGGGTATATATAGGGATACCAGGGCTGCCGTGGCTGTGGAGTGGGGCAAGCACTCCTTTTCCCACATCTCTGCCGACGCCTATGGGGACACGATGACCCCGTAGTGTAGTCCAAAAAACCGAAAGCCGAGTGGAGGAAAGGCCAAATGGCCAGTTCCATGGACCTGGACAGCCGGCGCGGTGGCTGGCCTGCACCTGTGAATGTTGCTGTCTTGCGAAGTAACTCAATTTTGCTTTCGTGACAAGTATCGCAAACATGGAAATCATCTGCCTCATTTAACCTAGCGGACTACTGCGGAGCTAGGCCGTAGCTGCTGAATGTCCCCAACTCTGCGAGTACTCACTTCCAGCGCGTCACCGTTTTGTCCGGAGGAGGCTGAAACTCTGGGAGGCGGGCCCAAGACGCGAAGGTCTTCCAGAGGGGGGTCTCCGCCCGTGAAGAATCTGCGCATGCGCGAGACCAAGCTGCGGGACAGGGGCCGCCACGTGAGCAGGGACAGCTCCCTCTGGCCTGCGCATGTTGCGTACAACAGCGGGGGCACCATCACCAGTGCGCTTGAGGTACAGGGACGTTCATATTCAACACACACAAAAAAGAGCGAAAGCGCGAATTTACCGCTGCCTTGTTCTCGCTCAAATTTCGCACAAAACTTGCGTTCTAAACGCGAAAGCCTCGCATGATAAAAATGGTGTCCAATTAATGGTATTCCAGCTTCACGTGACCAAATGACGAGGTCATGTAAAGACGTCATAATGGCCGATAATGGTATGTTATGACGTCGTCGAGATATGATCAAGTGGCGTCGTCGCTTGGTTATAGGTGGAACGATACCGGAGGTAATACAACACCGGCTGTCGTGCAGAAAGCTACTAAAAGGAGGAGGATGGATGTGGAGGGAGGCAATACATTCGATTGACATCGTCAAAGCAAGTAAGTGTATCATGAGAGCAGGCGATTTCCTCTGTGTTCTCCTTCGCGTTAGCTGAAGGAACTGTCAAGTGTCGTCGCTATCTTTTAATGTCACAATCGGCGCACTTACCTAAGTACCTAACATTTAGGAATAAAATGCGAACTTAAATTCATTTAGGGAAAAAAGAGCACCTGTTGCCAAGACTGCAAGAACGCTAGCCTTGTGTGCCTTCGCAGGTTCGGATCCTGCCGGCGGCGAATTATTTTTTCGACCACTTTTCTTTTTTCACATTTACCTTACTTGTAAAAAATTACTTGTAAATAACATCCCCTACACTTTCTCTGGCATAATTGTCTGTTAGTTCTAATTAATACTGTGTGTAACGAAGAAAACGAGCACTTAAATATACACTTTCCTTCCCTCATTAAAGTTACTGTATATGCTACACTAAACGTAACATATATAGTAAACTCTGCCCTGCATATGCGGAAAGCGCCCTCCCTGAAGGCTTGCAAGCGTATGCTTGCACTCACCGTGAATCACCGGGAACTCACCGGGAATCACGTGCACTCACCGTGAATCACCGGGAACTCACCGGGAATCACGTGCACTCACCGGTAATCACGTGCACTCACCGGGAATCACCAGAAACTCACCGGGAATCACCAGAAACTCACCGGGAATCACGTGCACTCACCGGGAATCACCGGGAACTCACCGGGAATCACGTGCACTCACCGGGAATCACGTGCACTCACCGGGAATCACCAGAAACTCACCGGGAATCACGTGCACTCACCGGGAATCACCGGGAACTCACCGGGAATCACGTGCACTCACCGGGAATCACCGGGAACTCACCGGAAATCACGTGCACTCACCGGGAATCACGTGCACTCACCGGGAATCGCCAGCAGGTCACAGTATGCGTATCCTACGGCGCGCAGCCTGCTCCAGCAATCCAAAGACAGCACCTCGATGAACAGCCGGCCGATCACCGCAAAACCTACGCGTCCGTTAGTCGTGAAAAAGAAATTTCGATAATCATAATGGACGAAAACGCACCGTTTGTTATGCGTATACATGTGTGCAGGGTACGAATATGCCCATGGTAGTATGTAGCGCACACACTTCAAACACGTACGCACACACATACACGTGCGCAAGGTTACGCCCCCCCCCCCCCCTCTCGTTAGTCGAGTTCGAAAGGAAACAAGCTTCGAATTTCGCAGAGGACGCAAAAATGAAAATAAACCTAATTAAGTGATGACGTGCGTCCCAGAACGCCCTACTCTCGGAACGCAACATCTTACTTTATTTCAGTTTATTTACCCTCAATGCCACATAAAGGGGAATGGTTACAAAGTTTAAAACAGTGGTCCTCGGCCGCGTTTATCGTCAGAAATCTGCATAACCTTGCACTTAAATAAGGGGACGGGTCCGGCTGATTAAAGTTATGGGGCGCAATCTTTCTTGGCCAGATCCGTGGCTAGGTGAGGAATGCCACAGCCTCCCCCACCCCCCCACCCCGCCGTTGTTCGAATAAAGGGCGTGTTTCAATAAAAATAAATAGTGAAATTACGTGTTCTTAAAGGCCTATACCAATTGCCCTCCTCACCCCCTCCAAACAAACTACGAAAAATATTCCTGGCTACGGGACATGTCTTGGCGTATTCCTGAAATGATAATGAGGGAGGGGGGGCTGCCCTCTCGTGCACGCGCCTGTGCCCACACACCCAAACTTCTGCAGGCGCCTACGTGCTTACATGCTTTAATAAAATTAAGAACGAGTGAATAATCATCGTGTCGTATGCGAATCGAACGCTCCTGATTGTATTCGCAGTATGAGAATGCATTACCAGGAGCTACCTTTCATTGGTCTATATTTTAATGAAAGTGGCTATAACCTCACTTCTTGGAGTCTCCATTGAGAGAGATAAATTTAGATGGAAATGAAAGCGTTTAATGATTATCATTTAGGAGAGCCGCTAACAAGAACCATTAAATGGTTTATCATTCGCACAATTTTCTACGTTGATCTTATGACCTGTTTCGATATGCACACTACATATCAATATACACATGTCAAATACCACAAACACCCTTAAAAATTCAAAAGCAGGTGGATCGTTCATACAAACTTGATACGTCACGTGTTCTCGGACAAGATGAGCCCATATATGGTGTTCTGCTGTACAAAAGTGAAAATGAATTTTTCTCGAGTATTCGTATTCGATGGAACTCGGTGATTTCATTACTGGAGCACAAGTTCGTGAATTAAATACTCACCATATTAATAAGCTAGAGCTAGACATTATTTTTGTGTGTTTATAGCGCATTTTCTAACATGCACGTTTTAGGGCCACCACAAATCTCTTCCACGTTCCCACGAGACTCGCGTGATCGTGACGTGAACCAATTTTGGTGAAAGTAAACCGAATTATTCTGCGTGGAGAGTCTAAATACGCCTGAGGTGGATAATTTACGTAGCTGTTGAAAGAAGTCGGGTTCACTATATAACTCGTGTCAGCCACCAATCAATAGCGTGGCGCTGCTGATACGAAGTCATGATATTTTTTGCCGGCTGTGACCTCGTATATACACGAAGACGAAATGAGAAAGCAGTCACGCAGTTATATTCATGTGTATGCTAAAAAACGACAGGTAACAGTAATTAATGAAGAGTCCACCACGACGGCGTACCTCGTAATAATACCTTTGTTTTGGGTCGTAAAAGTCCATGTTTTTCGTTATTTTCTCATACTATGCAGCCTGATTATGTGCGTCTGCTTCGATACCTCACGCACGAGATCAATATTTGGTGATGTCTTTTGTTGTTGTTGTAGTTCATGCGTGTTTTCCTCTGTGATAAAGAGGCCGTATCGTTATTTTCGAGGATAGATCGTCGCAAAGCCGACAACAGCATGGTACCGCGTACTCACCTTCCTGGTCTGAACTGCCCGCTGTGTTCTCCAATTCTAGCTCGAATGGGTGTGAGAAGTGCGCCACCTCCGCCTGTTTCGGAGAGACAGAACGAGAGGTCATCGCAATGGTAAGGCATTGGGCCATCCAAGCGGTCGTGGCTGTACACCTCTTAGGTTGGGCCGTAGCTGAGGTTAGAAGCCAACATGGCAGCATGCAGACACAACCATCTGCTTCTATCTAAACTCACGCTTGCTACTCGGTCGTCACAGCAATAAATAAAGGGTGAAATCAGCTACCACTCCGTGTCATCTCGTGCTGGGGACAAAATATCAGGTATGTTCTGTTTTTATTAGGAAATTACCACCGTTTATTTAGGCATATGCTTGCTAAGCCTAGACTCCAACAATAGGAGAAGGAATCTTTAACACGACCTACTGCACTCCTGACCTGCTCAGATGGCGGGGTTTCTATGGAAGCGCGAGCCACCGCTCTCGATCAACAGCTCACCATTGGTGGCGCTACCTATAACCTGTTCGTCTTGCCACCCTGTGGGGAAGGTGCACGTACATTGAACACGCAAAATTTTTGTAGTAGAGCTTAGACTTTCTCTTTTTTGTAAGTCCGTGATTGTATTCTGTAATTATCGAGTGAGACAAGTCATAAGGACAATTGGTGTCATAAAGACATGGGTAAAAAGGTTGTAAAGTGTTCATGATGCGGAGTGAGTTTGAAAATAGGCCCAAGTGCAGAAGCAAATGGAAAGGAGGCTGACGCAAAGTGTAGGCAATGTGAGGTCGAGGGAAAAATAGAGAAAACGATGGTTGCCCAGAGTGAACTGCTGTTGAGAATCACCGAGCTGGAGACTGCGTTGGCGACAGTGCAAGAAAAAACGAGGGCAATGGGAGAAAGGCTGAAGTCCGCCGAGGAAGCACTAGCCAAGGTGAACAAAGGAGCGGCCGACGAAGAGAACAGTAGGGCACCGGCAACCAGAAGGCGGAGAAGAAAGAGCTAGCAAGTTTGGAAAAACAGGTTCAGCCGGTTCAATTGTCGCAAGGCCCAGCTTCAGCGAAGTAGTGGTGGGGCTGGGAGGGAACAAAGCAGCTGGTGTCACAGGTGCAAGTAACCCCTAGGTGCAGGACGCTCCAGCTGAAAAGTCAGCATGTGATCATCGCTGGGGACTCGAACTTAAATCGGTGCGCAGAAGCAATGAAATAGAGGGTAAGAGGTAACAACAGGGTTGCAGTATAGGGACGTTCCTAAGACGCAAGCTGGAAGCAGTCATGAGGCAAGCGAGCGCAAAACTCAAAACTACAGCTGATATATGAAACCTCGTGATGATTTCAGGCGGTTTAAACGATGTCTTAAATGAAGGTACGGCAGGACTAGCGACCACACTGGCGAAAGGGGTCGATGACATGCGCGCCACTTCTCCTCAGGCACCGGTAGTGATATGCATAATACCGGAGGTACCGGTGCGTGACGACAACCTGCAAAGAGCGGTTGTCAACGCAAACCAAGAGATATGGCGGATGAGTCAAGAGAAAGGCTTTCAGGTGGTGGAAATAAACAGAGATGTGTATAGGTGGGGTGGTTTTCAACGAGACAGAGTTCACTTCGATGAGCGGCTAGGTCATGAGGAGGGTTGGCGACTTGCAGGACGAGTAGCTTCTTTGGGGGGCACGCGAGCCCTTCGGGGTGCAGGACGGCTAGTAACGAGGAAAACAACCAGGGAGACTCTTTGACAGGTGGTATGGACAGATATGATTCCAAAGTGGCACCAGTATCTAAGATAGGTAGAGTCCGGGGCATAAATAGACGTAGCCACGAGCGCCGAGCCAATTCAGACATAGTGTATATTAACATGCAGGGTGTCAGGAACAGGCTGAAGTGGGAAGAGATAGAAGAACAGCTAAGAGAGGAGAGACCGATGGTATACGGTTTTGCAGAAACAGATCTTAGGGACATGGAACAACCTCCTAACAATGCGGACTACGCGTGGGACTATTGTAATAGAACAGAAGGCAGCAGAAAGGGGGGTGGTATTGGGGCATTCTTTCATAAAAGTACAGACTGGCAAAGGGTCAAGCAGGAGTGCAAGGAACATTTATGGCTAAAAGGTAAAGCGGCAGGACAGATGACACTCCTTGGTTTGGTGTACTTGTGGACGGGAGCAAAAGCCAGGGAGGAAAACCTGGCAATGGTAGAGTGTATATCAAAGGATATTGAGGAGTTATGAGGAGAGTGCGAGATAACTATACTAGGAGATATGAATGCGCACATAGAAGATATAGATGGGTATACCGAACTAACAGGCAAAATGATCATGTATATATGTGAAAGACATGATTTGATAATTTGCAACAGTATCGACAAGTGTGAAGGGCAAATAACATGGGAGGTAGGAAGGCTGCAGTCGATGATAGATTATGCACTGATGTCACATAGGATGTATGATAAGCTCAAGGGAATGCACATAGATGAAGGTGGCTCCAGAATTCTGGGTAGTGATCACAAACGTGTCGAACTAAGTTTTGGAGGAGCAGTGAAAGTGGGAAGGAGACAAGATGAGCAACTACAGGAAAATTTTTATTCAGAAAGGCAAATAGAAATAGCTACTAAACAAATTGAGAAAGTAATCACCGAGGATAATAAAAAAAGTGTGGACATACACGAATCTAATTAGACTGTTTGAGCTAGAGCTTGCTAAGGCACGAGACAAGTCACCCCAGAAAAGAAGACCCAAACAAGAGTTGGTGGGATGGGAAAGTTAAGAGAGCCATAGCAAAACATCAGGAAGCCTCTAGGGAACACAGAAATGCTAAGCAGCGGGGTGAACCGACAGATGATGTTGAAAGAAAATGGGAAATCTTTTTAAGCTGTAGAAGGGATGCATCCGTTCTGATCAATGAAAAGATTAGAAGAAAGGGAGCGCAGTGGCTCGCAGAAGTACATAAAGAAGATAGAAAGGCAGCTGCGAAATTTTGGAACCATCTAAACTCCCTAAGAAATGAGACGAGCCTAAAGCAGAGGTTCATAACTACAGCTCAAGGTGCTAGGCTAGAAGGGGACGAAGCTATTGAATATATAAGAACAAGGGGGACAGAACAATTTCAACAAAGAAGTGCTTTATGCAGCACAATAGACAAGGGTGAATCAAGTGGCGCAATGGCTCCACGAGAGTGGAAAAGGGCTTTGAAGAGGGATCCTAGTAGTACATCAACAGGCCCAGATGGCATTACAATTATGCTGATAAAGACATTAGGTCCGAAGTCTAAGCAGGTTTTGAGAGAGGCAGTGAGCAGAATAATAATCGATGGTGAAGTCTCCGATGGATGGAAACTTAGCAGGATGAGCATGATTTATAAAGGAAAGGGGGAAAAAGCTGACATAAACAACTACCGTCCTATAACAGTGACATCAGTGGTCTACAGGCTGGCGATGCAGATTATAAAGGAAAAACTGCAGGCATAAATAGAGGATAAGGGGGTGCTGGGGGAACTGCAGAATGGGTTTCGGAAACACAGGAGGTTGGAAGACAATCTGTGCTCAGTAACGTAGTGCATCGAAATAGCAGAAAAGGAACACAGCTCCCTGTGGCTAGCATTTTTGGATATCAAGGAAGCGTTCAATAGCGTGGTTCAAGAGGACTTGTGGGGAATACTGGACACACTAGCTGTTTAAGATGGAGTCATTAATCTTCTAAAGGATATCTATAAAGGTAACAAGGTAGTTATAAAGTGGGAAAAACAGGTATCCAAGCCCGCAGAGGTAAAACGGGGGCTTAGGCAGGGGTGTCCTCTGTCACCCTTGTTATTCATGATGTACCTACAAAGACTAGAGGCCATATTAGAGGTAAGTGGACTTGGCTTCAACCTCTCTTTCGTCAAACAAGGAAAACTCCTTGAACAGGCACTACCAGCATTGATGTACGCAGATGATACAGTGCTAATGGCTGACAACAAGGAAGATTTGCAGAGATTGATGGACATCTGCAGTAATGAGGGAGATGGGTTAGGTTTCAGATTCAGTAAGGAAAAATCAGCAGTCGTGATTTTTAATGATGATGAAGGTAGTAAGCTTAGAATACAGGTCACGCTAGAGATAACAGATAAATACAAATATCTGGGTGTATGGATAAGCAATGGTGCAGAGTACCTAAGGGAACACGATATATACGTGACGACTAAAGGTAACAGGAATGCAGCAGTGATGAAAAATAGGGCACTGTGGAATTACAATAGGTATGATGTTGTGAGAGGGATATGAAAAGGGGTAATGATTCAGGTCTGACGTTCGGCAAAGCGGTCTTCTGCATGAGATAAGAAGTTCAAGCAACATTAGAGATTAAGCAACGTGGAATAGGTAGGCTTGCCTCAGGAGCTCACGGGAATACACCAAATCAGGGAGTACAAGGTGACATGAGATGGACATCATTTGGGGGCGGGGAAGCTAGCAGCAAGATGAAATTTGAGAAGCGATTGAGAGAAATGGGGGAGGAGCGTTGGGCTAGAAAGGTATTCAGCTACTTTTACATGAAGAATGTCGATACAAATGGAGGATATATAAATTTTAGTCGAATCGCGAGACTCCTTTTTTAATCAGGAACTTAAGTTTTAATCGATGACAGCTGATGGCTCCTTGAGTCGTTCGCCATATAGCCCCACCGCATTCGCATGTGTGCGAACATCGCGCAAATACTCAAAGGGCGGCTTATCCCTAACCTAACCCAAAGTTCAAGTTTGCGGAGCGACGGCAACGCCGCGCTGCGCGGCAGAGGGCGCAGGCGATTCAGTGTGTTTCACCGCACGTACGGCACGCGTTATACAGTCGGTGCGGGGAACTTCGGCGCCGTGCCGTCAGCTTGGCACGCTAGAACAAGGCACTCGGTGTTCGACGTTGCTTTTTCGCGATGACAGAAGCGACCACACGAAAGCGTTAGCGAGGTCCGAATTATTGTTCTGTGCCACAAGAGCGCTGACAGTGCCAAGACACGCGATCCACCTGTAAAACTATCGGTTGCCGGACAAGTTGTGCGAAAGAGAAAGAAAACAAGCGTGTATCACCGAACTTAAATCAATAGAGTTCTAACGCTGTGTCTCGCATTCCATTTTGATTGTCTCAATTTCGCCACCTCTCACGCTGTGCCACGTTCACGCAGCAGTCCTTATGCACCTGCACAGTCGATATTTTCATAACTTGCAAGTGCAAGCACGACGCGAGAATAATAATAAAAAAACTAGGGTAGCAGTTGCTTCGCAGTGGTTGAAGCTAAGCTAGCTGCCTCCCAGCTAAGTCAGCGGGTGATGCTACAGTGGTACGGAGGACAGGAATCTAACCTTATCGGGCTTTTAGTGCTATGGCCGTGTCGTTCTTGTTTGTTTTTCGCATGCCGCGAAAGTTCCTTCACGACAGTACGCGTCTGCTGCTTCCAGCATGCACAACAATCATGCTTTTCATTGCAGACAACGCAGGACATCTATCGCGTGCGTGGCTTTATTTCGCAATGCGTACATTAGGTAACCAACCACTATACATAGCCTTCATAGATTACGAGAAGGCGTTTGATTCAGTAGAAATATCAGCCGTCATGCAGACACTGCGGAATCAGGGCGTAGATGAAGTACATATAAACATTCTGGAAGAAATCTACAGGGGATCAACTGCTACCATAGTGCTTCATAAAGAAAGCAACAGAATACCAATCAAGAAGGGTGTAAGGCAGGGGGACACAATCTCCCCAATGCTATTTACCGCGTGCTTACAGGAGGTTTTCAGAAGCCTAGAATGGGAACAGTTAGGGATAAGAGTTAATGTAGAATACCTTAGTAACCTGCGCTTCGCCGATGACATTGCATTGCTGAGTAACTCAGGGGACGAATTGCAACTCATGATTACGGAGTTAGACAAGGAGAGCAGAAAGGTGGGTCTTAAAATTATTCTGCAGAAAACGAAAGTAATGTACAACAACCTCGGAAAGGAGCAGCGCTTCGAGATAGGTAATAGTCCACTTGAAGTTGTAAAAGACTATGTCTACTTAGGGCAGGTAATAACCGCAGAGCCGAACCACGAGATGGAAGTAACTAGAAGAATAAGAATGGGGTGGAGCACACTCGGCAAGCACTCTCAAATTATGACAGGTAGATTGCCACTATCCCTCAAGAGGAAGGTATATAACAGCTGTATCTTGCCGGTACTTAGCTACGGAGCAGAAACCTGGAGACTTACAAAGAGGGTTCAGCTTAAATTGAGGACGACGCAGCGAGCAATGGAAAGAAAAGTGGTAGGTGTAACCTTAAGAGACAAGAAGAGAGCAGAGTGGACTAGGGGACAAACGGGGGTTAAGGATATCATAGTTGAAATAAAGAAGAGGAAATGGATATGGGCTGGGCATGTAGCGCGTAGACAGGATAACCGCTGGTCATCAAGGGTAACTAACTGGATTCCCAGAGAAGGGAAGCGGGTTAGGGGGAGACAGAAGGTTAGGTGGGCAGACGAGATTAAGAAGTTTGCGG
Source organism: Rhipicephalus microplus (assembly GCF_043290135.1). Lineage (NCBI taxonomy): Eukaryota > Metazoa > Arthropoda > Arachnida > Ixodida > Ixodidae > Rhipicephalus > Rhipicephalus microplus. The sequence continues at coordinate 70,793,828 of NC_134702.1, read as the reverse complement.
GTATAAATTGGCAGCAGCAAGCACAGGACCGGGTTAACTGGCGGAACATGGGAGAGGCATTTGTCCTGCAGTGGACGTAGTCAGGCTGATGATGATGATGATGACATTAGGTATGTTGAACGTATGAGAGAAGAAAGCTTACCTCGATTTGCCGCACACGGTAATTTCACGTTTAGTCGGGCGTTGTCGTCTGCTTCACAATTTAAGCGTGATTAACAAACATTTTGATTTGATTACGTTCGCTTTTCGAAGTGCCTTTCCAGCTGGGAGATCTTTTTCAAGCGGTGTGCGACGCAAGTGCAGCGCGTGAGCCCTGCACGTGCAAGGAAGCGAACGGCAGCGCGGAGGAAAGAAAGAAAAACGCGCGACGTACATCCGCAATTTCTATTTTTCTGCCACAGATGGCGCTGCTTGTCCAGAGTCGCAGCGCCACCAAGCGTTGCTTTGGGGCCCTATCCCGCTGTTTGGGCACAGTCTCAAATGCCTGCATGTAAGCCTCTACACGACATGTAGACGCATTTAGCAGTCTGCAGTTCGAATGCCCGCTAATATTAAAGTGAGTGCGTACGTGTGTCTGTATTATAGCACTAGGCGTAATCCCCCTACCGTCCATTAGCCGAAATATTTTCAGTGTGGGTGCCACTTTCTCCTTCAGGCACATCACATAATACAGAGTTTTGGAAAAGCGCACGCAAAGCGTGGCGTAATTCGGTTTCGCGCTACTGCACATGAGTCGTAAGCTAACCGCTTGCAGCCTCCCGTTAAGCGACGAAAATAGCGCGCGACCGCAGCGAGCGCTAAGTTAGCGTACGCTATTTGAAAACTCCCTAATGGTTCGCCATCGTCCTAAACAAAAGAGTGACACTAACAATGAAGCCTTCCCCGGTCCCATACATATCGGGAATCAGCGAATAACTGGCGAGGGTATTGGCGAAGGAGGGTATCCGGGTGGCGCACAAACCCGAAATGACTGGCTGCCAAAAGAAAGTTTCCCCGGGGCTAGTCAACGAAATTCCATGCACTGATTGCTACGCCACTTATATCGGAGAGACAAAAAAATCTTTCCAGAAAGGATACTGCAACACCAAAACGACGTACGTAGCTTGAACGCTGAATTAAACGTTTTCGTAAAGCGCAGAGATAAGATGAACCATCGCATCAAATTCGACGCCGCCCGAGCCATCGAAACGGAAGATAGCCGCACTAAAAGGCAATCCTTAGTCTTCCAATATCCAAACGACACCTGGAAACAACTGGGACCCTGCCGAGTGTGCATGTACAGGGCCGTCTGCGGAACCAATGGAGAGAACAACACAGCAACAAGAGCGGCGGTAAGAACGATGGTGGAGAGTGGGACAACCGCTAAGAAACGTCGTTAGCTTCGGAGCCCGCCGGACATTCACCCCCTGGGGAAGAGACCGAATGGGTTCTGAGACGTAGGGCCTGTTTTTAATTTTAGTCTTAAAAACTAAAATTAAGTACCAAATATCAAGGTGTGAATTCCAGAATTTTAGCTACACCATCTAGTGAAGCGTTGGCGATCTCTAAAAGCTTGTGACACCGAAAAGCCTCAACTATAGAGTCGACAAAGGTTGGTTAGAGTTAAGAGTCCTCAAGCCACGTATTTCTATAATTGATTAAAAAATGTTAATATGTGAATACATTCTTATGAGAACAAGAAAAAAGTGTGCACGAAATTCTACTTCAACTCTTTCCTCAGAAATAGTTTTTTTAGGAAGGTGGTTAAGCAAGAACTATAATTTGGCTCAGTCGCGCAGTAATATTACAATAGTACAGTCAAAACACGGGCTAAACTTGTGTAAATGAAACAAGGAAATATACTCTCACGTCGTCACCCTCGTCTCTCTTGTTCGTTAATTTAGCGCTTTGTTTTACAACGAGCTTCCGCAACCTTATCGGGAGAACGGCGCTGCGTACTCCTCCGTGAACGGAGAGCACCACAAGCGGTTCACCAGCTCGGCGATGACCTTGCGGTACTAGTAGTGGTTCCGAAGAATGAGTATGTTGACTTATTGGCGTTCCTCGGTGTGCACGTGAGAAGAAGGACAGATGACCAGCCGCCATTCGCGGTTTGACGGAAACCAGCCTACACTGGGCGCTGTCTCATCGCTCATTCCAGCAGCACTCTACACAATAAGGAAGCGGTGATAACATCGATCTTGACCCGCGCGCAGAAGGTCGGCTCTTCGGAGGTCGAAAGAGATTGTGAAAGTCTGGCGCCACTTGTGAAAGAACGGCTACTCAGAAATCGCACGCACCATGTCCTCAGAGGCGTTGCTTTAAAGTTTCCGCCTAAGACCGAGAGGTCACAGCGGCTGTCTACGACGTCCCAAGTGCAGAGTGGGACGGCGAAACCGCTTGTCCGAAAGGCTGCGCCAACACGACTCGCGGAATTTCGACCGCCAAAGAAACGCCGGGGTCAGCTTTGACGATATCGCTGACCTTGAGGTCAACACCCCACCCCCAATCACACCATCTCCTCATTCGGGTAGTCATGGCACAGATGGGCGACTGCCATAAACGTTTGCCGGTTGAAGCGGCACTGCCAAATGTCTATAGAAACAAACCCGGTGGCCCCCGCCGGAGAAAGAAGCTCCAGAAAGGGCTGAAGCAGATACTACCATGTTTCCCCTTCTTATAGAAAAACACCTCCCTTCTTTCTCTTGTTTCGAAACCCGCAAGGTAATCCCCTCACTCTTCGCTACCGAATAACGGCGAGGTCAACGGCATTGTACTGTCACCTTCTAATCGCACGCTAACCACATTACCGTCTGATCGCCTAGTCTAAGTATTATACGCGACCGGCTGTCGCTAGTCGCTTAGCTGGGAGGAAAAAAGACAGAGCACACGCTTTTGTGTCCTCCCTCAAAAAAGCTTGGTCACGTGAGGAAGCTTCTTTTCGAGGATTTCCCGAAGAAGCCACACAGGTGAAGAGGCGAACGGATTGCCCGATCGACGCATGGCCTGTCCCATTCTTATTTCCACGATTCGGATAAGTCGTATTTGCAGAGCCGACAAAAAGAAAGAAAAAGCTTTGCGCTGCTACATAATGCAACGGTAGCGCATCACAAGAAGTGCGATGCGACACCGCCTACGTGCAGCGCATTCACTGTCCCGCAAAGCCAACATCGCCCTCCTGCCCCCTTTCCCCCGCAGCTGCTAAGAATGTGGTGTCGGAGGAGTGTACCATTCCCTTCCTGTGAATGATGACGCAAGAGTCGACGAAATGAGCTCCTGGCTGGCACATTAATACACGAAGCGCCTTCGTAATGCAGCACTCCCGTCTATATGTCTATGCAATGCACCACAAAGTTAATGCGTTGCGATGCGCCAGTTGTCGCATTCACGTATAGACGCAGTTTATGAGTACATGTACGTTTCCCATTTTTAGAGTCGAGCAGGAATAACCGTGCTTTGTGTTTGAGCGTGGAACATGTAAAGAAAATATATCTCTTTCATTCTTCTAATCAAAGTTTGGAATTTGTATGAACGTCCGGCTACCAAAGCATCACTGCCCTGATGCTTTGATAGCTGGACGTTTGTCACGTGACATACCTAAACGTACCGCAAAGTCTCACTTTAGTGATGCGGTTCAAAGCCGAGTTCTGAGGTTTGTTGCGGAAAGGCCTATGCTGCTAGTATACATACACATGCATCCATAAATGGAAAGCCTGAAATTTGTGAAGGCCACGTAAACCCATATGGCTGGCAAGGATACTCAATTGACTCAAAAGACTGCTACCCTCATGAACTGTAAGGAGAAGAATGAACAACAGTATATGCGTTACGATGCCTGACGATGAAGCTGTCTTTCAAATGCAGAGCAGACCAAAAGACTGCTACCCTCATGAACTGTAAGGAGAAGAATCAACAGTATATGCGTTACGATGCCTGACGAAGAAGCTGTCTTTCAAATGCAGAGCATTTTTTAGTCGCACGATGTCAGGTTTCGGCGTCATATGTTACACAGGCAGTGGGAGGCATGGCTTTCGCATGAGACCGAGCACAGCCGAAGAGATTTGCTTGAATAGGCCCAGCGAGCCGCTCCTGCCAGCGGAGCCCTGGACTGAGGGCCAACTGCCAGCATCTATACTTTTTTTCTTTTTCTGAATAGTTTCTACCTCCTTCTCCTCGGCGTTGGCGGAGTCCACATCCCCACTGCGCATGCTCGCGTCTGTTAGTTCTTATTAAGGTTGCGCGTATAGGCAGTTTGCTGTACCGCAATACCATGGGGTAACCGCCCGTGCGATGGCTTAAATTATTCCGTTATAATACTAAATAATACTAAATACTTTCGTTTTGCACATACAGCTCGCTCGTCTACTCACGCGTCCTTTGGACTTGGTTCGGGAACACTGCGTCACGCCGAACAGCGGCGACGACGACGAAGTCCAGCCTGCGTAAGGAAGCATTATTTGTAAGTGTGAATTTTAGATGTGAAGAAGATGTGAATCTGGTTTTAACCTTATTGCCCGTTCATGTCGCTAAGCAACAGACGGTGCAAAGCAACAACGGGAAGGATTGCTCAGACCAACGAGATAAGCTTTGTTCGCTTGGATACACTTTGAGAGAAGCTTCGTGGCCTATATATCTATTGTCCGGGGTCGTGTTGACCCTGGACAATATATAATGATAATGATGACCATTATTGGTTACGTTTAGCCACATTACCACAGCGCGAACACCCACTACCTAGGGGTACATACATTCCTTCAGGGCCATCAAAAAAAAAACGAGAGTGCATGAACGTTCGCAGATTCCCTTGCTACACCAAACGACTGTAACGGTGGTGAACTGTAAGGACGACGTCGGCTCTAGGGAGGTCGACTTAGTTTTGTAAATGCAGTTCCTTTTGTCTCTCCGTAGATTGCGCCGATAACTGCAACAAGTGATGGTAGTGCATACCCTCTGTAATGGCATGGCATTAGACGAGCGCCTGTGCATGCTCACTTAACGCTTTACACGGGACGCACCGCGCATTCTCAGATCCCGCTTCTCTAATCGAGAGGGAATTTCCTGCATAACATTCTTTAGTTGCTCTTCTATTACTGCGCGATAATGCGGTGATGGGAGTAGGCGTTACGTCACCCAGGCTTAAACTGTCCTCTCGTCTTCATCTTATATACGCAAGGAAGCTCAATCTGCTATATATACGCGCTGATCGGATAAAGACGCGCCGCGACGGTGTGGATTGCCGCCGGTGTTACGACAATCGACGAGCACGAAGAATACGCCTTTGCGCGTGCAAACCGATCATCGGGCCACCCTGATCTTTGACGCCTTCCTCGCGTGTTACCTAACTGTCGCTATCCACCTTTGGGACCCTGGCTCGACTGCGCCATTTCCCCAGAGGAGGAACCAATACCGTACGTCTCTGCTTTTTGTTCTTCTTCTGCGCCCACCCTCGCAGTCGAGCTGACGTAAGAGACGAGCCGTCGTTTCGTAACCACGCCCTGGCACGTGCAGGTACCGTAACTGCCAAGAGCACGCACAGGTGTACAGAGCCACGCTGTGTACTGGACGTGCAGCGTGCGAGTCTTGTGAAACGTATAGGATACGAAAGTTTCGAGGGAAAAAAAAATGATTGCTTGGGGAAAAAGAAAACGCGCCTTCTCGCAGTGATAAGTCGACGATTATCACGCTGGATTACGCTACGGAGTCGTTTATGATCGCGGGGCAAATTCACGTTTTTTTTCTTACAATTGGCACTCGCTGTCCGCCTTCGCTGATGGCATTTTCAGCATCATAAAAGGCTTTTCCATATTTTCGGGGGAGGGATCGTTGTAAGACAGATGCCGTATCTTTGAAGGAGACATATACCAAGAAAATCAGCCATCGTGTTGATTGGAATCTGAAAAGTTATTTAATCAATGTTATTTCCAGCAGCGCCAGTATATGCAGTTCCAGAAAGAAAAAAAAAAGCTTATTCTTTCTGTTTCTCATTATTAGTTTTCAGATTTCAAGGGGTATATAGCACCTTTTGCAGGTACTACTCTTGAAAACGTGAAATTTAGTAAGTCAATCAACGAGACCTTGCCAGCCCTCAGGACCAATTTGAGTCCACCCAGGGTGGAGTTCCTCAACATGTGCGGTATTTTACGAAGTCCGGAGAACAGCATCGCATGGCACTCATGAATCTACACCAGTCGTGCACGTGTAGATTCATTTATGCAGTGACGCAAGTTGGCTGGAAAAGCAGACGTGACAGCGACTTTATCTTACTGGCTTGTTTTATGAGAGAGGGGCCTATTTTAATTATCATCGATATTGCCGTCATCATCTTAAAATATACGACTACAATCGGTGATGCCCTCACTGATTCTTACTGGTTGGGTTTCGAGTTCTGGAGTTCGACGTCCCAAAGTGACTCAGTCTGTCAGAGACTCCGTAGCGGAGGTGCCCGGATAATTTCGGCCACCTGAGGTTCTTAAGCTTGCACTTATATCGCGCCCAGTACAAGGGCCTCTACAGCATTTCGTCGCCATCCAAATGCGACCTGGCACGGCCATGATCGAGCCTATTCGGTCAGCCGCCAAACGTCCTTACCGCGAGGCAACCACAGTGGCTTGCCGCATATACCTTTGTGTGTGTGTGTGTGTGTGTGTGTGTGTGTGTGTGTGTGCGTGTGCGTGTGCGTGTGCGTGTGCGTGTGCGTGTGCGTGTGCGTGTGCGTGTGCGTGTGCGTGTGCGTGTGCGTGTGCGTGTGCGTGTGCGTGTGCGTGTGCGTGTGTGTGTGTGTGTGTGTGTGTGTGTGCGTGTGCGTGTGCGTGTGCGTGTGCGTGTGCGTGTGCGTGTGCGTGTGCGTGTGTGTGTGTGTGTGTGTGTGTGTGTTCATACGGGAATGTCGTCATCGGTCGGATGTGCACCCACCATTTTCCAGATGAAAGAAGTAGTGCACGAAGAGGTCATCGTTCTCGAAGTCTTCAGCTGTGGCTGCCCAGAGAACAAAACATTGCGGAGGAAGGAGAGGAAATGGATTAGTGGGAGGGAGTGAAGGAAATAACGAACAGCTTAACGCCAAACACTGTATCTTTCCATGTGCAATTACACTTTAAATAAGATGTATTACGAGGGATAAATGTTTTCTGCGAACACTGTATCGTCCTCACTCTATCATCCATGCGTATAAGTGTTTTCACTCTTCCTGGTATAAGCAACTTGAGCAGCTATTTATTGTTATTGTTGTCTTTCATTTGTTTGTGCTGGCCAAATAATGCAGAATTACACATCACGCCATGCGAAAATTCGAAACTTGAACAAGTTCATCACTGTTTTTTTTAGAACAATTATTCTCTTACCTATGCTTCCAAAGATGAGAACTTTCACTGGATGCATCGCTATTTGGTAACCTGCATGAGTCAGCAGTGCAGTGGTATTACACACACACAGACACACACACACACACGCAAACTATATATATATATATATATATATATATATATATATAGGGGGAATTTTAAAGTCCATACGAAAGCGTGCACCACCATCACCATTTGTACTCGAAGTAGCAGTGCGTTCATTGTATGAATGTACAAACACGATAGTATACAGCATCACAATGCACGTTATGCTGAGTAAAAAAAATGCTTATGTTCAAATTAGTCGCACTTAGTTTCCTGCAAGTTTTATAGCCTCGACATCGGAGCGAAGTCTCAGTTGTGTTTCAAAGGGCTCTTGCAGAGCAAACAATCGACTGTCGAATTTGGAGAGCGACTGGTTTGCCGATCAATGAAATATATAATTTCATTAGCCAAGCTGCAAGTCACGTAAGCCTTCATTTTTTTTCTTTCTCTGCTCACAATAGTGGGCAAGAATATGATCGAGTTGTTCTAATTAGTGCATGGTGCGGAGTGGTGTTTAGTGCTTATGCGTCTAAGCTCGAGCAAAACATGAATAACTTAGTGTGAATTGCAAAACAACGCTGCCTGCTGCCATTCTGTGAGGTTGCACGGGCGAGCTGATGACCGGCCGAATTGCCTCACTGTCCTCGTAACATTGGGCGTAACATTGGGCGTGACGTCACACGAGGGCGTGTATACGTAACAGGAATAGTAGCGGTACGTACATATATGTATATGGTACAGTATATATGTATAGACGCGGATATGGGGGCCGCGCCCCGCTGATGCTAACTCGCCGGAAGCGTTTGTCCTTGGCACTGAAGCGATTGGTTCACCGAGGCCGAGAGTGAGAGAGAGAGTCATTTGCTAAGCGCTCCACTCAGGGTAAAACCGGAGTTATTGTGCCGTCCAATATGGCGTGTTGCGCACAGAAATGACGTCCTCGCTAATGGCACCTGCCGTCCAGAGCCAGCGTGTCTGTGTATTCGTGGTGTATCGCTTTGTTCTGTGCATTGGGACTAGAGAGGCGTTGCTGTGGCTCGTGATATTTCATGTATGCCTGCACGCATGTGCGTCTGTGGTCGCGCCGCGTGTGTTAAATGGAAACCGTGCGGGAACTGCACGCAACTACTACACATCGTTTGTGTTCTGCAGAGTATGCGTGCACGTTCCTTCTGTGTGCTGTCTCCGCTTACGAAATGATATGCGCCGCCATGTATATGTACAAAGACGCGGGAAATCTTATTACCGACACCCACGGGTGTGTTGTCTATTGTGTTCTTGTTTTTCATTTTTATCTTTCTTTTTTTTTCAGTGCGTTTATCGTTTAGGTAAGAACAAATTTTACAATGGTATATTTTATGAAGTGAACCAAAGAAAGAAAGAAAGGACGTTCATGCAATGGAGCAGCAGGCAGTAGTATAATCCTTCGGATTGGGAGTCAACTGACAGCTGCAAGATCCTGCTATCTATCTATCTATCTATCTATCTATCTATCTATCTATCTATCTATCTATCTATCTATCTATCTATCTATCTATCTATCTATCTATCTATCTATCTATCTATCTATCTGTCTGTCTGTCTGTCTGTCTGTCTGTCTGTCTGTCTGTCTGTCTGTCTGTCTGTCTGTCTGTCTGTCTGTCTGTCTGTCTGTCTGTCTGTCTGTCTGTCTGTCTGTCTGTCTGTCTGTCTGTCTGTCTGTCTGTCTGTCTGTCTGTCTGTCTGTCTGTCTGTCTGTCTGTCTGTCTGTCTGTCTGTCTGTCTGTCTGTCTGTCTGTCTGTCTGTCTGTCTGTCTGTCTGTCTGTCTGTCTGTCTGTCTGTCTGTCTGTCTGTCTGTCTGTCTGTCTGTCTGTCTGTCTGTCTGTCTGTCTGTCTGTCTGTCTGTCTGTCTGTCTGTCTGTCTGTCTGTCTGTCTGTCTGTCTGTCTGTCTGTCTGTCTGTCTGTCTGTCTGTCTGTCTGTCTGTCTGTCTGTCTGTCTGTCTGTCTGTCTGTGTACGCCTAGAGGTATCTTTTCTTACACCAATAGCTAGATCAGGGCACGTGTACTCTAGCTAGCTTATACAATACTCTTACGATCGGGCCCACTCGTTCAATTGCAATCGTAAAGCGTCCACATCCGTCCTCGCACTGTTCACAACGAGCCATGTACGGAATACGCTTACAAACCACATTTTCACCTTCGCGTCTCACCCCTGCGCCATACCCATACAATTTTTCTCCCTTCTGCTTCTTTTTTACTCATTTGTTGTGGTCTGCGACATCTGTGACGACCTCGCTTTATGGGCGTCACGTCGGACCCTCGTCCTCTGCATGGGCGTGCGCTGTCACCCCCGCATTCCCTCTCCCGTGTCACAAAAAGGCACGCCCTGCGTTTTACTGCCGAGAGAAAAAAGAAATAACAATAAAACGAAGAGCACTTGCGTATTCACTGCGCGCCTTATAATCGCCAGAGAGACACGCAGTGTCGACTCTCTGTTGCCGTTTCCCGATGCAGCTGACGCTCACGGCGACCGTGTTTGCTAATTGCGAGCGCAATTATGTGCATACGTTCGTGTTAGATATCGGGCAGACATGTATAGCAGCGATAATACCATTACATTTCTCAATTGATTACCGTATCGTACAGGTCAGGCGTGAATGAAACGTAGTAATTGTTATCTAATAAGTATCGCGATTAACCTGCAGATGCGTGAGAAGTGCATCTTTTAAAGATAAGTTATTGTCGGTAACAGGCTTCAACAGTGACCAAGGTGTATCATTTGTAGATAGCTATCTCGGTTACGGGCTTCAATAGAACCAAGCGTGTGCGCATTAATTCTTTTCTCTTATTGACGTGGTATCAGAACGTAACGATAAACTCGCGTTTCTGTGGTTGATGGATGTGCAGGCTACGCCGAAAGTTCCCAGACCACTGTCCCGTGTGTTCTTATGGAGCGTGCCCTGGGAACTTTTGATTGGCGATCGATCTTCTGTGGGGTTGCAGACGCTCACAAACGGTTCAAAATAAGATTAATGACAACATAGCGATGCCGTCTGAGAAAACAAAAAGCGGTCCCGAGAAGGCCGCAACATATTTACACGTGCAAGCATTTTGCAACAACCTGCTCAGAAGGTTATGCGTGAAGTTTGGCGAGAAGTTGTTTACACTTCTTAACCCGTGCGTTTCCAAGGGTTATACTCTGCGGCTTGCGTCCGTATCAGTCCCAACGTCTACAGGGATAGATGCTTGTAGGTGAGAGGGGAAAAGAGTGTCCTAGCGTTGCTGCCATATGATGCCATTTGACGCAGAGCACTGCCAGGAACCGAAGAAACGGCGCATGTGCGCTCCCGACGAAAAAAGTTTTTCGGCGTGAGCACCAATTGTATAACGCCGGAGGAACAATTGCGGAGAGGCGTCGACAGCGGCAACACGAATACACAGTGGACAGTGGAAGCGGCACCGTGCTAAAGTTGATAATGCGGTCAAATACCGTCGCCGCAGAACGCCGCAGTCACTTGAGACCAAGAGAGGTGGCTGCAGCGGAAACGCGAATACTGCTTCACAGGTTATCTGTTCTCATGTGAATTTCACCGCCCAATGATTTTTTTTCTCGCTCTTCTTGTTCCATTTCAATATATAATGAATGATGTAGGCTTGTTTCGTATAAATGCAAGGGAATGTCGGCTAAAGTTTGATAATGAGGCTACAGTGTTAGCTATGCGTATCCACTTTAAATGATGATTGCGGGAGGGGGGGGGGGGGTTGACAGCAGTTCACGGTACGCAAACCGTACGCGACGCAACGTAATAACACTTGTGTCGTATGCCAAGGTACACAAATACCTCACTGTCGTCATTTCTGTCACGGATGAGACGTCCGTAAGATGCGCTTGAACAGATTACAAATAAACACCAGAAAAAAATCGCAGCATATCCACGGAGTGAAAGATGATGAGGGGGGCGAAGCTTCGGAGGCTTTTATCGTTAAACTGTGAATGGTACGTCTGTTCGTCCGTCCACACCCACTAAGTGAGTCGTCGAACTATATAGGCAGTCATGAACGAGCTAGGCGAGACAGACCCGTGGACGGCTTTCGGAGCTTTGCCCTCAAATGTTTCCTCCGTTTAGGTGACCTGGGAGTTGAACATACGACTTCTCAGTCCACGACGAAAGAGACCGGGCGTTTTAACCACTGCGCTGCTACATTAACGCATGGGCCTTTATAAACGCGCCTTATATCACTCACAGTAACCTTCATTGGCGTGGAGCAGTGTCGTCCTCTATTGGGCACGTGAAGCAAGGTACTGCATCACGATACAACGATTGCCAACACCATAGAGTTTCCCAAAATTAACTCGAGGGCACTCTGGCGCTGCGATCGTTCAGCGACCGTGGGAATGATGGGTACTTGCGGACGGCGAATCGTACTTCCGGCTCCGTTTATTGCTGTGTTTCAGTTTTGTTTTGAGAGAAATATTCAACCCCTTTGAAGTTCATGACCCGATTTTGAAAGGTAAGTCTAAAAAAAAAATAAGATGCTGAAGCGCAACCGCTGAACATTAGCTAATATTTGTTTCGTGAAAGAACAGTTTCAAGCCACACGAACACACGCGGAGCCAGAAGCGGGCCAGAAGTACGAAAATGAGACAAATGTGTGTACTGGCCATCATTCCCATGCTCGCTGAAGCGCCGTGTGTTGCAGCTCCCATAGACACTAGCGCCATAGTTCCCTCTAGTGTATATTAAGAAACTCTATGGCCAACACAATGCGTTTTGGCTGTCTCGTCGCTGCAGTAGCTGAATCCTCAATTTCATCACCGTCGTTTTAATAGGGTTTGAGTATTTTAAGTGTGAATACACTTTATAAGCGACCCCAAACCATCCACCGCCGTCGGCGGCGTCCGCAGTCTTCTCTCTATCTTTAAGAGAAAGAGGACTTGGCGGGCCGCAGCGCGACGCTCTACCGAATAAGCCACGGACGCGACGCTGATAGTCCCCCTCCCCCTTCGCTCGCTCCTCCGCTCTCCTCGCTCGCTGCAGCTGCGCGCGCGCCCCTCTCTCGCGCACCCGCCTTCTCTCTCAGTCTCCCGTCGAGAGCGGGTCGTGCAAGGATGTCCCGGAGGCAACGCTACCATCTATCGCGTTACTGACACCGATATCAGCGTCGCCAATGGATTTTAACTTTACTCCCCCTCATAGCATCACCCCGTGCATTCGCACTTAACCATGTTCACCCTCGGGGAAATGCTTGGGAGTTTTTTGTTGCATTGAGAGAAAGGCCAGCGGGCGGCGGAACGCCTTTGCGCCCTCGCGACTCCGTCTACGAGCTCTGCCTCTCGCGTTTTAGAAGTGGTGCGTGGTAGAGTATGCACGAGTTGTACAGGCTATCAAACAACTTGCTGGACATCGTATACATACACTGCCGCCTGTCTCAAGGGATGACGCTTTCTAGGAGAGCATATTGAGTACTAGTAATAACGTGCTTGTTGATGCTATCTTAGCACTCGATTCACCGTACGCTGTGCCTGGGCCTATGTTAATTAATAATAATATTTGAGGTTTTATATCCCAAAACTACACCATAGCAGATGCCTCCAGAAGTTTTGAGCATCTGCTATTCTTTAACGTCCCCTAAACATCGTATAACTTTTATGTCGTACCGCGTTTATTATTATTATTATTATTATTATTATTATTATTAGTAGTAGTAGTAGTAGTAGTAGTAGTAGTAGTAGTAGTATTTGTTCAGCCTGTGTCATTGGGGCGTGTGGAAGATACGGTTTGGCCCCCGCAAGTTCGTGCCCATTCGTGCCTTTATTCATTGCTATGGCTATCTATCAAAGCTTCTCTTGGCCATTGATTGGCGAGGAATGCAGTAGCCGACATTTAAACGGCACTATCCCACGCATTTTATTTTTCTTGCTGTCGTTTGGTTAAAAGATCAAACGGAAGCTTCATTTCATGTTTAAAAGCTTTATTTAGAGTGCAGGTTATACGTGAAACTATTTGGATAGGCAGCACAACTGTACAAGATAACCAGATTAAGAACACAGGTTTTTAACGATGACTCAAGCTCAGTGTGCTCGCATTCTCTCGGGTACTTCTATAGATAACTCTCTTGTCATAGAATACGGTAACAAAAGCTGATAATTTGCCCGCGGGACTGCTTTACGCTCTCCCATAGTGTAGTACGAAGTACTCCAAATCGTTAACAAATTTTTCTAAACACACACGATGTACTATAAATCGTTAAACACTTTTTCTAAACACACATCGGCTTTCAGCCCTCCCATTGTAGAGTACCGAGTACTCAAATCGTTAAACTCTTCTTCTAAACACACGACTATTGTATACGGTGCACGTGGTGCTCCTGTAATTCACGGAACGGCTTTAAGCTCTCCCATAGTAGAGTATTGTTGCGACGCGCGCCTCCGACGACGTTACGAAGGGCGCCACGAATCCCACCGCTGCAACCACTGTTTCGAAAGACGGCGAGGCCAACACGGTCCCGAAGGCGCCACTACTTCGATCTCCGCCGGAAAGGTCACCTGCCATTTGGTAGCGTAGGTTTCTCAGCTCGCGACTGCTTCTGTGCAGAGCTGATAGATGAGCGGACGAGACGACGGTGAATTAAACAAGGTTTATGTACAGCATATATACAGAGGCGTTACAAATTCGGCACTGGGGCCGACAGCTTAGAGACCCGAAGAGCCGAGCTCTCCTCTCTAACACATAGGTCTGCTCTCAAATGGGTCTCTAAGCTGTCGGCCCCAGTGCCGAATTTGTAACGCCTCTGTATATATGCTGTACATAAACCTTGTTTAATTCACCGTCGTCTCGCCCGCTCTTCTATCAGCTCTGCGCAGAAGCAGTCGCGAGCTGAGAAACCTACGCTATACCAAACGGCAGGTGACCTTTCCGGCGGAGTTCGAAGCAGTGGCGCCTTCGGGACCGTGTTGGCGTCGCCGTCTTTCGAAACAGTGGTGGCAGCGGTGGGATTCGTGGCGCCCTTCGTAACGTTGTCGGAGGGGCGCTTCGCAACAGTGGTTGGCAGCTGCGGGATCAGCCGGTGTCAGCGACATCGATGCGTTGAGTGCCTGATGTTTTCCCCTCAGTTCACCAGACTACTCTAGCTCAGGTTATAGTAGTTTAGAGAAGGGCTGTGTGAAGCATTAGAGTGAGCTTTGATCGTTTCAAGCAAAGTCGAAGTGCTTTGAAACCAAAGTTAATGTGGAGGGGGTAAACACGGGAGTGTTAAAAATTGCTTAGCGTCTTGCTAGTAGATTTATAGTGGGTACGGCAAGTAGATTCTTATCAGGGCAAACAGCAAGAGGCTAGTGTGAACGATGGAGAACCTTAAAGTGAAGGAACTCATCGAAATTTGTGAGGAACTCGGCATTACTTTGGGCCAATGCGAAACAAAAGCAAGCGATCCTTGAGATCATGAGAGATGAAGGAGTATCGGCTGAGGAAGTCGATGAGGCCTGGGAGGATATCAAAGCACGCCGCGAGGAGGCTGAAAGGCGGGAAGTAGAAGCTCGCGAACGTGAAGAAGCTGAAAGGCGAGAAGCTCGCGAACGTGAAGAAGCTGAAAGGCGAGAAGTTCGCGAACGTGAAGAAGCTGAAAGGCGAGAACGCCGCGAGGAGGCCGAGAGACAGGAGCGCCTCGAGTTGAAACGAATAGAATTGGCAATCCTACAGTGTTCGCAGGCGCCTAGCGTAGCTTCTCCGACAGTTCAGGTCAGTGGTCAGAAAATTCGCGACCAACTGCCACCGTTCGTAGTAGGCGAGGACTTGGCGAAGTATCTCGTTAAGTTTGAACACGTCTGTGAGCGAAATGCTTTGGAGCGGTCTCTTTGGGCGCAGAACCTGTTAGCTCTTCTTCCCGGCCAGAGTGTTCGACGCGATAACTTGCTTGTCGAGGGAAGCGTTTGAGAGCTATGACGAGGTTAAGGAAGTGCTCTTGAGACGTTATAAGTTGTCACCCGAGGCTTTCAGGCAAAGGTTCCGGTATGCTAAAAAGGGGAAGGAGTCACACGTTGACTTCGCGTTTCGTCTTAAAGCCAATTTAATTGAATGGCTCAAGGGCGAAGGTGTTTACGACGACCGCGATAAAGTGGTGGAATGCGTTGCATTGGAGCAATTCTACCGCTGCATCGAGGAGGACGTCAAACTTTGGCTGCAGGACAAACTTGGTGAAGTACAGCTAAACAAGGCAGCAGAGTTAGCTGAGGAGTATTATACTCGCCGAAAGTTGCATAGCAGGGCAGTGCGCGTGGAAAAGGATGAAAGGAAAGAGGGCTTTTCAAAGAAACCTGAGCAACGGAAACCCGCTCCGCACCGTAATTTCAAGAAGGACCCGTCTCTTACGAAGGACACTGTAGGGGAAGGGCAAACGGAAGCGGAGAAATCGAGTGAGGTTCCTAAACAACGCACTGATACCACACGGGCGTTTGAATCACGGAAGCCGCTAATCTGCTACAACTGCAAAAAGGAAGGGCACATCGCGATAAACTGTAAGCAAAAGTTTGCTTTTGCAACAATCCGAGAATCGGAAAAGAACATGCGGTTATTGGAGCCGTATATTCAAGAAATTAGGGTGAATGAGAAAACGTGCCGAGCACTTAGAGACTCAGCGGCAACCATGGACGTTGTTCATCCTTCATTGGTGTCTCCGGATGACTTTACAGGAGAATGCGCGTGGATCAGGCAAGTCGCCGAGGAGCAGAGTGTTCGCTTACCAATCGCCACGGTTGTCATTGAAGGCCCGTTCGGTGAGCTTCGCACCGAAGCGGCTGTGTCTGCCGCGCTTCCCGATCGTTTTCCTTATCTTTTCTCTAACAACTCAGAGCAGCTTCTCAAAGAGCAGGGTAAATCGTTCTTCCCCAACTTAGCGTACATAGCCCTCACGCGATCGCAAACGCGGAAGCTTTCGCAGGAGCTTGATCTTGTTCTATGCGGTGAACTCTCAAGTGACCTTGTCGGCGGGTCGACGGAACCTGAGAGAGGAAATTGTCTGCGTGAGTCATGTGAGCAGTCACTCGAGCGGCCCGTCGCCGAAGCGATCGGCGCGGTTTCCGTAGCAGGGGGAGACGACGTGGCGCCATTGAATCAGAGCGAGAGGGCTGCAACGCTCTCGCCTGTAGCGCAAAGTTGGAGTGAGCTGTCGAGGGTTGATCGAGATACGCTCATTCGAGAGCAGCGTGAGGACCTCTCGGTTAAAGCGCTAATGGAAAGCGTAAACTTGGGAAAAAGAAAAAGAATGTTTCTTTTTTTTTTGAAAAAGCAGGGCTTTTGTATCGGAGCTACACAAATGCGCAAGGTCGCAAGTATGAGCAGCTCTTGGTGCCAGAAAAGTATCGTCGCCAACTATTGGAACTGGCTCATGAAAACGCATGGGCAGGGCATCTCTGCATAAAAAAGACCAAGGCTAGAGTTTCCCTTGAGTTTTATTGGCCGAAATGCTGGAAGGATATCGAAGACTTTGTACGTTCATGCGACACTTGTCAGAGAGCGGGGAAATCCACAGGCAAGTGGAAGGCACCCATGAAGCTTGTGCCAATTATCACAGAACCTTTTCGGCGCCTAGTGATTGATATCGTCGGGTCACCGCCAGAGTCAAGGCTAGGTTGTCGGTACATCCTGACGGCTCTCTGTGTATCCACAAAATTTCCGGAAGCGATACCACTTAAGGCGCTCAATTCTCCTCATGTCGTCGATGCACTGCTATCTATATTTGCCCGCGTTGGATTTCCTTCTGAAATCCAATGCGACAATGGTAGTGTCTTCACCAGCTGCCTTACCTCTACGTTTATGAATAAATGCGGAATAAAAGTAGTTCACAGCTCGATCCATCACCCGCAATCTAATCCGGTAGAGCGTATGCATTCCGTTCTGAAACGGATACTGAGAGCTCTTTACTACGAGCACAAATGCGACTGGGAAGCGTGTATTCCTCCCGCTATGTTCGCTTTGAGATCAGCTCCTCATGAGAGCACTGGTTTTAGCCCTGCAGAGCTTGTCTACGGCAGAAGTTTGAGAACATCATTGCGGATGCTGCGCGAGTCCTGGGAAGGTTTCGATGAGGATCCTAATGTAGTTGCGTATGTTCTAGACCTCCTTCAGAGGCTCGGAAAAACGAAAGATCTAGTGGAAAGCCACATGAAGGCGGCACAAGTGTTGTCGAAGGAGTACTACGACAAATCGGCGAAGAGGCGCACATTTGAAGTTGGTAGTCGAGTAATGCTGCTGCGGCCGTCCAAAAAGAACAAGATTGAGGTTCATTGGGAAGGGCCCGCCAAAGTTATATCGAAGCTTTCTGATACCAATTATGAAGTGAAATTAGGAAGGCGGCCAAACAAAATTTACCACAGTAACTTGATGAAACCATACGTTCAACGTCAAGCGGTCGTAAATCTGCTCTTGAATGCTTCAGAGGAAGAGGGAGAAAAAATTTTGAGTTCTAGTGATTTGATTGATTTGTGGGGTTTAACGTCCCAAAACCACTATATGATTATGAGAGACGCAGTTCTAGTGATTTAATCGAAAGGGGATCGGAGGTAATCTTGGAGCAGTTGAACCAAGAGTCTAGGTTAAGTGAAGTCCAGAAGGAGGACCTGAGAAGGATTGTTTCCGAGTTTGAAGACGTGTTTTCAGACCATCCCAGAAACACGGCGGTGATCGAACACGATATAGAGCTAACTTGTGAGGAGCCAATCCGTAGCAAGCCGTATCGCTGTTCCCCTGTGCAAAAGCAGATCATGAAAGATGAGATCGATAAAATGCTGGAGTTGGGAGTCATAGTACCGGGCGAGAGTGACTATACATTTCCTCTAATATTGGTTCAGGTGCCAGGAAAGGACCGAGGCCATGCATCGATTATCGGCGTCTTAACGCCATAACTCGAGACCAAACTTACCCGATAACAAACCTAGAGGAGAGGGTGGAAACTGTGTCACAGTCCAGCTATATTTCCACGTTTGACCTCGTGCGAGGGTATTGGCAAGTCCCCCTTACAGAGCGTGCTAGCCGCTATGCCGCATTTGTTTCTCCATTTGGAACGTATCGTCCACTTAAGCTGAGCTTTGGATTGAAAAATGCACCCTTTTGTTTTTCCGGCTTAATGGACCGCGTTCTTAAAGACCTCTCTGATTTCGCTCTGCCGTATCTTGACGATGTCGCCATCTTCTCCAACAACTGGGAAGAACATGTCGAGCATTTACGCGTCGTGCTGAACAGGTTGAAAGAGGCTGACCTTACCGTGAAACCTACTAAATGTCACCTAGGGTGTGGCGAGGTGTCTTACCTGGGGTACGTTGTGGGGCGTGGCCGGCGCAGACCTTCAGAAATTAAGGTAGCCGCCGTCGTGAACTATCCACGACCAACCACAAAATCTGAGATAAGGGCATTCTTGGGCCTGGCTGGATACTATCAGCATTACGTGCAATATTACTCTAGCATTGCCAGCCCTCTAACTGACGCACTTCGAAAATCCGAGCCAGTTAAAGTAGTATGGGACTCAGAAAAGGAGAATGCGTTTTGCCAGCTAAAACAGGCCCTAAGCGAAAAGCCTGTTCTCATGGCACCCGATTTCTCTAAGAGATTTGTGATTCAATGCGACGCGAGTGATCACGGCATGGGAGCTGTATTGTGCCAGGAAGACAGTGATGGTAACGAAAGGCCAGTTTTGTATTTAAGTCGAAAACTCAGCGGCAGGGAAGAGGCGTACAGTACCTCTGAAAAGGAATGCGCTTGCCTCGTGTGGGCCGTTCAAAAGCTAGCTTGTTATGTCTCCGGTTCGAGGTTTGTAGTTGAAACGGACCACTGTCCTCTAACCTGGTTAAATAACATGTCGCCTAAAAGTGGCTGGTTACTGAGGTGGAGCATGATACTCCAACAGTACAACTTTGACGTCCGCTACAAAAAAAGGAAAGCTAAACGCTAATGCAGACGCATTGAGCCGTGCGTTTAGTTAATACCTTCTCCACCTTTCGGTTACTCGCTGGCGATTCGGGGCAAAATTTTGTCCTCACCACGGCCTTAGCTGAGCGCTCTCGTCCAGAATGAGCTCAAGGAGCCAACTTTATGTTCTATTCTATTTCGTTACGTTGTTGTACGTGTAAAAAAAACGAGTTCTCATTTTAAGAGTGTTGTGTCCCACATGTGCCTCTTGATGTAGAGGGAACGAAATTCCGATAGACACGTAGCTAGGTATATGTTGTACTATACTTTGTCTGGTGTTCTGTCGGGTGGCCGAGGGCACTTGCTTGTATCGTGTGTTGTCTGTTGTCGATCCGTTCTTGACAAGTTGCAGAACCATCGACAAGTGCTGAAACCAAGGATCGTCAGAGACGAGCGAAGCTGGCCGGCAAGTTGTGGCGACAAGCCAGTGGAGCTGGGATCCGTCCTCAAGAATGGGATGTGTTCCCGGAACAGAGTCTGGAGCTGCATTCTCCCCATGGCCCTGGAGGCGAACCTGGCGAACGAGCGCACCTGACATCCGAGCCCCGTGGAAGCAGCTCGTCTTTCCGGCGCATTGTCTGGCAGCGGGGGTGCTGTTATGCCAGCGAGTCCGCAGCGAACGTCCATGCCACGGAAAAGGGAAATCTGTGTCAAGGCCAGCACGCGAGCCCGCCTGACGCGATCAACAACTCAACGGCGTCATCACGCGACGGCGCCTTTCTGGCGCGCACGTGCAGTGAGTCACCTCAGCAAGCGAGCCCGTCGAGCAAGCAATCGGCGCCTTCCTGTCTGGCGGGTCTGACGCAATGCCTGGCGACGTCACTCGTCCTTGGGTGCAGCCACCTGCAGCGCAGCCTCTCCAGATTCGATGAGAAAGAATGACGCGGCCCAGCGGCGACCCCATTGGAGGATTCTGACCTCACGACCAGCGGCGCTTCTGGTTGGACATTTGGTTCCTCAAAGAATCCACCTGGTGCTTATAAAAGAAGCCCTGCGGCGCGTCGCGAGCAGTAGAGCTATGTGTTAGAGAGAAGAGCTCGGCTCTTCGCGTCTCTGTCGGCCCCAGTGCCGAATTTGTAACGCTTCTGTATATATGCTGTACATAAACCTTGTTTAACTCACCGTCGTCTCGTCCGCTCGTCTATCAGCTCTGCGCAGAAGCAGTCGCGAGCTGAGAAACCTACGCTACCAAACGGCTGGTGACCTTCCCGGCGGAGATCAAAGCAGTGGCGCCTTCGGGACCGTGTTGGCGTCGCCGTCTTTCGTAAACAGTGGTTGCAGTGGTGAGATTCGTGGCGCCCTTCGTAACGTCGTCGGAGGGGCGCTTCGCAACAGTATCTAGTACTCTAAATCGTTACACACTTTTTTCTAAACACGCAACAACGCACAAGGGACGGCTTTCAGCTCTCCCATAGTAGAGTACCCTGTGCTCTAAATCGTTACCCTCTTTTCCTAACCCCCCCTCAACACGCGCCCAAGGGACGGCTTTCAGCCCCTCCCATAGTAGAGTACCGAGTACTAAATCGTTAAGCACTTTTTTCAAACAAAATTTCAGGATCAGGCCCACGGGACGGCTTTCTGCTCTCCCACAGTAGAGTACATCGTACTCTAAATTGTTAACAACTTTTAAATGCGAAGCATTTCTTAGCGAACTTCGGCGACTTTGAACGTATCTATCTATCTAGCCGCCTACGACTTTTAGCTTTCCTGGCTGGTTGAATGATGGTGTCGATACCAAACTTGGTATGGCATAACTTGACTGTATGACGAGCACATTTTACTAGGCATAAGATGAAAATCATGACATGTATGTCACTAATGTCATGATTTACATTTCATGGTCCTGCAGCTCTTGCGGTGGTTTTGTTCACATGGCATGTTGCAAAACTGGTATGATATGACAGAACTGCGTGGCGAACACAAGCAACACACCCTAACATGCAAATCATGATATGCGTGTCATGTAACAACATGACTACATGCCACACTCATGATGCGCTCACGGCCATTTACTCAGCGTCACATATACTAAATGTGGTATTATGGTACGTGAATGGATGAAGAACGTATGTGGCCGGAGCAAGCATGATAATCATGAGATGCGTGTCATGCTACAACATTACTACATGTCACGCTCATGATGCGCTGGCGGCAGTTACGCTAGCTTCACTTATACCAAATTTGGTATAACGGGACGTCAATGGATGATGAAGGTATAAGACTGGTGCAAACATGATTAACACGACATGCGTGTCATGCAACAACATGAGTACATGCCACGTTCATGATGCGTTCGCGGCCATTTCGTTAGCGTTACATATTCGAAATTTGGTATTATGGTACGTGAATGGACGACATAGGTAAATGACACATCCTAACATGATAATCACGACATGCATGTCATGTAACAACATAACCAGATGCCACACTGATGATGCGCTCACGGCCGTTTCGCTAGCTACACATATGCCAAATTTGGTATTACGTGACGTCAATGGATGACGAAGGTATGTGACTGGTGCAAACATGATAATCATGAGATGCGTGTCATGTGATAACATGACTACATACCACAGTCAAGGCGCCAATAAATTGCGACGTGACACGGCGCGCGTGCTCACCGTTGTTCGTTTCGTCGCGTCACGCCGGCGTTGCCACGCCAGTCGCCGGTCCTGCCATAAATTCGCTGGCGCGCGCCGCGCTGCGTTGCTTTGACGCGTAAATGAGTGACTGAAGTTCATTTACGTGACTGAAGTCACGTAAATGAGCGACTTAGGCTCATGACACGGCGTTATATGCTCTCCCGGAGTAGAGTAGCTAGTACTTTAAAATGCTACCCAATTTTTCTAAACACAACTTTCGGATCCCCAGGTACAAGTTTCTTAGTTCCACGACGTCGCACTTCAGCGTCGGCGGCAGCACTGTCCATACCACCACGGCGCATGCTCGCGTCTCGTGCCGGCCTATAGGAAGACACCCGCAAAACTTTCTCTCTCTCTCCCTTTCTCGTAATTTTATATGCCATTTAGTAGACTCTGTAAATTTCGAGAACTTCATTTCGACCTATTCACCTCATTGAGATAGCGGATCATATGGCATGCATTTTGAGTTGAAGACGCAGTCGGTGGAGCTAGATGTGGTCCTCAAATAGTAACGCTGTTTTCACGTCTCTTATCCATTGGTTGTTGAGCCTGGCCTGATATGATAACTCGGCTTCAAATTTACTTCTTATGCAGCGTGTGCCCGCGGGGGCTGTATTTCAACAATGCAAGCTTTTGTGGCGCACACCACTATCAAACCGCTACACACCATAAAGGTTGCTTACCAGCGCAAACTACAGGGCAGGAGGGGACAGGAGAAGAGACGAGACAGACGAACCTTTATGATGTTATACCAACACGCCCGATCCCATTGTCTATTGCGCTACACACCACATCCGCATGCTCTCGATCCATCAGTGTCCGCTTTTACGTGACTTATGGAGCATTCAGGGCTACGCTACACCTTGGAACGTTGTCAATGCAGACCACGAAGCAGTGGCTATAGTAGAACGACGTGGAACGTGCGCTGATGCAAGCGTATGTAAGCCGTTCATTTAACCTCATCTGTGAGTATACACCGTCTCAGCCCATTGACGCGTATCCAAAGTGACACATCGCCCCAAAAGTGATCGATTGCTAATAACGTGTGGTGCCAGTGCCTTATGTATAGAATCCTTATCTGGGATTAACCATTCACCGCTAACTAATGCACCGGATGTGCATTTGATTGAGCACCTAACTGCCCCAACATGGAGAAGGCCGATGTTTCATGTTTATTAATGCCAGTTTAATTTTACTATATATATATATATATATATATATATATATATGTGTGTGTGTGTGTGTGTGTGTGTGTGTGTGTGTGTGTGTGTGTGTGTGTGTGTTTGTGTGTGTGTGTGCACTGATCGTGGTAAGTGTATTTTTTACATTTTTATTTCACTGAGGAACTTTACCAACAGAATGCCAGAATGGTATCACGAGTGTTCGAAGTCAGCAACTGTTTTTTTTTCTTAGTTCGACCACATTGTTGCAGTGAAGTTTTCTACAACAACAATAAAATATTGTGTTTAACCCGTGTGACATCTCCACAAGCCAAGTGCGTCAAGTCGGCTTCTCCTCAGCAAGGTCTTTGCTGCAGTGAAGCCTACATCAGTGGTCGCTTTCTTTAAAAGAATAACTCCTTCTAGGCATAGAACGCGCACTCTTCGTCTTATGTAGCCGAATTCCGCTACAGCGTTTACTCGCAGCGTACCTGCACTGGCCAGTGTCTGCTAATGGATGACTAGCACCCGTATTCACAAACGCTCCTTGACTCGACCTTCGCCCTTCACTTGACAGAGTTGAGCAGTGCGCCACCTCTCGGCTGAAAAATGATGCTGCGCTGCTCGAGAATCGCACCACCTTATTGGTGATATGCAGTGACTTGCCGTGCCTAGGGAGGGCGCTTCCATCGGCTTTCTCAAGTGAAGGTGAAGCGTTGAGTGAAGGGACGTTCTAGAATACGGGGGCAATCCTGCTGAGTAATGGGACAGTCAAGCTATACACGTACAGTACTCGCGGATTGAAATAGGACATTCGGAACGCTTGGCCGCCGGCACAGATAGCGCAGCTCGTGGGTGCTCGGGGAACCGAGGTGTTGCATTGTGGTATAGAGCGAGGTGGAAAAACATCTGCGGAGCCGGATTCGGCTGCTCCATAGTGGTATTTCAGATGCGCGTAACAGACGGGATGCAAGAGACAAATTACACAAACGAGCGCTGAGAACGACGGGCGAGCGGCAGCGACTCGCACGGTATGCATGACCACTTTGCCCTCAGTTGTTTCTTATCTGTATTGTGAAGCTAACGAGCAAAAAGACAAAAAAAAAGAACGCACTCGTTTGTGTAATCTGCCCCTTGTGTATTGTCTCTTACACGCACTGAAATACCACTTGTGGACCAGTACAAACCCACCCCGATTTCTGTGCTTCTATGGTCGTACAGTGATATCACAATTTTTAACGCGAAACCGTTAAGGAGCTTCTTTCGCGGGCAATTCCGGCGTCGGTGTCGCTGGTTCTGGTTGTAAGCGAAAAATTGTGCGTGACCGAAAAATCAGGAAAGACGGTGATAAAATAGTCCAAGTAGGGATCGACCCCGGGTCACTTGTGTGACAAGCGGATGTTCTACCACACGACAATTCGTCTGTCTGTGAATACATTGAAAATAACTTCCTCCACTTGGAAATGCAGTGAAAGTGAGACATGCTTTACAAACAGGCGCTTCCTGTGTGCATGCTTCACAGTACAACATGAAATATGGCCGAAATAATGCGGGGTACAAGCGCACGTCGCTATCGGGCGTCACAACATGTGATTATCATAATGACTTCTTAGTTTATAGCCGCTAACTTACTACAAAAAGCACATACACTACTGCGTCTGTTTTCTCAAGGTCACGTAGTGGGTGCACAGCAAGTTCGAAAAGGTTTCATGCACAAAGTGTTTGAAGTACGCGCTAGAAACAGTAGATCGCTATCACGTTCAACTCCTCAAGGGGAAGCTCTATAGGGTCCCCTAATGTTTGGTTCTCTGTGATGTCATGGCGATGGCATACGTTGGCGGCATCACGTGATATTGATTTTTTCGCATCACACCCGTACGCACCACCAAACCTGATGCCGACCAATTTCTCGTGTTTTATGAGGCGTCTAAGCCACTCGCCTTAATAGCGAGTGTGCAGTGGTGCAGGCGGCAAACTGGTACAGCCTCCCAAAATTTTATCTACTGCGTGATCAACGGCATTTTTTTTTCGTGTGTCAGCGCTTTATGATGGAACAAATAGCAAAAAAAATATGTCTTGTGGACATGTAATTTGTAGGCATGCACTAACCCTCACCCTTTTCAGAACTTGATTGAATTCCATGGTTATGATGCACAGAAAAATTTCCGCTTGTACACGCTAGTTAAAAAGTTGGCTGATTGTACAGTGCAGTATGGGAATTACATAGACTACATTCATGTTTCTTTCTGCTGCATTGCACTATCTTTCAGCAGACAACAGCAATACAGGTACTGAATGCACGTATAGAACGCATGCAACACACAAAAACATGTACACGCACGCTCAGGGCAACAAGCTATACACAAACGCATATAATGTGCACATACACAAATTCAATACAACACACAACCAAGACATAGACGTCCCGTAAGAATTCATCTACCAATATCACCTACCGCTTACAGCATTTTTTACCGTTCACGTCTAAAGCAGAGTGCGCGCACGAGCTAGCGCTTAAGTCCACCTCCGTGCAAAATACGGCCCCTGCGGCCCTGAGGTCGAACCCGTGACCTCCAGCTCGCTTCGCTATAGGCGCTGAGTTACCGCGACCACCAGTCGTGCGCGGAATCAACGAACGACGTGAACTACTGCGCGCACGCGTGCTCCGAAGAGCGGTGAGTGTAATCCGACTCGTGGCCTATATATATATATATATATATATATATATATATATATATATATATATATAAGGGAGAGAAGTGTATACCTAAGGGCTCGTATTTCCGTGTTTTAACACAATATTAATGAGATATAACAGACAGTAATGCCAAGGAATGTACAGGGGAAGTTATTAGAACCAATGGAATGTAAATAAGAAGAAAGAAGAAACAAAAGTGGATGAAAAAACTACCAGCTGTGAGCAGGATATATATATATATATATATATATATATATATATATATATATATATATATATATATATATATATATATATATATATATATATATATATATATATATATATATATATATATATATATATATATATATATATATATATATATATAGCCATGTGACGTGAGCACTCGCTCCTCGAAGTAAAACTCGTTATATATACACGGAAATGCTAGGTAGCTTACACACGACTGGACTGTTCCTAGCTCTTCTTACGTTTATTACCACTCGTTTTTTTTTTTACATTTTTTGCGTCATATTGATCAGGCGATGAAATAATATAGCAATAGCTGCATCGCATTGTCCTACTTCGTCTCAGAAGTGCCATAAAAAAAAAAGGGAAAATGACTGTCTTGAAAGTTGCGTGTCACAGATAGGTCCGTATACGTGTTATCAGCGTCTGTATCGAGGCATAAGTAGATTGTCCAACTGATGTGGCCCTTTTTTGTTCAACTGAATACTGCGTGATTTTAGCGCTTGATAGTAATATATATATATATTTGTTGGGGCTTAGTGTCCGAGAAACACGATACGGTTATGAGCGAGGAGCTACTGGAGGGTGCTGGAAATTGCAATCAGCTGGGCTTCTTCTAACACTCACCCTAAATCTATAGGCACACGGGGGGCCTCAAGCTTTCTCACTTCCATCGAAAGTGCGTCCGCTACGGCCTGAATTTGATTCACCGACCTTCGGATCCGCGATCGAGCACCGTCATTACCAGACCACCTTGACAGGTATTTTTTTGCGATTGAAAAATGCAGTGTAACAAAGTGAATAAGGTTACGAAAAAAATTAAAAGAAAAGAGAAAACATTATATGTTGTGATGAAAGGTGAAGCCTTGTCCAAGAATAAATACGAGCTACTTGTGAACACGAACAATAGTCAAGAGTCAAGTAGTTCGTAAGAATTAGTAGACAATATTTCGTACACTGCAGTAAAAAAATCAACTACATCGAATTGCTCCTTGGAGAACTCTCGGTAAACATCGGAATTCAAACAATATTTACGTGCTAGTTAGCTCATGCATGTGTGTGTGTGTGTGTGTGTGTGTGTGTGTGTGTGTGTGTGTGTGCGTGTGTGTGTGCGTGTAAGCACGCATGCATGTACGCATGCATGTACGCATGCATGTATGTGCGTGCGTGCGATATTTTATAGGCACTGTAGGTAATTTTTCTTGCATTGTATTTCCACATATCCGTTGTAGTGTGAAATTACCATGTGTACGCGCATGATGCACTTGACTTTCCCATACCACGGTTACTTGTGCCTTCACAACTATTTCTTTTGTGAAAGACAATGCGCTTGGCGTCCGCGTAGAAGAAGGAGAGACAGGGAAGGCGGGACATCATGGCCGAGGCATCAGTCAAGTCAGGAATAAATGTTTCTTTGTTTTGCCTTTTGTGCCCAACACTTCGTTCCTGCACTGAGTGGCATAGATCCAGAAGAATTGCCAGGGGTACAGGATTTCCGCCATGGTGGCCATTTTACCTTTTTAGTTAATATATAAAAATTAAAATCATGCTTTTAAATTGTAAAAAATTCAGACCACTATCGTACTACTGACTCTTTTCGGCAACCAGTCGAACTGCAGTTGCACTTTAATACAGTGTTACACGGCCGAGTGATATTGAACGCCCGAGTACCTTTACAAATTATAAACAGGCATAGAAAAAGTTGTATACAAATTATTCTGTACAATATACGTAGCGACCTCCTGCGAGACCAAATATGTATTTTTCTGGTATATATAGGCACCATGATGTGATGTACAAAAGGCGAATCTGAAGGGCGGACACTTGCAGGGGGTGTCTGCTCAGCATGCAGCAGGAACACACGGAGAGTCAGGACCTCCTGAACCCCCCCCCCCCCCTTCAACCTCTTTCATAATCTGCGCCACTGCTTGCGCTTGTTTAACATTTGCCCCCTCACATTGGTCCACATGTATGAGCTGCTTATGGGTACAGATTCATTTTTGCGAAGTTTTCGGGCTTTACGCCTGCACATAAATCGAACTTGAATTGTAAAACGCGTCCCGCCGCTGTAGTATTGTGGTTAAGGGGCTCCACTGCTAACCCGCAGGTCGCGGGATCGAGTCCCGGCTTCGGCGGCTGTATTTTCGATGGAGGCGAAAATGCTGTAGGCCCGTGTGCTCATATTCGGGTGCACGCTGAAGAACTCCAGGTGGTCGAAATCAGCCCTTCACAACGACGACTCTCATACGATGGTTTTGTGAGGTCAAACCCCAGATGTTATTATTATTTGAATCGAAAGCAAGCTACTATTCTATGTTCATACGGTAAAATGTCACACTGATTGCATGATTTATTGCTCGTGCTGCTTAGAAAATATTTACGGCACGTCAGGCAACGGATCGAGTAAATGACTCATGGCCTCGTTGAACTTACTGTAAAGAGCTTAACGTCTGCACGGTCGACCACGCGTGGAGGGAGAACGCAAGCATCTGCATGTGTCCGGTTTTTCGTTGCGTTATTTCTTTTCTTTCAGCATTGATTACGCCTGCTAAACAAACCCTCCTCCTTTCCGTACCCCTCCACTCTCTCTTGCTGTGTACACTCGTTCAACAGCAACTGCTCCCACGACTGTGCCTGTTTCGGCTCGGAGCTCAATATTCCGGAGTGCACCGAACGTCACCTACACCGCGGCGATATTGTAGCGCTTTTTGAAAGAGCGGATAGCATGTGCTTTAGACCTGCAGACGTTGCGCTTTGCGACAGTTTTTTTATTTAGTTTTTGTCCTCTCCAATAGGTCGAGGACCGTACGTTGTGAGCCACGTGACTGACGCAGCTGCGCAGCGCGCCGGCAGAACATGGTGGAGTACGCGAGCATGGCCTCCGAGATGTACTGCGTTTGTAGGTAATCTCGGAGGCCAAGACGTGAAAACTTCATCGAGGCGAGAACGTGAAGAACACAAAACGCAGTTCCCGCGCTGTTTTTTTTTAGTAAAGTAAAAAAAAAATGAACCTGATTCTCCTCGGTGTCTCTCTGAAGAAGTGGACCGGATGTGTACACCCGTTTTCATTTTAATTCATTTTTTTCCGAATAACAAGACACAAGAGGTAAAAAAGTTTCATAAGAAGTTTTGGCGAATTTAAGACAAACGTAACGTACTTGAATGAACAAATAAACTTTATTTAAAGTCCGGAAGTTTCCTTCGGGTGAGGCGGGGGAAGACGAGATCCAACCCAACCCAACCTCCGTCGATGATGATGGCGGTGCCTCAGGGGACGGCTCGAAGTCCTTGAACCCGGACAGAACGTAACTGTGTGGTAGCTATTTTTTATGCAGTTCCTGGAAGTGCCAGGACATTTCACCCGAGAGCCGAGGCATAGAATAGAACGTTTCATAAAGTTCAGATGCGCGTCACGGGCTGCAAAGATGAGGTATGAGCCATTCATCGTATATAATGTGACAAGGATCGATGGGTTCGAATGGTCTTCTTGCTAACTGTAGCCGGCCGAGCACCCACAAAGTCGACGTCGTACCACGTCGTTGTTTACGTTAGCAGCGGAAATGCATGATTCATCTCAGCCATTATGAACAGGCGATAGCGTATTTTTCTCTTGACTCTCTTCTCGTCTGCTGACAGATCACATGTAGCCACTTCTACGGATTCACGTCTATTGTTACACGCCGTAAGAGAAAGAAAAAAAAGTACGGCAGGTCCTTGTTGTGGCGGAAATGTATAGGGTAATACAGTGTATATTCTTGGAACAATTTATCGAGCCAATCTATATGCGCGTTTTGTTTGACATGAGATTCTCAGGGCGCTCGAATTTCTAGAATTTAGGCTATTAAGTTTGAAAGGTCGCGATGGTGCGTCGGAGCCGTTGAGACATATCGTACGGCCGATAAATCGGGACAACGCCACGTCTTCGCTAGATTAGGAGTTCTTTCTATGCGGCAGAGATAAACACGATAGAAGAAAACAAAAAACTCACGATGCCCGTGCGTTAGCGTATAGTGCAGGCGAACATGAAAGCATGGCCTCCGATAGCCCCGCCGCGGTCGTCTAGTGGCTAAGGTACTCGGCTGCTTATCCGCAGGTCGCGGGATCAAATCCCGGCTGCGGCGGCTGCATTTCCGATGGAGGCGGAAATGTTGTAGGCCTGCGTGCTCAGATTTGGGCGCACGTTAAAGAACCCTAGGTGGTCGAAATTGCCGAAGCTCTCCAGCACGGCGTCTCTCATAATCATATGGTGGTTTTGGGACGTTAAACTCGACATACCAATCAATCAATGGCCTCCGATGTGTGAAAGGCGATGTTGTAAGTGTCCGAATAATAAACTACACACGATGATTCGCACCGCTTGTGTAGAGGGCAGCCATCTTTGTAGGGGAGAGAAGGGGTTTTCTGGTCAGCTATAGTACGACTGGCATGCTTTACCACAAGTGCTAGGTCATGAGGTCTAGGGTTTCACGAAAACTCATCGGGAAACTCGACGAAACACGGTTCAAGAAAATGCACACTCACCAGATCAAAAGAGAACACAAAACAACAGAATTGACGTTTCGGCTCCCAATACGGGTCTCTTGTTCACAATGAACGAATGCATATATGCATTCGTTCATTGTCTTTCATTGTCATTGTCTTTCGACAGCTATATAATGAAGACTACTACAGTAGTCTTTATTATATGGCTGTCGAAAGACGCAATGCGCCAGCGTATACCACACGGAGTGGACCCCGTGTCCGATTTATCGCGTTAGTAGTACATTTTATG
The DNA here is from genome assembly GCF_043290135.1 of Rhipicephalus microplus. Classification (NCBI taxonomy): domain Eukaryota; kingdom Metazoa; phylum Arthropoda; class Arachnida; order Ixodida; family Ixodidae; genus Rhipicephalus; species Rhipicephalus microplus. The sequence continues at coordinate 70,763,020 of NC_134702.1, read as the reverse complement.
CATAATGATTCGATGAGCAGTCTCACACATTTTCAAATAAAAAAAAATGTTGCACGTTCCACTGATGTCGATGTCCTGTAGTTCTTAGACCATAGAAATGTCCAGTACTACAATCCCTGTAATGACTCATCCGCCCCGACAGTTTCATTTGTAGGTACGGATAACAAAACGACAAAAAGAAGTCATCGGTTTCCTTTGCGTGCGGTGCTGTTTACACAGCGCTCGATCAATTATGTCGTTCACCCCAGCCTCATGCCCCCCCCACCCGGACAGTGACGCATGTTCTACTTGATTCACGTTCTTTCTTTCTTTCTTTCTTTCTTTCTTTCTTTCTTTCTTTCTTTCTTTCTTTCTTTCTTTTTTCTTTCTTTCTTCCTTTCTTTGCTTCTTTCTATCTTTCTTTCTCTCTTTCCTGTTTTTGAATTTCATACGATACCGTCTTTTCGATCCTTCATTCTAGAGCAACCTGCCACGCGGTGGTCTAGTGGCTATATGCCTGCCCCGCTGCTGACACGAAGGTCACGCGATCGAATTCCGGCCACGGTGGTCGCATTTTAGATGCAGGAGAGAATGATTGTCGTCCGCGTGTACTCAGATTTAGGTACGCGTCAATGAACCCCAGGTTTTATAAACTTCCGGAGCACTCCAATACAGCGTCCATCATAATCGTATACCATGGTTTTGGGACGTTAAGCCGGAACTATTAATGCCAATTTTTCCAAACCATGAACGACAACCTGGCTGCATGGTTAACCTCTCCGCATCTCGTTTGCAAATGCTCAGTTCTCCTAATTACCAAATTAACTTCAGTGGGGTATGCCTTGACCGTCGCAGTGAACATCGACCGCTTTAATCACAATTTCGTGTCACGAGCCCCGAGGGGCATTTGTTTATCGAAGCACTTCAATCAATCCGATTGACAAACATAATTAAGAATAAAGGGGTCTTGCAACTCTTCTTCAGCATGATACGAAAACGCTTCCCATCGGTAGTCTAGTCTGCTGAGAACGCGCGAGTCCCCACATTATAGCGCAGCACGTGGCCTCTAATTTACAAATATTTCTCAAAGTCAGCGAGAAATCCTTCTCTAATATTTCTATACAAATGATGCGATGTACCCAAACAATTGCGCCGTATACCCAAATTCACGACCACTCGCTGACTTGAGCATCGTGAGCTCTATAGTTACCTTGACCGCCGCGGGAGGCCGCTACGTGCTAGTGCGGGCGATCGCACTGAAAGCAAGCCGCTCGTTCAAGAAAACAAACAGGGCTCAAAGTGATGACGCACGCACGACGTGAGTTCATTACACCGTGCCAAACCTCCTTGCTTATATAGCTTCAGCACGCTCGTCGGGAAGAGAGAAGAGAAAAAGCAACCACAGCGTGCAACCAATTTCTGTAGCTCCGTTTGTACTCGAAGGATCCTAATTTTTTTTTCGGCGGTCAATTCTTGAAGTAACAGACTTCGGTAATGAAGCTATTCGATTTTTGCTTGTAGAAGTGTTGCATGTCCCCTTTATGGTCGTAGCAATCAACCTTCCTTCTTTTTTATCTGTAGATCTTTGTCGAGCGTTCTTTACATCAGTACACGCGATAGAGTAAAGGTGCACTCGAAAACTGCACAAACATCTATTCTAGTCTTGAACTTCGGAGGCCATGTAAGGGGACCCGAATCTCTCGTAAATCCGGGGTCCGTAATCCACACCCTGTCATGTCCAGTAGGATTTGCGCCAAGGAACGCCAACCGCCCTTTTTCCTTTTTCCAGAAAAGACTTAGCTGATGAACACTTCTCTAGCCAGAGCAAGTGCTGCCGACAGACGGAAGTTGCGCTTTGGCTTTGCCAAGTTTCGTTTTCACAGTTTCTTCTTGTTTGCTCATTTGTTGTTATCTTTTTTCTAGTTTTGCCGAGCACGAACAAACCGAGTGTTCCCGAGTAAGCCGATTTTCTTCCTGGTTTGTCCGCTATTCTGGTATACGCAATAATGTTTGCGCAATATACCGGGTTTGCCTGGAGCTGACGATGATATTAGTGATAACGATGCCTGCTGACGTCACTTTTGAAACAGAGGCTCGACAACGAGTCGCTTGCACTTGTGTCCGCTTCTCGCCCGGTTTTATTACGTCTATCGAAGTCTTGCGTAAATTTCGAACCACCGGCCTTCTGCCTTTCGGATGTATACACTTTCCCTCTTCATGAGTCAAACTTCTACTCCTGCTTTTGCGACAGCAATTGTACAGGCGTTAGTCGCCACTAACTTAGGAAAGGAAAGGAAGGAAAATAGAGGGAAAAGAAAGGCAAGGAGGTTAACCAGCCTATAGGCAGCCGGTTTGCTACCCTGCGCATGGGAGAGGGATGGGGGAGATGAAAGAGAGCAGAGAGGGAAGATAGAAATAGCACATTCGGCAGCACATGCGCGCACACTCAGTCATAGTCCAGTCTTGTCTTTCGCGGTGTGTGACATTGCTGTTACAGTCGCTTGTTCAAGTCGGTGTCGCGTAGGAATTTCAACAGAGCTTTCGTCGCCTTCTGTTGCAGTGTCTTCTCTCAGGCACTTGACAGAATAGTGTCCACAGACATTTGGCTGTTGTCGATGCGCGCAAAAGCAGACGCCAGTGACTGTCTCTGGATTTCATACAATGGACAGTCACACAGGATGTGGTGTAGCGTCTCTTCGCAATGACAGGCATCGCAGAGAGCGTTGTCGGCCATTCCTATGACAAAGGAGTAAGATTTTGTAAATGCCACTCCTAGCCATAAGTGATGAAGTAGGGTGGCTTCTCTTCGGTCGAGTCCAGTGGGCATGCGGAGAGCCATCAAAGAGGACAGGTGGTGTTGACGATTCGTATCGATGCTTAGTGGGCACCATAGTGAAAACGTGATTTCACGCGCAAGTCGTCGAAGATTACTGGCAGCATCAGTCCTCGAAAGTGGTATGGCTTCTTCTCGTCTTTTTTCAAGGGCTGCCCGCGCGGCAGTATCGGCATGTTCGTTCCCTATGATGCCGCAATGACTTGGCAGCCATTGAAGCGTCACATGATGCCCTTTCTCGAGTGAAGTGTGGAGAAGGCATCGAATTTCGAAAACAAGCTGTTCGTACGGGCCGCGACGCAGTGCAAGACTTAGGTTTATATGCCAATATATACGCCAAAACGCTGATAATGTGAATGGAGGGATGACTGCCAAAGCAGGGTATGTTGGTAGAGCGTTGGACGCGTTATTCGGAGGTCGCAGGTTCAATCTCTGCCCGTGGCAAGTTATTTTTTTATCCACATTTCATTCTTTACATTTACATTACAGTTACTATACTGTAATAACCTCCCCCATACGTTCTTCGACATCATATTCAGTTACTTCTCTTAATTATCTGGCCTAGCGAAGAAAAACGAGCCCTTTAATTACTTCTTTCCTTCAAAAGCCCCGCCGCGGTGGTCTAGTGGCTAAGGCACTCGGCTGCTGACCCGAACGTCGCGGGATCGAATCCCGGCTGCGGCGGCTGCGTTTCCGATGGAGCCGGAAATGCTGTGGGACCGTGTGCTCAGATTCGGGTGCACGTTAAAGAACTCCAGGTGGTCTAAATTTCCGGAGTCCTAATCTGACTCTCTTCACAGAGTCAGACTAGAGTCAAGCTCAACAGGGTCTTCTTTCCCCGCTGATTTTGCCAAGCCCGTTTCCCTTGGCTGTGGTTTCGCTAGATAGTAGATAGGGACAGTGGGAATCTCGTTAATCCATTCATGCGCGTCACTAATATCTGTCTATCTGTCAGCCCGTGACAGACAGACAGACAGACAGACAGACAGACAGACAGACAGACAGACAGACAGACAGACAGACAGACAGACAGATAGATAGATAGATAGATAGATAGATAGATAGATAGATAGATAGATAGATAGATAGATAGATAGATAGATAGATAGATAGATAGATGCGTGCGCTGCAACAAGAAACATTCGTGTTAAACTTGGAGGTGCGAGCCGATGCAGCAGCCAGTCAACCCTTCCCAACTCTAGTAAGAGAAAAACAGAACACACAATGAAATGGAGGATAAAGGACTTGAGAACAACAGCACTCTCTATATCTCTATACACACGCACTCTTACTATGCATGATTCACATAAAAACAGCGCCAATAACGAGGGACAAGAAAAGGAGACAGACGACGGCGGCGCTGACTTACAACAAGATTTATTCTCGATTACAACAAATAAATCTTATTGTAAGTCAGTGCCGCTGTCTATCTCCTTCTTTTCTTGTCCCTCGTTATTGGCGCTGTTTTTTATGTGAATCATGTCGTACCAAATCACCCAAGCAACCACGTTATAGATATACTTACTATGCACTCGTTCTTCTAACCGATGTCTCTTTGCAATCGTTTGTAAGCACTTTGTTTCGGCGCCCTTTTCACATTGTCTTTTGTTATGTTCATTCGCATATGCACAGGCATGGCTTGTGTGTTTTTCAGCGGCCACTTGTTCGATCATCGATTCTTTCCTAATTTAGCTTCGGCGTGCCTAATTGGTTGCACATGGCACACCGTCTTGAGGCAGCGGCGTTGTCGTCATTTATGTAGTTTTATAAAAGTGCTTGTTTTGTGGCAGTCGTTATATATATATATATATATATATATACACAAGGGAAAGAAGTGTATACCTATGGGCGCGTTTTTCCGTGTTTTGACACAATGTTAATGAGATCTAACAGACAGTAATGCCAAGGAATGTACAGGGGAAGTTATTAGAACCAATGGAATGTAAATAAGAAGAAAGAAAAGTGGATGAAAAAATAACCAGCCGTGAGCAGGAATCGAACCTACGACCTTCGAATAACGCGTTCGATGCTCTAACCACTGAGCTACCACAGCGGCCTTCCCTATATATATATATATATATATATATATATATATATATATATATATATATATATATATATATATATATATATATATATATATATATATATATATATATATATATATATATATATATATATATATATATATATACGTGAAGCAAGTGCAGGTCGAGTCCAGATTCATATAAGGCTCGCTGTGTTTTCAACGAGTGGGCCGTCCAATGCTCCAACCCATTACAAAAGCTTGTTCTTGTTCCCCTATTAACTGTGGCACATACCCACTTCAGTCGTAATTCCTCATCGTCGTCGGCAACTGCATGGGCGATTGGCGCAAATTTCTTTGCAAGTGTTTAGCGGATACAACGCTTGTCAGAAGAATGGCGAAAAATAGCATAGCGAATGCCAGCCTCCTACGCAAAGTTTATTATTAATACCCTAGTGGCTATCAAGCAAATGGACTTGCGGTAGTTACCAAATCAGAGTTTTGAAAAGGCTCGAAAGGCCACTCTTGTATAGCTTTCGCTGTGATTTTGCTGCGCCTTCCGCGCAGGACTGGCATTTTCTTTCGGCTGTGTAATTAATCTACTATATTCACGCAAATTTTCGGACATAGATCGGTGACCTCGCGTATACACTTACCGACGCCGTGGGGAAAATCCATAAGGCACGCATCAAGCGCACGCATGTGCTGAACACCCGCATATGTATGTATGTATGTATGTATGTATGTATGTATGTATGTATGTATGTATGTATGTATGTATGTATGTATGTATGTATGTATGTATGTATGTATGTATGTGAGTGTATGTATGTATGTATGTATGTATGTGTATACGTATGTATGTGTATGTGTGTATGTATGTGTATACGTATGTATATGTATGTGTATGTATGTATGTGTATAGGTATGTATATGTATGTGTGTATGTATTTGTGTATATGTATGTATGTGTATGCATGATATGTATGTATATGTATGTGTGTATGTACGCATGTATATGTGTATATATATGTCAGTATATGTATGTATGTATGTATGTATGTATGTATGTATGTATGTATGCATGCATGCATGTATGTATGTATGTATGTATGTATGTATGTATGTATGTATGTATGTATGCATGCATGTATGTATGTATGTATGTATGTATGTATGTATGTATGTATGTATGTATGTATGTATGTATGTATGTATGTATGTATGTATGTATGTATGTATGTATGTTATCGATGACATTTAGTAATTAAGCCGGATCAGGGACAACGAGAAGCAGTAGGAATGTCGGAACATTTGCGTCCTGAAAAAAAAAAAAGACAAAGAAAGAAATAAAAGCTTCCCTACAAGTGGTTCTTACTTTTTTTACTTTCTTACTTATCGCGCATTTTACCTTCCCTAGCAGCCACCGTGCGAATCATAACAAAGAGTGAACAATAAATCAACGAAGGCGAGGGCGACAACCTGAGAAGGTCAGCCAAGTACGGTCGACTACGCACACGCGTTGTTTTGAACCGAGAAAGCCGCAGGAGTGAAGTGACACAAGAAGGACGTTCTCATTGTTGTCGGAGCCCTGCAGCGACACGCGCGCCCTGCTTAGGAGTGACAGGCTTCGTTGAGGTCGACGGTTCGTTGACACCTTTCTGCAAATCGGCGCTTGTTCGCTTCACGCGAAACCCTGCGAGTTGATTTCTTCCGCTGCCGAGCAATTTGCAGCTGCTGTCGACGCCGGCCGCGTTGCATCTGCACATTGATTGCCGGTCGAGGGAACGTGTGTTTAGTAGGTGTGTGCATACATTGTACGCCACGGTGGGACTGTGGCTGCAGGGCTCGAATGCTGATTCGGAGGTCGCGGGTTCGATTCCCGTCTCGGCGGTTGCGTTTCGAATTAGGCGAAACGGTAGAGGCCCGTGTCAGCGCACGTTGAAGTGCACCAGGTGGTCGAAATTTCCGGAGCCCTCCACTACAACGTCTCTTATAATCATATAGTGGTGTTTGGGACGTAAAATCCCGGATTATTATTATTATTATTATTATTATTATTATTAATATTATTATTATTATTATTATTATTATTATTATTATTATTATTATTATTATTATTATTATTATTATTATTATTACAGCTACTACTACTACTACTACTACTACTACTACTACTACATTAACTTTCGCCTTTGACTAGAGTACTGGTCTGTGTTTCTTGATAACAGCCAGAGCTACAGCGAAGAAAGCGACTATCACCCTCCTCTCCAGGGGAAAGGACGATACCGCCGCGGCCAAGCTGGAGAAGTGTCTGTGAATGTAAGGCGTCTGTGAACCTAAAACGCAGCCGCTGTTGCCGGGATAAGCTACTGGTAAGATAAGATTCCAAGGGAGCTGCTAGATGTGTATCATATCAGGAATCGAAGGGGGCATGTGCGTCTATAACTCGTTGAAGCTTTGGAAGGCAGAAGCTGAATATCTCGATAAGTGTTTGTTAGTGAAGTCGTGTCTCGCTATGCAGTTATTTGGCTGTGGGCGCATGTGTGCTTTTCTGGTTATGTTTGCTCGCGATGCCTCCAATAAAGCTATGCTCTGTAATTGGAACTTTCGCGATACTTCCCCCACTTTGCGGGAACTCGCACAACTCTGATTTGCCGTAGAAAGCAACAATGAGAAAGGACAAAACAGAGAGAGAGAGAGAAAAAAAAGAGTGGGATGAAATGGAGAAGCATTCTGGTCTCCCATCGATAATATCGTCGTCTCGCGTTCACAAAAGCCCTCGGGCCAAATTGCAATTCTCAGAAAAGCGGCGGACCAACGTGCACGTTGCACATGGACGCCGTTGCGTATGCATGCATATAAGGCGCGACACGCGAGACAGGCTCCTCGGTTCATGAACGAGTCGCGCCGCAGCTGGCGAACGAATAAACAGGCACGCCACGACGCAGAAGGCGCTCTTCTTGAGCACTACCACAGTCTACAGCGGCAAAACAGCTGCTCTATGTCACGTATAAGTACGTAATGGGGTCGAGTCATTGCGTGTTCTTCAGCTGAAAAATGCAGACGCTCGTAATAGGTGTTTGTACTCTTCTGTGGAAAGGCTATATAATTTTGTGAAGGGCAATAAATGAAGGGCAATTAATGACAAATAACAGACCGGTCGTCACTATGCTAGCAGTGCAGCTGCGCATAGTTGTCTGAGCTATCGATCTGAGTTCAAATTTCAGTGATCGAGGTAAAACGCTGAGGCAATTGAGAAGGTATAATAGACGTTTTTTTTTGTGTGTGTGTGTCACAGTATACTAAGCCGAACAGTTTCTCATTTTAATCCGCGAGTTCTGTGCACATACTTGCACGCTGGAAAGGTACACGAATGGTCGGAAGCCATGAGAAATCAAATAAAAGCGTGTGCAGATTAAAATGTGCATGAAGTTTACTGGCTGTACACTTGACGTTCGGCTGGCGTTTCGGAGGTTGTCTTCACAACTGGTGAATTTCAGAAAAAAACAACTGCGTGTTTCAAACAAACCGGTAGCCGCGCGAATATTCACCTTTCAACGCCGAAAGGCTGCCTCGGTACAGCTATAGACCCCTCTTTGGGCATGGGTAAATACGGCTGACCCCTGTTATGCCAGCGAGTCCTCGTCAAACGACCGTGCCTCTGAAAAAGGCAATCTGGGTCAAGGCCAGCCCGCCGTCTGCCCGACGCGAACATCTCAACGGCGTGAACACGCGCGGCGCCTCTCTCGCCCACGTGCATTGAGTCATCGGCGCACGTGACAGCGAGCCAGCGTTCTCGTGCCTGGTGGTCTGACGCATGGCGCGGCGACCCCCCATTGGCGGAATCTGCTCGGACGACCCGCGGCGCTTCTGATTGGACACTTTGGTTGGACCCGGTGCAAATAAAAGAAGCCCTGCGGCGCGTCGCGATCGGCGGTCCTATGTGAGAGGCGTCCCCGTGTCGGAGTGCCGACATGTGTGTGAGTCAGCGGTCTTAGGCGAAAGGCTGAACTATGTGTTAGAGAGAAGAGCTCGGCTCTTCGAGTCTCTGTCGGCCCCAGTGCCGAAATTGTAAAGCCTCTGTATATATGCTGTACATAAACCTTGTTTAACTCACCGTCGTCTCGTCCGCTCGTCTTATCAGCTCTGCGCAGAAGCAGTCGCGAGCTGATAAACATACGCTACCAAACGGCTGGTGACCTTCCCGGCGGAGTTGAAAGCAGTGGCGCCTCCGGGACCGCGTCGGCGTCGCCGTCTTTCGCAACAGTGGTGGCTTCGGCGGGATCGGTCCGCCGTTTCTCAACAGTGGTTGGCAGCTGCGGGATCGGCCGGCGTCAGCGACATCGATGCGGTGAGTGCCTGATGTTTTCCCCTCAGTTCACCAGACTACTCTAGCTCAGGTTGTAGTAGTTTAGAGAAGGGCTGTGTGAAGCATTGAAGTGAGCTTTGATCGATTCAAGCCAAGTCGAAGCGCTTTGAAACCAAAGTTAATGCGGAGGGGGTAAACACGGGAGTGTGAAAAATTGCTTGCGCGTCTTGCTAGTAGGCTTATAGTGGGTACGGCAAGTAGATTCTTAACAGGGGCAAACAGCAAGAGGCTAGTGTGAACGATGGAGAACCTTAAAGTGAAGGAACTCATCGAAATTTGTGAGGAACTCGGCATTACTTTGGGCCGTGCGAAACGAAAGCAAGCGATCCTTGATATCATGAAGGATGAGGGAGTGTCGGCTGAGGAAGTCGATGAGGCCTGGGTGGATATTAAAGCACGCCGTGAGGAGGCTGAAAGGCGAGAAGTAGAAGCTCGCGAACGTGAGGAGGCTGAAAGGCGAGAAGCTCGCGAACGTGAAGAAAGGCGAGAAGCTCGCGAACGTGAAGAAGCTGAAAGGCGCGAAGCTCGCGAACGTGAAGAAGCTGAAAGGCGCGAACGTCGCGAGGAGGCCGAGAGACAGGAGCGCCTCGAGATGAAACGAATAGAATTGGCAATCCTACAGTGTTCGCAGGCGCCTAGCGTAGCTTCTCCGACGATTCAGGTCAGCGGTTTTAGAATTCGGGACCAACTGCCACCGTTCGTAGTAGGCGAGGACATGGCGAAGTATCTCGTCAAGTTTGAACACGTCTGTGAGCGAAACGCTTTGGAGCGGCCTCTTTGGGCGCGGAACCTGCTAGCTCTTCTTCCCGGCGAAGTGTCCGACGCGATAACTTGCTTGTCTAGGGAAGCGTTCGAGAGCTATGACGAGGTTAAAGAAGTGCTCTTGAGACGTTATAAGTTGTCACCCGAGGCTTTCAGGCAAAGGTTCCGGTATGCTGAAAAGGGGAATGAGTCACACGTTGACTTCGCGTTTCGTCTTAAAGCCGATTTAATTGAATGGCTCAAGGGCGAAGGTGTTTATGACGACCGCGATAAAGTGGTGGAATGCGTTGCATTGGAGCAATTCTACCGCTGCATCGAGGAGGATGTTAAACTTTGGCTGCAGGACAGACTTGGGGAAGTACAGTTAAATAAGGCAGCTGAGTTAGCTGAGGAGTATTATACTCGCCGAAAGTTGCATAGCAGGGCAGTGCGCGTTGAAAAAGATGAGAGAAAAGAGGGCTTTTCAAGGAAACCTGATCAACGGAAACCCGTTCCGCACCGTAATTTCAAAAAGGACCCATCTCTTACTAAGGACAGTGTAGGGGAAGGGCAAGCAGAAGCGGAGAAATCGAGTGAGGTTTCTACCACACAGGCATTTGAATCGGAAAACAAACGGAAGCCGCTAATCTGCTACAACTGTAAAAAGGAAGGGCACATCGCGAGAAACTGTCAGGAAAAGTTTGCCTTCGCAACGATCCGAGAATCAGAAAAAAACATGCGGTTGCTGGAGCCGTATCTCCAAGAAATTAGGGTCAATGAGAAAACGTGCCGAGCACTTAGAGACTCAGCGGCAACCATGGACGTTGTCCATCCTTCATTGGTGTCTCCGGATGACTTCACAGGAGAATGCGCGTGGATCAGGCAGGTCGCCGAGGAGCAGAGTGTTCGCTTACCAATCGCCACCGTTGTCATTGAAGGCCCGTTCGGTAAGCTTTGCACCGAAGCGGCTGTGTCTGCTGCGCTGAATGGTCGTTTTTCTTATCTTTTCTCCAACAACTCGGAGCAGCTTCTCAAAGAGCAGGGCAAATCGTTCTTCCCCAACTTAGCGTGCATGGCTCCCACGCGATCGCAAGCGCGAAAGCTTTCGCGGAAGCTTGACTTGGTTCCATGCGGTGAACTCTCAAGTGACCTTGTCGGCGGGTCGACGGAACCCCAAAAAGGAAATTTTCCGCATGAGTCATGTGAGCAGTCACGCGAGCGGCCCGTCGCGGGAGCGGCCGGCGCGGTATGCTCTGGGGGAGACGACGTGGCGCCTTTGAGTCAGAGCGAGAGGGATGCAACGCTCTCGCCTGTAGCGGAAAGTTGGAGCGAGCTGCCGAGAGTTGATCGAGAGACGCTCATTCGAGGGCAGAGTGAGGATCTCTCGATTGAAGCGCTAGTGGAAAGCCAAATTGAAGCGCTCGTGGAAAGCCAGAAAAACGCGGCAAAAGTGCTGTCGAAGGAGCACTACGAGAAATCGGGGAAGAAGCGCGCTTTTGAAGTTGATAATCAGGTAATGCGGCTGCAGCCACCCAAAAGGAACAAGCTTGAGGTTGATTGGGAAGGGCCCGTCAAAGTATTATCGAAGCCTTGCGATACAAATTATGAAGTGAAATTAGGAAGGCGGCCGGACAAAATTTACAACTTGATGAAACCATACGTTCAACATCAAGCGATCGTAAATCTGTTGTTGAATGCTTCAGAGGAAGAGGAAGCAGAAAGTTTGAGTTCTAGTGAGGTAATCGAAGGGGGATCGAAAGTAATCCGGGAGCAGATAAACCTAGAGCCTAGCTTAAGTGAAGGAGGACCTGAGAAAGAGGACCTGAGAAAGATTGGTTCCGAGTTTGAAGACGTGTTTTCGGACTGCCCCGGAAACATGAGGGTGATCGAACACGATATCGAGCTAAGCGGTGAGGAGTCAATCAGTAGCAAGCCGTATCGTTGTTCCCCTGTGCAACGTCGCAAGTGTGAGCCGCTCTTGGTGCCGCATAGGTATCGTCGCCTAAAAGTGGCCGGTTACTGAGGTGGAGCATGTTGCTCCACAGCGCAACTTTGACGTTCGCTAAAGAAAAAAAAAAGGGAAAGGTAAACGCTAATGCAGGTGCATTGAGCAGTGCGTTCCAGCTAGTAACTTCTCAACCTTTCGGTTTCTGGCTGGCGATTCGGGGCAAAATTTTGACCTCATCACGACCTGGGCTGAGCGCTCTCGTTCAGAGTGATCTCAAGGGGCCAACTTTATGTGGTATTCTAATCCGTTACGTTGTTGTACGTGAAAAAAAAAAATTGAGTTGTCATTTTAGGGGTCTTTTGTCCCACATGTGCCTCTTGATGTAGAGGGAACAAAATTCCGATAGACACGTAGATAGGTATATGTTGTACTATACTTTGTCTGGTGTTCTGTCGGGTGACCGAGGGCACTTGCTTGTGTCGTGTGTTGTCTGTTGTCGAACCGTTCTTAGCAAGTTGCAGAACCATCGACAAGTGCTGAACCCGAAGATGGTCAGAAGAGACGAGTGAAGCTGGTCAGCAAGTTGTGGCGACAAGCCAGTGGGGCTGGGATCCGTCGTCAAAATGGGATGTGTTCCCGGAACAGTCTGGAGCTGTAGTCTCCCCATGGCCCTGGAGGCGAACCTGGAGGGACCAGGCGAACGAGCGCACCTGACATCCGAGCCCCGTGGAAGCAGCTCGTCTTTCCGGTGCATTGTCTGGCGGCGGGGGTGCTGTTATGCCAGCGAGTCCTCGTCAAACGACCGTGCCTCTGAAAAAGGCAATCTGGGTCAAGGCCAGCCCGCCGTCTGCCCGACGCGAACATCTCAACGGCGTGAACACGCGCGGCGCCTCTCTCGCCCACGTGCATTGAGTCATCGGCGCACGTGACAGCGAGCCAGCGTTCTCGTGCCTGGTGGTCTGACGCATGGCGCGGCGACCCCCCATTGGCGGAATCTGCTCGGACGACCCGCGGCGCTTCTGATTGGACACTTTGGTTGGACCCGGTGCAAATAAAAGAAGCCCTGCGGCGCGTCGCGATCGGCGGTCCTATGTGAGAGGCGTCCCCGTGTCGGAGTGCCGACATGTGTGTGAGTCAGCGGTCTTAGGCGAAAGGCTGAACTATGTGTTAGAGAGAAGAGCTCGGCTCTTCGAGTCTCTGTCGGCCCCAGTGCCGAAATTGTAAAGCCTCTGTATATATGCTGTACATAAACCTTGTTTAACTCACCGTCGTCTCGTCCGCTCGTCTTATCAGCTCTGCGCAGAAGCAGTCGCGAGCTGATAAACATACGCTACCAAACGGCTGGTGACCTTCCCGGCGGAGTTGAAAGCAGTGGCGCCTCCGGGACCGCGTCGGCGTCGCCGTCTTTCGCAACAGTGGTGGCTTCGGCGGGATCGGTCCGCCGTTTCTCAACACCCCCCAGAAAATTCATTGCTGTGTCGTCCGCGTTCATCAGCCTTTATATACTCCGTTTTTTATTTATTTATTTATTTAACATACCTTACAGGCTCTCGTTAGAGCATAGGGTATAGGGGGGCTTACAGATAAAAAAGAAAAATGAGAACGTATACAGTTCAAATATACAAATAAATGCAACATAACAGCGACACTAATAACAGTAACAGAACAAAAAAAAATACAGTCACCAAGTATATGCACCTCCGTACAAATGTCTATGAAATGATGCTTCATAAAGGAAAGCACTTCATCTTTTTTTATACAAAGAAGTGGAAATTACAAGGGCTTGTTTTTGCTTTGTTAGGCATAATATAGTATATAATATAATGAACTCACAAAGCACTTCTATCGGGAAGAAGAGTATTAATTCCGCCAAAAAGCTCACGAAACCACATGTCGATGACCCTTAGGATGCTACCAACTAATTCTTATCCAAACCTCGCTTTCGTGCCCTGTCTATTCCCAGGTGACTTCAGTTCGCAGCGCCCTCGCAGCAGCGGGGGAACACATGCTTTGGCGGTGCCGCTCGTTACGTCACAGAGCAGAAATGGAGCTCGGCCCTCAGGAGTTCGGAATATCAGCGTCAACTTTGGGCTGTCCAGAGAGCCTGCGATGCGGCGGTTAGGCTAACTGGGTCCCCACGTGGGAGTGGCACGCAGTGTCGCCCTAGGAGGTGGTACTTCTCCGGGTCTTTGAATAAATTTGTCAATATGGTTGATTGGGCGAGTTGCTGTGACATGATGGTTTTGCAATAGGAGTGCACTACTTAGAGACACGGACAGAAAGACAGGGACCAGTTCTTGTCCCCGTATTTCTGTCCGTGTCTATATAAGTAGAGCGCTCTTATTTCAAAACCTTTAAATAAGGTTCCTCGTATCGAACCGAGGAGGTTTAAAAAAAAATTGCTGGAGTAGAAATCATTGCTTATGAGTGAAGCCGTGCCTATGCCATCTTGCCACATAGGCACGCTTCGCTCCTGGGCAATAATTTCAAATTAATAATAATAATAATAATAATAATAATAATAATAATAATAATAATAATAATAATAATAATAATAATAATAAAGTATTAAAATGATATTATTATTATTATTATTATTATTATTATTATTATTATTATTATTATTATTATTATTATTATTATTATTATTATTATTATTATTATTATTATTATTATTATTATAAGCAAGCATCATCATCCCACTTTTTAGGTCAGCTTCTACACACAGGCGTAATGTCAAGCAGGAAAGACGCCCCATATGCAGAGAGAAAAGAACGGCAGTCGACGCTATAAGTCTCGATGCCTTAAGTCTACCATGTGATTATGAGACACGATATAAGTGGATTTTAGTGCGCATTAAGTAGGGCCACCTGCGTTTCCGTAACGTGCCCCTCAATATAAGCTCGCGGGAGTCGACCCCGCTTCCTCGAACGTCAACGTTTGTCTTTGAACCCATTTCGTGTGCTTTGCCACCTTTCATGTTTTTCACACGTTAACCCAAGACGGCCATACTGAATTTTTTTTCACTTCTAATATCCTGGGAATTAAAGGGCCACTTTTCGCACTTGAAGCGCGCGTCTTTCGTCGAACCGTATTGTTAGCAGGCAGGCACCTTTCGTAAACAATGCTTCGGATGACAAGAAAAAATGAAATAAAAATTGTCTTTCTTTTTTCTAAAGAAATAAAATTAATACAATAATTATCGAATAAGTTGCCTTGAAGTTAGTTTCGCTTCCTTTTCTCCTCGATAACAATGACGACGCAGTGGCGTAATGATGACGTAAAGTCATAGTGCACTGGCGACGACTGCAAACCCGTTACTCGGTATAGAAATTGACAGCTTTAGCATCGGTATACTAAGCTTCACGTATGTGCGTCCACCACGGTGGATCAGTGCGTAATTGATTGATATGTGGGGTTTAACGTCCCAAAACCACTATATGATTATGAGAGACGCCGTAGTGGAGGGCTCCGGAAATTTAGACCACCTGGGGTTCTTTAACGTGCACCCAAATCCGAGCACACGGGCCTACAACATTTCCGCCTCCATCGGAAATGCAGCCGCCGCAGCCGGGATTCGAGCCCGCGCCCTGCGGGTCAGCAGCCGAGTACCTTAGCCACTAGACTACCGCGGCGGGGCGGTCAGTGCGTAAGGTGCTCGGCTAATGACTCCAAGGTCGCGGTTTGGATCCCGGTCACGGCGGTCTCATTTCTCTGGAAGCGAAATGCCACCGAACTGCGGCACGGCCCTCGTAATAACATCGTGCTTATTATATTATAATTCACCTATGCATCTAATAAATAACGAACGGGCATGCACACGCCTACAGATATGCGACCTTCAGACAAGCAAGTCGATGTCCGTGCCTTTCACAAACACAAAAGCTTGCTCTGTTGTTCGAAGTGTAAGCATTGTTCGCTGATTCTTGCGGCTTTCGAAGAAAGCCGCGGCCGGCTGCTGCACCTGTCTCGCGTTAGCCGGAACGGAGCTCGGAAACTGGCATAAAATAAAAGTCTCCGACCGCGCGAAGCACAGGACGCAGAGATAGTAGGCTTGAGCACAAGAGGCGGGTGCACTCGAGGCGGAGCTGTCGGGGTGGTGGGGGCTGTTGTTTTGTGAGCGCTTTTCGTATAGGGTCATATCTGCGGTATACACTATGAAATATCCAATTGTGGTTTTGACACGTAAACCCCCGAGACCATTCACTCGCCGCGTCTCATCAATTTCCTCAGCCAGTCGCCGTCGACGATTTATCTTCAAAAAGCGTTGCGTAACCTTATACCAGCGTTATACGGTATAGCGTTTAAATTTTATCGCTTTACGATCGATCTCCGCTTCGCATTTCAAGTACGTGCGTCGAATCCGGATACATTCGCTTTCGCTCTCAACGGACAAAGAATTCGCAGTCGACCTTCGCGAGTGATTGCGATCAATTACTGGGTGCGAATGCGTCATCGTTAGAAAGGAATTCGTCCTATGCGAGAGCACAGTCTGTAGGAGCGTAACTATACATTCAGCCACACGCTTGCACGCAGACATAAAGAAATAGAGAAATGAACAGGAAGGAAGAAGAAGAAGCGCAATTAATATCGGACACAAGAGAAGGTCAACAAGAACAAAAACTTCAGACTGTCGCAATGAAGAAAAGCAGATGGCACCGACGTAGGCACCGACCTACACCGATGAGTCAGTACAGTAAGTCACGAAGGTCACATTTCTCAACCGCTTGTGCGCACAAGCGTAACAGTCGCGGCAGGCGTGCGCAGCTGAGCAAAATGTATCGACGGGGTTCCGAGAGAGGCGTCGCTTATGTCCCGCTCTTCCGTCTTTCACTCTCTACCTCTTACGCTAGCTGAATTTTCTGGCTTTGCGCGCCAACGTGTGAATACGAGTCGCAGTGTAGCGGGGTGCTGTGGCTCAATCTTGACCCCCGGCGTGTATTATAATTATGCTTGTAAACATTAGTAAACGCGGGTGTTTTTGTGCACGCTTCGTAATGAGCCAGCCGTGGTGGGGAAATGTTTGAGAATCCCTGCTATATCCGCCAGTGACCGGTGGTAGTTTAAAACGTACATACCTCTTCTCGCAAACACATTGACGCATAAATGTATACACCATGTTTGACTGCATTCAACCGGTGTAGATATTCCAGTGCGTTGGTAACGCAGGAACGCCCACTGTCAGTGCACGTTATAAAGAACATCAGATGGTTCAAAATACCGGAGCCCACCACCACGGCGTCCCTCGTGGTCATATCGTGGTTTTGGGAAGACTCCGCATATTATTATTCATATACTGGACCGTGGGTACCTTCAGCTGGTCATGCTGGTTGAATATCGCGGCATACCGTCTAATAACCTTTCGTTACATAGGAGGTACAGGAAGGGGGGGGGGGGGGGTTGAGCGGGACCAAACGGAAAAAAAAAGAAAAGTACGCCCCATGTTCCAATGGAGTGAGAGCTGTTTTTTCGTTTTCTTTTTTTTTGCTGGAGTTTCTTTGTAGTCCTCCATGTTTACGCCCCCATTTCTGCCCCCAAGTGAGATAAGTACAAGCCATTAGAAGATAAAAATAAATAGAGAGCACAAAGCAATGCCACAAAAACGCAAGCTGACGTTCACTTAAAGAACTCCCGTTTTCTGAATATGTACAATAATACAATCGCAGCAAAAGGACGCTTCTCAAAAGGCGACTTTATCGCTTCATAAGGCATAACCATAACCGTCTTCTACGCGGAATTACCATAACGCATTCATGCGTCGACGTGCTCAGATCGACTTCGTGATACAAAGGCATTCCAAAGTCCTTGTTGTGTTCCATTAGACAGCTGTTCTAACGCGGGCATAATATCGCGCCGTATGATGTATGCTCGCTTAATGGGTTATTTTTTTCCTGTCAGATTAACCAATGCCACGATCACGCTGTGACGCACGTGCCGTTTCTCTGCCGCTTTCAGTATGCCATAAATATCGTTCGGCAAGTGAATCGAATGGAACTTTAAAGTGATACAAAGAATTAAAAGCTTTTTCCACGTGCGTCTACCCCGCTCCCCCCTCACAGGTAGCAGCGTGTGGACTCGTCCGCGCGGCGCAGAATCATAACAAGGGACTGACATTTTTCGCTTCGCCGCTTTGACATTCCATTGTCTCTGAATATTTATCGAGAATTCTCCCCGCGGGGAAGGAGTCAACGATCTCCATTGACGTTTCGGCAGCTGACGCAATTCAGGCTTCCGCCTTCTGCAAGCTGCTGTTATCGTCGGTTTTGTTCTCTTTCTCTCTGTCTACTTTGTGTTTTCTTTCGGTCGTGTTATTTTCTGGCTGAACTTCCGACGCGTCAATTAAACGAAGTATAGAGAAATAAACGAAGAAACTAGAAACCCGTGTCCAGGATAAACAAAGCAAAACGGAAAATAGAAGCACATTAAAATAATGGAAAGAACACAGCGCCAGCAAGGCGTTTTTTTGTTTGTTTTGTTTTGCGCGTCGTAAGCTACACATACACAACAAATTGAGCCAGAAAAGAAGACAGCACAACGAAAGATCAAGGCTGAGCTGTCAGCTGTACGACGACGAACTTCAGAGCCGCCTCACAGCATGGAAAATGTCACTAAGTTCTCTCTCTCTCTCTCTCTCTCTAGTCAGAACAAAAACACGTTGGTGCGAAGCGAAGGAGCCGTGACGGTTCGGCACCACGCTCCACGTGTGCTGTATACAACTCCGTACAGGTGGGCAACCAGACAAGCTGAAACCTCTGATCCCGATGTTTACTACTAGGTGCAACCTATTGAAGCGTTTTCTGGGTTATATCTTTATATTTCTCGATTACCACGTTTAAAAGATGCGTGCGTAAGAATTTGCGTTTAGTTACGTCAGCTTAAAGGACATTGAGAGCGTACAAGGGGTTTTATGGGTAGCGCTTTATGCTGCAGAGGGTATCATCTCTGAAGCTACAAATGCTTACGAAACCGAACGCAAACTGGCGCAAGCACGACGACTATTGTACACATATATAGTGTAATTTCTGAGTACGCATGAAATCACGGACGTCTACACAGTGGTAACCTCATTCACTATTCGGCACACGGGACGGCTTTAAGCTCTCCCATAGTAGAGTATCTGTAGTACTCTAAATCGTTACCCACTTTTTCTAAACACACATCATTCCGATCCAAGGTTTTTAACGGGACGGCTCAGTGCTCTCCCATAGTTGAGTACGAAGTACTCGAAATCGTTAAACATTTTTTTAAACACACGTATCAGATCTTGAATTCAGGGACGACACACAGCTCTCCCATAGCACCTGGTGCTCTAAATCGTTAACTACTTTTTCTAAACACACATTAGTCAATCATGAACGGCTTTATGCTCCCCCGTTGTAGAGTACCACGTACCCTAAATCGTTAACCACCTTTTCTAAATATAACAACAGCGTACATTGATACACGTATGCACGATGAAAGCGGGACTATAGGGATGGCTGTCTGCTCTTCCATGGTAGAGTACGAAGAGCTCTAAATCGTTAAGCATTTTCTTTATAAACACACAAACAACGTTGCTTACTATTATATAAGACTTCGTGAAACGGGGACACCATATTGCTCTCTCGTAGTAGAGTATATCGTACTCGAAATCGTCGAACATTTGTTCTAAACACAAACAGCGTCACTTTGTATGTCATAGTTTCGCCGCAAGAGTGAATCCTGTGAATGCCATGGATAGTAACAAATAGGAACGTTATCCCTTTCTCTGGAAAAAAAAAATCACAGCATTCCGCGGAGTGAATGATGATGAGTGGGCGAAGCGTCCGTCATCTCGTCAGTGCTAACCGTCCGTCTGTCCGCGTGACCATCCGTGCGCCCGTCCGTGCGTCCATCTGTCCTTCTATCTTCTAGTCTGTCTGTCCGCCCGTTCGCGCGTCCACCTAGTGACCACCATCTCGCAACTCGCATCCCCTGTGGCACATACCCGCTCCGAGCGTCCGTCCGTCCGTCCGAGCGTTCATCTAGTGAACACTCCAAGTACCCCCATCTCCCATCTCGCATCTCCTGTGGCTTACGCCGGCAGGAACAGCAGCAGCTGGTCCAGCGGGCTCGCAGGGTCGCGCAAGGCAATGGAGCCCTGGACTGAGGGCCCCACCCAAAGAAGGCTCAGTGTGCATTTGTTATTAATAAATGTTTATTCTCTCTCTCTCCTGTGGCACATGTTCGCTCTAGAGCGGGTATGTGCCACCGGTGGCTACGTACGACAACAACGGAGGAAGGACAGACCCACACCCTAAGGACCCTAAAAAGTTTCTTGTTCTCCGGAATTCCAACCTCACTTCGTTGGCCTTTGTGGTAAAATGTAACGCAGGTTTAGTATAGCTTGTATATAAGTGGTGGTGACACACGCGGGAAAGACTGTTTGCAGCAATCGTCTAGTTCCTCCTTCTTCCTTAACTATACTCGCCGGGAGAGGACGTTGACCACAGCGACGGTACGGACGCCAGCGGTGACGCGCGCTTAATTCGTTTAGCAGAGGAGCGGAACTGTTTTCACTAACAGAATGATTGTATAGGTGTTAGACAACTTTCAAAGAAGGCGAAGATGCTTGAGGCCCATGTGCTCGGTGTACAGGTAGCCGACGCACACCGGCCGGTATTTGGAGTTCACATTGGGGCGTCCGACTGCCCATAAAGCTTCGGCAGCTTTGGGGCTCCATTAACGAGCAACAATCTGCAGGTCGGAAGAGGGGAGAAAGAGAGAAGATCAGTGCCGAGCCACGGAAGATTGGATGGCACGGAAGCGTTCATTCGCCGGGTCTCGCACCATGCATGTATCGAGAGGGCGACCACCGTATACTTGCAAAAGACACACTAAGTGACCGCCCGCTCTCCCTGGCCACCGCACCAGCCGCAATAAAATTTAAAAAGTGAGCCCAACGCATCGTCACCCCGTATGGGCCGGGCATCAGTGAAGAGCCCTCCAGGATTCTCGAAAAAGGAAGATCACATTCATTCACAAGCCTACGTCGACGCTCACCCACTTGCTATACCGTGGCCAAAGGATCGGCCTTCCACGGGGCAACACCAAGGCATAGTCTACAAGGTGCCGTGCTCCGAGTGTCCGGCCAGCTACACAGGTGTTTTCCAGAAAAAAATGCGCCAACATAAGAACGACGTCAGGAAGACGGAAATGCAATGCGGCGCTCTCGCAGAGCACTATGAGAAGCACGACCATGAGATCCGACTTCGACGGCACTTGTGTTCTATAGATATGCACAAAGAGAAATCTGGGAAGGAGGCTCCTCTTGCTCGAGTCCTGGCACATTCAGAACCCACGCGCAAACTCACGCGCCGACGCGCACAGCAGCCCCGCCGCGGTGGTCTAGTGGCCAAGGTACTCGGCTGCTGACCCGCAGGTCGCGGGTTCGAATCCCGGCTGCGGCGGCTGCCTTTCCGATGGAGGCGGAAATGTTGTAGGCCCGTGAGCTCAGATTTGGGTGCACGTTAAAGAACCCCAGGTGGTCTAAATTTCCGAAGCCCTCCACTACGGCGTCTCTCATAATCATATGGTGGTTTTGGGACGTTAAACCCCACAAGTCAATCAGCGCGCACAGCGCATAGCTTTTTATAGACCATTTTGCCAAAGATATGTTAAACTGATGTATACTTGTTCTCGTATATCGCGACGTGAATTAATAACGTCCCGAGACGTCTTACGCACCAATCTATATCGCCGCTCGCTTTCGTGCGCACTCGTCCGCCGTAACACTGTTCATTTAGTTGTTGAAGGTACAAAACGCAAACGTTAACAGGCCAAAACGGTGGCATCCTAGCCCACCCGTAAAATACTCTATCTTATAAAACTGAAAGAGAACTGATACGGGAAGTGAGCATGAGAAACATTACGGTCTCGACAATTACGCATCCGTGTATATGCTAATAAAGGAACACGCCACCGAATACTTACGTATTCATTTTGCGCCTCAGATACGCGCGATATTTGCTTTTTGATCGACAGTGTTCACGAGTACGAACGCAGCCCAGTTCAAGATGGCTGGGCATTCCGCAAGTGCTTATACTTTGGCCCGGTGGCTGAATAGCGTGACAGACAGAAAGGCAGACCAAAGTTTCTGCGTTCAAAGGAAATACTATCGTCTTTAAAAAAATACAAAAGACCAGACGCGGTTATGTACCGTTTGCCAAATGTGATCATCCACCGCGACCTGTTGTGACCGGCCTTCGTAAGTACTGGAGACTCGGGAGGAAGAATCAGAGGCAGCATGAAGAGGCTGGATAAAATGTAACCGAGATTTTACCATTATTATTATTATTATTATTATTATTATTATTATTGTTGTTGTTGTTGTTGTTGTTGTTGTTGTTGTTGTTGTTGTTGTTGTTGTTGTTGTTGTTGTTGTTGTTGTTGTTGTGGTTGTTGTTGTTGTTGTTGACGTGATGTGAAGAGATGTTGGCGCACAAATTAGGCGCCGGCTACTCCTCATGCATCCTTTAGAGGTATCTAACATACAGCACGTGGGGTTCAAGTCCCCAAGCGTTAGAAGTCCGCATACGATATGCAATAATAACAACACAATATTTACATTGTATACATGGCGAGCATTTCGCTACCGATAATAAAAGTGTCCCATTTCCCGACATTCCTGGATGAGGGAATCGCTCCGCGTTGGGACGGTTCGTTCTATTCACACACATATGATGCTAATACGGGCCGCCCCAGGTCAACATCCTCGGATGGGGTGTATCCACCGCGCTCACCATGCACTTGTGGCACCAAGGATGGCGCACCGAGGGACTCGGGAGGAACACGCCGAGCATGAAGAGACTGATGAGGAAAAGTGTACAGAGGTTTATTCTACAGTATTTACAAGCGAGCATTTCTCGCCACAAGGCGAACATCTATCTATATATACGAAGATGTCATCCTACATTGTGACGATCTCGCCTTCCTTGGCGGCCGCAGGGCGATGAGTCACACGGTCACACACACGCACAATCGTGACCATCAAAAGCTCCGCCTCCTCGAAGTGCCAAGAATGATGACACGACAGTCGTCTCGTCGGTCACCTTGCGACGTCGGACCTCACGGCACCTCACACACTTGGCTCGGGTGGACAATGCACGCGCTTGGAACTGCCGTCGGGTCGGCAGACAGCCCTTCGGCGCTCTGTTCAAAGAACAGAGTACGCCGCTTCCATTTAGGTGCAGGCGCCGATTGTAACGTCTAGACGGCATTCGCTTGCACGCATAAACAGGAAGTACATGAAGACAGCTGAACAACGTTCGTGTATGCGAGCGTCACTTCATTACAGGCAAGTCATGCTTCCAGACCTCCCACCTTCTCGCCGCAGTGTATTACCGCAGAGTTGATAAGTGCTCGTTGCTTAATGCGCGAGGTGAGTTTTTGTCGATATATGTGCGCGGCTGGAGCGCCGTAAAATGCGGGCGGCGAAGAGCGCTGCTGTAGGTGACTCTCGGCGAAGATGTTTCGCCCATTACTGGACTCGACTCAGCATGCACGGAGGATGAGATAGTTCCCTGCAGCCAATACTGCTTTACTGCGGGCTGCAGTTTTAGTGACGCAAGGTTCCTTACGTCCCACACTTGATCCTAATTCCCCATTGGCGCATAAAATAATTTGTGTGAATCCAGCGCCTTCCGGGCCTCCATTCGGTGCAGTTAAACGTAAGTTATCCGTAATACCAGGCAATTTATAATGATGACTTGGTTATCCGTCGGCAGCAGACTATCAACAACGGCTTGCGCCGATTACCCGCAGGGAAGAGTGACCTTTATTTGTATCCGGTCTGCGATGGTCCTCCAAGTTCGTCGAATAATGACGGGCAATGTTCTGAACGATTCTCCTTCGGCATAAGCAAACGATTAAAACACGCGCGCTACGCCAAGCAATCCTCCGCACGGACGTAAACACAGCGCGGTCACGTGCAAGTTATATGCAGCTACTATAGCAGTTAACTATCCCTGAATTGCGAAGTTGTGTTTTTGTATGATATGACAGTGCGGTGCACTAGACACAACGTCACATAAAAACGTTCCTTAACGACTGAGCGCATGCGGCGATTGCGTCGGACTTCTGTGTTTACCAAAAAAGTGACAGCTTTGCAGTATACGTTACACCCTACCATGGAACAATTTATTTACTTATTTTTAAATGTTACGGGGTTACGGGGGTGGGAATGCACAATACACAATATTATTAATATGTACAAATCAATTGCAAACGACGCTGCAAATCTTCAGATGACTCAATGTTAACAAATACAGTGGCATCTATAGCTTGTTCCAGTCAATAATCGTACGAGACAGAAAGGAAAACTTGAACACATTAAGTGTCGTGATGGTAAGATAACGCACGGATGACTGGTACGTGGTGGCACTCGGGCTGGGAAGCAAGCACAAAATTGGATCTATGTTTAATGTTTTGTAATATATTTGATATAGAAACTTTAGGCGTGCGATAGGTCTGTGCGTAGACAGTTTCTGAAGGTTAGGCCTGTGAAGTTACACGGTTCTGTAAAGCACGTCAGCAATTGCTCTAAGCGCATTTTCTGCATTGAGTTCCTTCTTGCAGGTTACACTTGTTGATTACTTACCAGATTTAATTGTTTCATCAAACTTCCCCGAACGCCCATGCTTGTGGGGATTCATGCAGGAAGTTTACCTCGCAGTTCAGTTCCTTAAAGCTCGCTTTTCTGTAGAATACCTGTACACAGTATCGCGCAAGGTGCTGTACAAGGACCTACTGGGTACACTCTTCCCACCTCCATTGTACCGTTCACTGTACTCCAATCTTCCAGGCCACGATGTGTTGAAGCGAATGCGCAAAATGTACATTCCACCGAATTCAAAAACATTCTTCTATAAACTCCACTCCTAAACATAGGCGGTAAACACATGGTTAAAAAGAAAGGGTATTTTCATTCCATCTGTAAACTGCCGTCTATGTGATGTGCCGGAAACGAATGAACATTGCTTTTATAGCTGCAAATATGCCATACTGTTTTGGGATGTCCTTCAGCGAGCACTAAAAAAACGTTTTGTCGTTAATTCTCACAAGGTACGTTATCTTATACCAGCAGCGCTTGATGAAGTACCACATGATGTTTTTCCTCATGGGTATGCACAGCTTGTGGAAGACACGAATGCAAGACCGCAATGCAGAGCCCACCACTTCTTCAAGCACACGCTTCATTCGATTGGCGATCCACCTCAAAAACATTTATGACAAGCTAGACTTTAGACCAGACTTGTACTCTGTCTTAGAGAACTGTTTGACCTCACCCCTGTTTGTTTGCATAACACGATGTGAAGAACTGTCCGTGTGAGGAACTCACGCTGTGTTAGCCATTGAGTGTTTATGAGTAACGCTTGAGCGCTTATTTTCGCGATTTGATTGTACTTTTGTTCGCTAGATTTGTCTTTATTGCACAAAACTTTATTAAATACCATGAAAAAAATGGGTGAGTAGTCTAGTGGTAAAGACACCCGCTTTCGGAGCATGAGGGTACAGTTTCACATCCCAGCGTCGAAAAGGAAAAATTCTGTTTTTTTTTATGCTGAAGACATTATCGAGTCTGACAAACCACTCGTGGCGCTGAAAGCAGCGCAGTAGCTAGGCCGCAGGGCACTATGGGAGTGTCTGCACTTTATGTAAGAATGTTTATCTATAGGCACTCTACTCATAGAGTAGAGTGTCTATGATCTCTATGAACTCTATGATCTACTATGGGAGGGCATAAAGCCGTCCTTTGGTCTCACACTTGATGTGTGTTTAGAAAAGGTGGTAAACGATTTAGAGTACTTAGTACTCTACTATGGGGGCGCTTAAAGCCCTCCCTGCTATGGACCCCTGGTTTTCAGGGTTACGATGCGTATAGGAAAAAAATGTTCAACGATTTCGAGTACTTCGTACTCAACTATGGGGGAGCACTGGGGCCGTCCCGCTAAAAGCCAGGAGATCCGCCGAGTCCGAATGCTCCTCCTCTGAAGCCGTGTGTGTGCTTAGAAAAAGTGGGTAACGATTTTGAGTACTTAGTATACTCTACTATGGGAGAGCTGAAAGCCGTTTCATGGGTAGCTAACAGGCCAACAGTCACAATAGTCACCGCCTGTATGGAAAAAAGTTGTCAACGATTTAGAGCACGAGGTGCTCTACTATGGGAGAGCATCAGCCGTCCCTTGGGCAGTTAAGAGGCCGAGAAGTCCCGTAGGCAGCGCCTGTTTAGAAAAAGTTTATTTACACTGTGTACAATAAACAAATGTTTCATAACATTCCAGTAATTGGCACATATACTTCGACAGATCTATGACCAACGTCACTACATTGAAAGAGACATCGTGTGTTAAGAATAAGTGGGTAACGATTTAGAGCACTAGGTACTCTACAATGGGAGAGCATAGAGCCGTCCCGTAGCTCCCCAAGAAGACAGCCATATAGTTGTGTAGACCAAACATAATCGTCAGAACATGGTACGAACTGTTTAGCACCTGGTGACAGCTCTTCGTCGCTATTGTTAGGGTTAAAACCAAGAGCGTCGTGCGAAAAATACTGCGAAGATCCTGATTACAGTTGTCAGCCAGAAACAATAGTTTCGATAAAAACGACGATCTTTTATTTTCCAGCGACATATACGCACAGTGAGTTTTTACAACGTATTTCTAAACCTTATTCATTCAATAGAACGTCAGTGTACAATGTAGCCTACTACGACACCTAAGAAACGACGTGCTGTACGGCGGTGTATCACTTTTCGATGTTACGTGCTCACAATCTGCATATTCTCGCGATACGCTGGCGCATGCGTCCATCTTATGGCGGGAGAGTCTCCACGTTAAGATAGATAAGCCTCCAAGATCAAGAGTCGCAATACGCCTCTTGATCTCGGAGGCTTTCCTTCTTGCGATACCAGTTGTCCGGATTCCTTCATAAAACCCTATAGACCCATTCCATGTTTGTAAACACAGGTAGGCCGACGTCGAAATCAGGGATGAGATTATAGCGACGTCCGCACGTAACTTCCGCCATAAGCGCTGAGGGCTGCGATGTGCGCCTACAAACAAATATAAGTTGTGAAACGCGACTCACATTCAACCGCGACGCAGCTCATCGGCTCACCGTTTGTTTTTTTTTTTTTTTTTCGTTCTCATAGCTTGACCGAGAACCCCACATGCACAATTGAAAACGCAGCCGAAACTGCGGTAGGCAGAGCGTATTTTGCCTACCAAGACAGCGCCACCACATTTTCGTGACGTAAGTCCGGTGGAATTGTCTCTACTATAACGGCAGTGAGCAGCATATGAAAACGAGCTTCTCTTCCATGTTCTTTCGCTTCCACCCTTCCTTGTGGGAACTCAAACCACCGTGGTGAAACAGATAAGGTGTTCGGCTGCTGACTTGAAGGTCACGGGCCCCGCCACGGCGGTCTAGTGGCTAAGGTACTCGGCTGCTGACCCGCAGGTCGCGGGTTCGATTCCCGACTGCGGCGGCTGCATTTCCGATGTAGGCGGAAATGTTGTAGGCTCGTGTGCTCAGATTTGGGCGCACGTTAAAGAACCCCAGGTGGTCGAAATTTCCGGAGCCCTCCACTACATGGTGTCTCACAACCATATCGCGGTTTTGGGACGTAAAGCCCCAGATAATAATATTGCGACGAAGTCCTTTACACGCCCTTATTAGCCTCTGGAAGACGTGGCCAGAAACAGCCGCCTCCGAGGCACAGAACCGAATCGAGAGCCTTATCCAATAACGATGAAGACGAAGAACACTATAGGTGATGATGGTTTTGTATACAGGTGATGAAAAAGCGTAGGAATCAGGGCGTAGATGAAGTATATATAAACATTCTGGAAGAAATCTACAGGGGATCAACTGCTACCATAGTGCTTCATAAAGAAAGCAACAGAATACCAATCAAGAAGGGTGTAAGGCAGGGGGACACAATTTCCCAATGCTATTTACCGCGTGCTTACAGGAGGTTTTCAGAAGCCTAGAATGGGAACAGTTAGGGATAAGAGTCAATGGAGAATACCTTAGTAACCTGCGCTTCGCCGATGACATTGCATTGCTGAGTAACTCGGGGGACGAATTGCAACTCATGATTACGGAGTTAGACAAGGAGAGCAGAAAAGTGGGTCTTAAAATTAATCTGCAGAAAACGAAAGTAATGTACAACAACCTCGGCAAAGAGCAGCGCTTCGAGATAGGTAATAGTGCACTTGAAGTTGTAAAATACTATGTCTACTTAGGGCAGGTAATAACCGCAGAGCCGAACCACGAGATTGAAGTAACTAGAAGAATAAGGATGGGGTGAAGCACATTCGGCAAGCACTCTCAAATTATGACAGGTAGATTGCCACTATCCCTCAAGAGGAAGGTATATAACAGCTGTATGTTGCAGGTACTTAGCTACGGAGCAGAAACCTGGAGACTTACAAAGAGGGTTCAGCTTAAATTGAGGACGATGCAGCGAGCAATGGAAAGAAAAATGGTAGGTGTAACCTGAAGAGACAAGAAGAGAGCAGAGTGGATTAGGGAACAAACGGGGGTTAAGGATATCATAGCTGAAATCAAGAAGAAGAAATGGACACGGGCCGGGCATGTAGCGCGTAGACAGAATAACCGCTGGTCGTCAAGGGTAACTGACTGGATTCCCAGAGAAGGGAAGCGGGTTAGGGGGAGACAGAAGATTAGGTGGGCAGATGAGATCAAGAAGTTTGCGGGTATAAATTGGCAGCAGCAAGCACAGGACCGGGTTAACTGGCGGAACATGGGAGAGGCCTTTGTCCTGCAGTGAACGTAGTCAGGCTGATGATGATGATGATGATGATGATGATGATGATGATGATGAAAAAGCGTGCTTTAAATGCCCACACTAATTCTCCGCGCATGAGAGTGGCCATCCTGACCGCAACCTAGAGATGCGGAGAGCGCCTTGCGAAAGGTTTCATACGCGGCACATGCATAATCTGGGTACCGCGACAGCGCCGGTCACTTGGAGGAATCGCAGGTTCAACGCGATAAGTAACGGGCCAGATGTGTTCCAAGACTGTGTATGGGCCGAGGAACCAAAACTGAAATTTGTGGCGCAAGCCAGGAGTGCGAACTGGTGTCCGGAGTATAGCACCTCGTCGCCGGGGTGGAAGGTCACAGTGGTGTGGAATGCGTCGTGCAGAATTTTACGGGCTTTTTGTCTCTCCTCAGCGTTGAGTCTGATGGCGAGCTGGTGACAGTGACGGAGGCGGGACACATATTGTTCGCAGGAGGATGCAGACGGTGTAAACTTTAAATGTCCGCAATATTAATAATAACATTGCATAAAAATGGCCAGACGAATACGCAAGCAATGCCGGTATTTCCCGAAGGTATACGCGTTGGCTGAGCCTCGCTATTTCCCGCACAATGCTTTAGGCGCTGCCGCAGTGTCACACGATTCCTCTCGTCGAGTTTGTAATCGCGCACGCCTATATTCGTATTTTGCGGAGCTTTCCACGTATAATACGATAGTCGGGTGTTACTTTTTTTTTTTTGGTTTCCGCGAAGACCGTATTTGCCTGCTTCGAAAGAACTATAGCGAATTCCTGAGGCAAACGAGGAAGAGAAAAAAAGAAGAGAAATAAATCCGCAATAAGAGTTGCGTGCAAATGCCATTACAACGCCAAGCGCAGGCCGATACTCGACAACCTTTCCTCGTAGGAAACCGTGTGAGCGCATATGGAAATGGTGTTCGCGCATATGCGGCGCTTACACAACGCTGAACGCAATTAGCCACGCACCTGCAGGGGGAGCAACTGGAGGCACACGCTGTGTGGTAGGTAGAGAAAACGACAACACGACACGACGGCAAAAGGTCACCGGCAACGAAAGATGAATTCGAGACGGTGCATATGTCGGGACGACGACGCCTTTTTTTTTTCAGTTCACCTTCTGTCGTTTGTTTTTTTTTGTTTTTTTTTTATTTTTTAGCGAATCACTCACATGCCTGAGCGGTTAAGTGAATCACGTTCGTAAAATAAGGTAATGAAGAAAAGAAAATAGATCTAAAGCTTCAAGCTCGATACACATCTGCACGTACATTTACGTACAGACCTTCCATACGAAGTGAAACTAAAATGACTGATTCCTTTCTATAAATAATCAGGTTCGCGCTTTTCCCGTCGCGTGACAGACTTAATAGCGTGTGCGGTAAAGCAAAGGAAACAAAAAGAAAAGACTGTAACGGAATTTCGGACATCTCAGTTGTTTTCCGCTAGGTGAATTCTACGTGTGACCTAATGGACGTGTAGATACCGCTTGTTTATTTTTTTTTTTGCTTTCTGTTGAAATTTGAACGTGGTCTAATCGGCATCAGGACGACAAAGTCGATTCGCCTGGTGTACTTTAACGTGCACCTAAATGTAAGTATAGACGAGCCTATAGCGAAATGCAATCGGATTCGATCCCGCGAATGTGGCGTCTGCTGTCGAGCCCCGTGGTCTTGTCTGTCTCCTCATCCCACTGCGGTGGTCTACGACCATGCATGACCAGCATTTCGCCTTTCCCAAAACCGATCTTTGCTTTCGTCGGGCATCGTTTTCGCTGAAATGGACTCCTCTACCCTCTTTTTTTTTTTTTTGTGACTGAGAAGCATTGAAACAATGCATTGCACGTCACGTGGCCATGTTTTCTACATTCAAAAGATTTGCGGTGCAGCAACAACCCTGCGTGCGCCGGTACACTCTTTGCAACACGTACGTTGTACAACACTTGGTGACTTAGTTTTGGCAGCGCCTTCTCTATAAAAAAAATAAAAAAATAGAGGAGGCATTAGTTTTGGAATACGCCGAAACATCCCTTTCGTGCAAGCCTTTCTATCGTGATAGACGTCTTCGTACCATCACTACAATTTTAAAAGTACAGCCCCACCAGGAGCGTCGCTTAAACCCCCCGTCAGGGCCGTCTATAATTCAGCGTTCCTATATAAAGGCTTTAAATAAAGATGTTTATTCGCGCGCGACGCAGCGCAACAGAAAGCTTATTGAAAGTATCAAATGTCCAGAGCTTTCGAGTTCTTTTCTTTATATTATCGTTTTTCTTTCAATGTCGATCGGGCGACAGTGTATCCGGGCGGCCTTCGCTCTCCCTAGACGGTGTCACGCGCAATTGCTTCCTCTCCCTCTCTTTCGCGCTCCCTGCTCCTAATTTCGTAACGCGCGCTCGCTTTACTACTGCTTCCGACCAGCTGTTGCGTGCAGCGTGGCGATATGTTGTAGCAATTGCACTCGGCCTCCGCACGGTTTAGTTGGAGTCGCAGCATTCGGACGCTCACAGCTATGTCTCTGTCCAATCGCTCTCGTAGGCGTGCGTATGGTTCTTCCATTCACAAGGGTGGTAGGGGGGGGGGGGGGGCAAAGTTTTATTGCTGCGACCATAAAGGGTTCCCCTTCGGAAGGGGGGGGGGCGAAGATTAGTCCAGCCACCCCCCCCCCCCAATCGCTATTGTGACAAAATTATGAGGCTAACTTTGCACCCCCCCCCCCCCCCCGAGTTGCAGCGTTAAATCCATTATGACACTATATGGGGCCTACTTTGCACCCAATCCCCCCCCCCCCCCCCACCCGTGCACATAAAAATGAAGCGATGGCGTACTAATCGTAATGACCAGACTGTCTGGGAGTAAATATGACAAATATTCTATTTTCGCTATGCGACAACAGAGGCTTCCGGTCACCATCATTGTATGAACAAACTTTGCCCCCCCCCCCCCCCATATTATCGCAGTGCAGTGTCTGAGTTGGGAACCAATATATCTCTTTGTCAGTCTTCGCTTTATTGTCAGGCTCAGTCATTGAATCATAGCAGCTGGTCGTAGGGAATGCTGTGTGCGATTGGGGGGGGGGGGGGGCGACCGCTCACAGGAGCAGTTCCTTCCTGCGTTCCAAAAAAAAAAAAAAAGAGAACAAATTTCCGCGCGAACACGGTTTCGTAACACGTTATAATACAAACTGCTGCTATTTATGCAACCCGAACAACACTGCACGGATTTAGCGAGTACAGGCGCGCTACACCGCAGCACGATAGACAAACAGAAACAAGCAAAGTATAGAGAGATAAAAAGCGAGGGGCGCCGCGCCATTCAAAGTCTTCTCTCTTCCTCCTTGCTCCCTTCGATCCTCCTGTCACACGCGCCATTCGACGTAACAACGCCCCCCCCCCCCCCCCCTGGACGACAAAATTCCTCGCGGGCACGAGCGCCGCCTGTGTGCACACTCGGGTAGTCGGGCTTCCCCGCTCGGCAACTGGGTAACGCGGTGTAACACGCTTGCGCGCACTGCTACCAAGGGAAGGCGAGGGTGGCAACTATGTGTACACGCACGCAAGTACGCACGCGCCAGTGTGCGATCGTTGTTTCCCCAAAGCCCCTCACCACCCCTCCCGCCATCTTTTTGTGTTGTTTTTCATCCCTATATCCATTTCGCTGGCTTCGCGTCGAAATAGCGAGCGGACCTAGCCTGTTCCGGCATTATGCGCACGCACGTACAATGTAGCGAAGGGAGAACGAAAATCGAAGTAAAATAAGGCGCACGGATACAAAGAAGCTATGCGAGCCGATTCTCTCTCTCTCTCTCACTCGCTGCGTTCGGAGACATAGAAGAGCCAAAAGCGAGATTCCAAACACGCACACACAACGGCTATATCGATCCGGAGCTGGCTAGGCCTAGGCTCCGCCTGTCGCTATGTGTTCCGTTTCTTTAGCGCACTACTAACGGCGGGCTGCGCCGCATGACAGCAGAGCAATGCGGCGAAGCGGAGTTGCTGTGCGCTCGAAAGCAGTGTTTTTTTTTTTGTCTCGCTTTTACTTCACTGTTTCCCTCCATTATCTCGCATTTACGAAGTCGATGGCTGATCTAATCGACGTCATGTTTGTCCTGAAGTAATAGCCTTTTTTTAAGCTCGAATTTCTTTACAGCCAGAATAAAGTTTGATGGGTCGGTGTGCATACTAATTGCGTAAGACGGAAACAATGAACAGAATGTAATCAACAGAAATCGGGTCGCTGATTGCAACCGGCTTTCCTAAGCGCCGATTACAACACTGCGCGTTATCACGGTAGCGCTGTTGTTCGTGTGCTTGCATACCGACTTGACGCGACAAACTCATCCATCTGGTTGCAACGACATGTCACGTCGAAGATTCTATTCGCCTGTTCGCGGCTGCACATGACGATTGCTTTCGTCTGTCGGCTATTGTTTCACGTTAGTACGTGTTCACTTTTCATTCAATCATATATACATTGAACAATGTTTTGTACTATAGTGTGCGTACGTTCAAGTACACGTGTACTATTTATGGTTGTTTATTTCGAAACACTACACCTTGTTAATCTGTACGTACGGATGACCCTTGTGCTTCGTGCGTCGTTCCAAAACACTTGTTACGGTCGGGTTTGGAGCCCTAAGCGTATGCGATGATGACGTACGTTAGTGGTGGTGTCAGTTCACTGCTGCACGCCCATTTAAAAAAGTACTGCTGATCCCTGCGTACCATCCGCGTCAAATGCGCACATATACAGCGTTCGTATTCCTACAGTCTACCGCAATGCGGCAGATGTCTCCTTCTATACAACGGAAACTGCGCTAGCAGCAGCGATAAGTGAGCTTTAGAAACGGAAAGATCCTATAGTCACGGTATCGCCGTAGTCGTGATATAGAAAACGTTATCACCTGTTTCTTTTAGGTATTGCTGCGCAGCCGACGCCGTTAGAGCTCCTATACATACACGCTACATGTAAGGTAACTCTGGACTCCGTTAGTTAACGATTATGTATATATTGCTACTTCACAACGCGCTACACGTTCTCTTCAATGTCCGCGCAAGCCCCTTCATTTCTCTATTAGTAACACACTCAACACAGACATTCTCATGAGGGAATACAAGCTTGCGTCCGCTCATCTAAAACCCGTTACATCGATCCAGCTCTAATATACATCTGAACTTCAATTTCAGCCTCTCTAAATCTCCCCATCTAGATCATTATCTAGCTAAGACTCCATTTCTTTTGGGGCTAGTTGATGAAATGCTGTCTAATACACGCAACATACAGACGCAGAAAACAAGACAGAACAAAGCAATATGGCAAGGTGAGTCTGCCTCTCGACGTTTGGGCGGGCCTATTTACACGCCTATCAAACGTTCATATACAGCGTCCAGCAGCTGAGAGCCTCTTAATAGAGCGATTGTGTAGCAGTACGTCCCCTGGAACGGCTGGCAACGTTCCTCCGCGACGGCTTATCACGAAACTGCTCAGTGAATTGGAGCAACGACGGAGAAAACGCCTTCACGGAGGCCACGTCTCTACATAATAATTGCTGGCACAGCGCCATCACCACGAGGTTGAGCAGTGTATACACTACTCACTATACCTCGCTTCCTTCTAGACTAGTATTTCGAATTGTGCGATCTCGTCGCTACGCTCGTGCAAAAAGTTCCTGCAACGAAATTACTCTTGAACAGACGCTGCGGTTGGAGAGCTTATTTAGATAATCGAGCACTTTATGTAAGAGGTTTGACGTCGGCGAACCGCGGAAGAGGTCTTTCAAACGAGCGTGGTTGCTGGCTGCGCCTGCTTGGCCGAACGTTTCACCTTGACTGACCTTGTGTCTATACGCTTTCGCATCTGACGGCAGCAAGCCAGTGCAAGACGCTCTGTTACGTTAGGCGTTCTTGGGGGAAAAATAGCAGCTAGGGAGCACATCTGCACCCGATGACGCGTCCCCTAATGCGCAAGAAAAAGTTGTAGCTTCCCTCCGGCCCTGCGTGAAAGAAAAAAAAAAAAACAAGTGCAAAGTTCGTTCTTCCATGCCATCTGTCGACTCCAGGCTTCACATCAAATGGTCCTACTTCCCCTCTGAACGGACTAATATAGACCACATCTCCAACGTTG
Organism: Rhipicephalus microplus; assembly: GCF_043290135.1. NCBI lineage: Eukaryota > Metazoa > Arthropoda > Arachnida > Ixodida > Ixodidae > Rhipicephalus > Rhipicephalus microplus. The sequence goes on along the minus strand of NC_134702.1, from coordinate 70,728,179 downwards.
CTACCATTACCGCTAGGCAACATGAGGCGGTGAGAAAAAAAAGAAGCAAAGATGGGACATGAAACGGAGGAACATTCCATCAGAGTTTCACAAAGAAAACGGTAGAGGAAAGGAGATTAAAGAGGAAGGAAGAAGATCGGAAACAACGAAGCTCGAAGGAAAAGGGAGAAACCAATCTCTCTTTCTCTTCCTCCAAAAGGAAGCTGTCAAAAAACGCAGCGGAGGAAGGCTCGCGACAGACGATGAAATCTCGGCTGGCAATGACGTGACGTCAAAGCACCGCGTGACCGGCACGGGCCAATAAGGAAGCAAGGTCGAGGATGTCTGATCCTGCTGGCTTCCCACTTCCTCCTTCTATCCTCTTGCGTTTTTCTCCGCGCAACCTCCGCGTCACTGGTGTAGGGCAGCGCCAGATGGCGACACTGAGCCCCTTGTTGAATCTTTCGCTTCACCTTGCACCCCTCGGGAATGGAAATGGATCAAACCGAAACACAGACAGTGCACGAGCGCGATGCACGTCTCTCTTAACAAGTTACCACACATAGAGGTACACTTGAGGTACACTTGATGACGCTCGTACAGGCTAAAAGTTGCCGCGATGGGTTGAAGTTGTGTGCAGTGAATCGAGGTCCTTGCATGTCAAACATCTCGTGGGCACGGCCTCCATTAAGCGTAGTGAGCCGGTGCAGGGTCAATTACATCGTCGCTGTCGTGTCTCGCATATGTGACACTAAACATCACCTACAGAGCGCGTTCCGTATGGACTTACTGTATATGCTACCTTTAGGTAGCATGTATAGTAACTCCAGTTCCGTACGGCAACACACGCTATTACAAAGTCACGCCAAAACAGTCGTTTCGCGCGCAACGTCGCTGTTTACTGAACAAAAAACAGCTCTCCCAATCAGAAATATCAAGCAATATATATATATATATATATATATATATATATATATATATATATAGTCATCGGAGTGAATACCGACGGAGAACAGCTGCGTATTTGCAACGCCCAGCAGGCGCCTTGTATAATCGCGACGCGAAGGTTTAAGGCCGAACAAGTTAACAACAATAGGACGTCGAAGCTGCTCGCAATTTACAATGCTATATGTGTCACCAGCCGTGGGCTGCCTACTGTGCAACGCTCCGTAGCCAAGATTGAACACGAAACAGGTGCTGAGGGACCTCAGCTGTTTTTTTTTTTTCAAAGAATAGCGACACAATCGGAGGGTTTTGTTTTCTTTTTAAAAGCACGTGCCAGCCCAGCAAGCTTCTTTTATTTGTTTTATGCTTTCGTGGGCGACAATATCTGGCTAAAGAAAGCGATCTATCGAAGCTAGACGTCACTCCACGTTTAAAACAAGATCCAGGAAATTGATTACTCATCCCCAGCATGCGAACTAGCTCAAGTGCATTTTTCTCTATCTCACTCACAATTCATGCCTCCTTTAAGGTGCCTAAAAATAAACCAATAACACGTACACAGAGGGAAAATAAACAGTGCAAGAGGACGTAATGTACTACCTCCGGCCTTTATTTTGGTCGCTATTGCAGCGGTCGTCGGCGACTCGAAGTCTTTTTTCCACGTCACACTGCCGCGGGATCACTAGCACCTGCAGGCCGTTCAGCGAACGAAACACTCTTGACGCTGTTCCTCGTTAACGTAACAAGCAATACTCACGCCCAACCCCACAGCACAGCACGCTTGCAGCTAGCACGCGACCACAACATACCTGCCAGCCAGTTTTGCTTGTTGTTTCGCCTCGTTTCTACGCAAACATTCATCCCGCAGAAAAAATATTACGTTTTAAAAACAAGTTATAAAAACAATTGAAGCATGAATACTCATTTATTAAATAAGGCGTGTTTTGCTTGATAAATAAAATGAATTTACATAAAGGTAAATACTTTTGCAAAAAATAAATGTTTACGTTTGTGTGCTGCTTTCATGATGGCGGCTTGTAAAGGAAAATGTAGAGTGCATCGAGATACAAAAGGTAACCCCTCCTGCGGCCACCTTCTCATCTGAGGAAGGAACATGTCGTCGAGATTACAACAACAGGAAATGATTTCGTAGCAAGCTCGCACCGTCACCCAGCCGTGGTTTCCGTGGCGACTCGGGCGCTTCCGCCAGTGCCTGGTCGCGTGCTGGACGTTCTAAGCCTATTACTGGTTTGTGTGCCTGGGCCGCCGTTTTTGTGCTTTTCGTCGCAAGCGAGCACCACGTATCTCGCCTCCATGCGCGCTGACATTTTCGGCCAGCGACTAAGCAACGTTTCGCCGCGCTGCCACGGCTCGTCCCTCACCGGCTGATGCCTCGCGTGAGTAAAAAAAAAAAAATCTAAAAGAGATACCCGAAAGTTGTGTGCATCTGCCGACCCACGACTGTGTCGTCTTGCACTTCTGTGAGCACGCCTTCTCTCTTTTGACACAGCTGTCCTTTCTGCTACGTTTATTTCTACCCTCTCTGGCTTTTTGAACCTCTTTGCGTTTGGGAGTCGATCTAGTTAGAGGGGCCTAAAATTGTTCGACTGCGCGTAGCGGCAGGGTCTGTGTGTGTGAAAAAGTGCGCCTATGTCGCGCTTTTCCTAGGCGGCCTCGATGTCCTTCATGGCGGGTCGCCGTTTACGTAACCTCTGCTGGTTCTTTTTTCTTGTTGTTGTTGCGCCTTCTATCTCGACGGCCCTCGTGCCGGCGCACCACCACCTCTACCACCGAGCTACGATAGTGAGCTGCGCACCGATGGTGTCGCACTACTCTTTAGGAACCCTTTCGCTCTTGTTCGAACATCACTTCTGCCAGGTTAAGTCTGGGCGCTATCAGTGTCGGGTCGATGCTTGTTAGCGCCCCCCCTCCCCGTCCGCCGTTGTTTTCGGCGGCACCTCGTACTGTTGTCGCGGAATGTTTCGATGATTGGGACAGCTGTGTGGATGGTGTCGCACAAGAGAAAGCCACGTATTTTGACCCTTTCCGTCTCGAGCAGGGGGGCATTGTCAGAGCGCGCGCCTTCTCGTAACGTGGCGAGGCCGCCGACCCGTCCTGGAATACGTGTTTTGCGAAGGGAGCGAGCCAACCGTTTGTGTGGTGCGATGTGCCAGCTATTCTTTGATTAGAGGGCGGGAAAAAGAAAGAAGCCGATGTAGGAATTGAAGATATTAGTCGCGTCCGAGTGCGTTGCCACTGAGACTAGTGCGATTTCACTTCGGAAGGACGCTAACGACAGCTGAGGATCTATTTAGCGGAGAGAAAGATCTCCTTTCCGGGCTGCTGCACAAGAGTAGAAAAGCTAACGTGACAACCTCGGCCGTGCATTTTTTTGTGGGGGTCAACAGCCCAGAGACGATTATGCTAGCTCACAGGGAGCCTTCGTTGACATGGTGCATGTTAGGGAACTGTAACTGAGCGTTTTTAGTAATGATTTTGGGGGTTTAATGTCCCAGATCCGCGATATTTTACAAGACTTCCAGTGTACCTACCCTTGGCTACGCCACTGACAAAACGTAATTTCTTTCCTTGGGCACTGCGAATGTAGCGGCTGTATCTGTTGCTTGTCTCTCGGTCCTGCCTATCGCTGTGTGGTCGATTAGAATTTCGCAACCCATATCCCCCGTCTTCGTAATCTTCTCACCACTGTTACCCCTCCGCAGCTACGAGCTGCTCATTGTGTTAAGTCCCGGCAGGAGCATTCTTTGTCGCACGTCGGTGCCATTTAGCGTCCGCGTTTTGTCCTTCCCGAATTTTCGACGATTTGCTGTGTGTGGCGATTTCTGTGCTGGCTTTAATCTCCACTGCCGTCTGCATGGCTCAATGGCCCGCAATAAATCTTCTTTCTCTTTACAATTGAAGCATGTTCTTTGGAATTGGTGCAGCGCTGATTTTTTCCCCTGTTCATATACGGTGTGGTTTCTACTGCAACTTTGGTACCATGCCTTAATGCCCTGTTGTTCGGTCGTTTCTTCACTGTGCTATATGTATATATATGCACGTCTACCTACGACCCGATTTTAACCGTATTGAACGACTCGTAGTCACGCACTGCAAAGGATGTGCAAAGCACTGTTCTGCACTCCGTCAGCTGCACCATTTCCTTAATGTTTGCACAATTCTGCCTTTAGCCTACTTGCTTGATCTTGTTAAAAATCTGGGTAATCGTGGCCGTGGTTGCAAATGTTTAGATACTACGGCATAGGGAATAAATGTGTGTGGGGTCTTCGATTCATCGTCTGGGACTTAACATCATTGAGCATTGGAACTCCCCGATTTTTTTTCCTGCTCGTTCAAGAAAAGAAAGTTGACCACTATGCCACGTTGATCAAGTGCGTAACGTGATTGTGCTTCATGCAAACTTCACCTCTGGCTCTCTCACCAGGCCGTGAGAAGATGCTTCCCGGCATGTTTGTGCTGTCCAAACTGTGCCTAGAACTGCACAAGTTCACACTTGATATTCCACATAATGTGTTGTTGGAATCGGAGTGAGTGCCCACTTTATAGAACTGTGCAAGGCTTCTTACAGAACGCAGCTGCAAAATGTGGGTCAGTAGCGTCTCTCATAATCATATGGTGGTTTTGGGACGTTAAACCCCACATATCAATCAATGTGGGTCAGTAGGGTATTGTGAACCATTTGTTCGTAACCATGTTGCTTGCATGTCTGTGTAAAAATCAAACGTGAAACTAGTGGATGTCACTTGCCCTTGGGGTTGAGGCAGTTGTTAAGGGCCTTCAATTCAATAAGTGGACGACAGAATTCTGGTGAGAAACAAATTGGGCAATGCTCCATTGTCATTCTCTTTCATTGCATTTGGTGTGTACTCTTGCGGCACCAGTGTTAAAACATGTCAAATCGGCATAGTTCCAAGCTGCCTAAATCTTCCTAGTGCAAATGTTGAGGTAGGTAGTAGGACGTATATTGGTGCACTATCTAGTGACTCAAAATAATTGGTAATTAAGTACTTGGAGTGGGCCATATTGTTGTGGCTGCAAACATTGAGAGACTGAAACAAGCACACATCCTATCGAACATGGTAGTGTGGTCTGCAAATTTGTCCTCTGAAGTTATGCGCAGCAACTAAGGGACGCAGAGTGAACAGGAATGAACAATATGAAGTGGCCCAATTTCAATTATTCACAGATGTGCGGATGTAGTTCTAAACAATGCCCCCCTATGTTTTTTGTCATTACGTGTAGGCAGTACAGCCGAGTGGTGGATGAAGCCGCGTTGGCAGTGCACAGTTAAAGCACATGGAAAATGATGCTGACAATAAGCCCCGCAGCACTTGGCCGAGCATCACCTCGAGGGAATATATTGTAACTCTGCACTATGTTGTCTAGCAAATTTCACACAGATGCTCTGTTGCGCTCACTTTCTGTCAGGTTTGAGGTTTTCATATTGCCCATGGTACATAATTGTATCCAAGCAGGGCCAATGTTTGTGCATACTGTTGTGCTTCACTGTAGTAGTGTTGATGTACAGAGAACAATAGAAGCACAATAAGCCATGCCACATTATATGAGAGCATGAATTCTCATGTAAAGGTAATAAAAGATGGTGCCATCTCTCTGTTGTACGCAACCAATGGTGCGCAGTCCACGCTGCAATACTACTACTTTTTGAATCATTATTAGAGCAGCTGCAACGAAAACCTCCGTTAATTGCCATGTGTGGTACTGCTGTGCATATACATAGTTGATGTGAAACAGAATTCCCATTTTGGCTTGCAATTGTTGGTAGTTTCTTTTTTGTGGTAAAATGAAGCATTGTGTGACTTTATATTGACGGAAAAGATTTACTGACACTTTGGGAGCCTTGTTTGATTGAGCTGGTACTTCGTTAAATTTTGAATGCCGCCGTATCGTTTCTCTCAGTGCTGGCTTTTCTGCAACAGGCAGCAGATGCATTTCTGGGTTCCTCGTATTGATTGCAGTTCAATTGCTAGGTTATTCGCATGTAAATGTGACTCTGCGGCCCTGTCTGTGCAGGCTTCCCCTATGTTAGAGGCCGAGCATCCTGGTTCCGCAGCAAGGAGGTTGTGCATTACGGAGGACTTCCATGGACGGCCGTGGGATAAGGTGAGTGACACATCCTCGTGCATTTATGAAGAAATGTTCCTGGTTTGTCCCTGGGCTTCGATTTCGGCACCACATGTAAAGAAATGAGACCGATGCCACGGCTGCTCTGTCGTCTTCTCTCTAACAAAACACCATAATCTGCCGGATGATGGTACCTATGCTTGAGATGGGCCCATTTTATTCTTGATGCAACTCTAGTGTTGCTCGTACTCTCTGTACTAGTCTCGTACAGCATTGCACTGCCGAGTTCAAGGTTGTGGGCTGGAGGTTGGTGGGGGCAACTACGTTTTTACACTCATGAAATTATAAAATCACATCAAAGGCAGCATGCAATTACCATGAATAATTTTCAAGGCTATCGAAGTGCACTGAAATTTTGTTGGCTGCAGTTATAACAACAGTACATTACTCATGCATACTAAGACTTAGATTAGCGTAATTGTGACTTTTGCCTCCTTTTGCTGTTTTTCTTTATTATACAAGCAATGCGAGGCCCCAAGAAGCCACAAGTGAATGATGAAGTGCCACTGATGCTGCCGAATTAATGTAAAAACAATTAGTCCTGTGTGCTAACATGAACAGATATATTTTTGTTATAGAGCTTGCATGACGTCCAGTTTTCCTTCTTTGCCTTACGCCATTGTACCATTTCTGACCCTTGCTTTGAAGACGATTTCAATTTCCGGAAACATAAAGACTGCTGTGCAGAATCAAACGGCGCTGAGATATTAATGATACTGCTGTGCTTGTTGTAGCAAAACACTGAAATGAACGTGTGCCGAGTTTACTGCTGCATGGTTTTTTTGTGCAGGAAGTGCTTTTTGTAGCATGCATTGCTTTTACATTTCTCTTTTGCTATTTGGTCTGTGCATATCATTGCAAAACGGACAAGGCGCGGCTCGTTTCCTGTGCTTGAATGTGAAACTTCCATAGGAAGAATCTTGGTGACCTTTCTATGAAAGTCCGCCTCGTTGGATCAGGGGCTAGGGTGCTCGGCTGCTGACCTGAAGGTCGTGGGTTCGATTCCGCTTGCGGCGGTTGCAATCGGATCGAGGCGAAACAGTAGAGGCCCGTGTACTGTGCGATGTCGCTGCATGTTAAAGAACACCAGGTGGTCGAAATTCCTGGAGCACTCCACTACAGCAATTCATACCTTTAGGATGTTAAAGTTCACATTATTATAATTAATATTATTAGCCTTTTCTGTGAAGAGGTGTATGTGCAACTCAAGATCTATGGAGCATATTGTCGTCTTTATTAGTGCTTTAAAAATTCACATGTAGTGGGTCATAAGCTGTCCAGTTTCTGATATTGTGTTGATGTGTTTTGTTATTTTCGTTGGTGCATTTTCATTACGAAAGTGAGAATATAGCACAGCTGTTGCATGTAAACTGGTGCTGGGCACATTCACTTGCCGAGCTGTGTGTCGTGGACGGACTCTTATCAGCGACTGTGTGAGGCTCTGTAATTTTCACATCTTAAACGGTCTGTGCATTTAGCGCTATTTTTGGCGAGTGCTGTTGAGCAAGCATAGGTCGACGCATGCATTACGCTCATGTTAGGCCTGTCATTATATTCAGCAGACAATCATTACTGCACTAAGTTAATGTGTCTAAGAAAACTGCATGTGGTATAGTCAACCAAGCCCGCTGAAGGTTAGATTGTAGCCATAAGAACTTATGTGCTTGATTCGATCTGCTTAGCTTGACATTCTCTGTGTTTTGTATATCATTAGACCCAGAGGCTCGTTTTTTTTTTTCTGGGGGGGAGGGGGCGGCAATCATTTGAAGTAACTCCATTTTAGAATAAGTGCAGTTAATGTCCAATCCCAGTGGTGCCCCTCACTTGTCTTAATTGATGATAGGCAGACGACAAGCACAGAATAGAGGGTAGGGAGTGCTGACACAGGCTTTGAGAGTGGAACAATTGTCCCCCCTCCCCCTCTCTGGATTTGCTACTGCTAACCACTCGGCTACCGCTGAAGTTTGCGCATTGTTGGCCGTGGCAACGTGCAGATGCTACCTGACAACAAAGGAGGTGTACGAGAAGCACTGAAGGCAGGTGTGGGGATGGCTGACATATTGGGGGGGTGGTTGGGCAATCGTCCCTACAGCCTCCTCTCCATTTGCCACTGCTTAGACCAATGCTCAGCATTTCTAGCTTTCACACTTCGGGTGGCTGTACATTGTGAACCTGGGGCGGCTGCACACATGCATTCACAACAGTTTTCTCGGTTCAACGTGCAAGTGGGAATCGACTCCCGTTCTGTACCAAGTGATTTAATCTCTGAATTTTGATCACTCCTCACACAGCTGTTTATCAACAGTGTAATCTGATTTTTTTAAAGTGACATTTTGCAGGATGTAGCGATAACTGTATCAGTTCATAATTTTGTTGTGGGCCTTGTGTAGCCAATGGACAGTTTGCAAAATAGTTATTGCGCATGCGTGAGAAAGTTTCTCAACCTGAAACCCATGACCACTAACTAGCTGGCAAACAATTTTTTTCATTCACCGTTAACCTTTCTTTTTGCTTTCCCATAATGAGGTAACACATTCCAGCAGGGAGCTTTGAAAAGCCTTCGTGGCTCTTCCTCACCTTCATTTGAATGTACAGGGGTGAATGACCTGCGAGCTAGAAAAGTAGTATGGGACTGTAGGCTTTTGTTTGGAAAATATTGCTGTGGCCGAGCCAACTTACAGGCATTTTTCAAGCGTATGCAAGGATGTGCCCACTTTGTTGCAGTGTCCGTTTTCATTGTAAAGCAGAAAAAGGGACTAGTTCATTTTACCTAATGCGAATTTCAGTTCTCATCCGGGAGAGCCTAGTGCCGACTTCGAACTCGATTGGCATGTTCTGTAAGGACTTCTATATTCTCGCAAACATTCCATGCTCTAGTTGAGACAAAAGGATTCATTTCCGAGTTTTGTTGAGTTTGCGAATAGCCGGCCTTATAGTTTGGTTACATGTACGTGTATTTTGTAACTTGAATGAAATGGACAAGGTTCTGTCTTCCTTTCTCTCTTTTTTTTTTGCAAGTGGCATAACTTGGAAGGCTTGTAGAAAACAGCATTACAAATGCCAACAAAAGTTCCAAAGAAATCCCCCTTCTGTCAACTCATTTTCTCCCTTCAGGGAAATGTCCCAGCACTGCTCACTGTTTGCAAAATACCCTAACTTTGTTTTGTCCCCTCTGTTTTCGTGGACGAAAAGGGATTCTTGGTATGTTTTTTTTTTTTTAGAATATTTTGTACATTGAATTTGTTATAATTGTAAGTTGATGTTGGTTTTGAGAAAAACATTACAAGTCCTTCAATGCTGAAGAGAGGGAGAACAACAACCTTCCTAGCTCGCCTGCACAGCAGTAGTTAGCAGGTGTTCCAGGAAGCGGGGTGATGCGTCTTCTGGAGAAAAGAAAAAAGGCCGAGCTGGCTCTGTACCATAGAGGCTTCTTTTGGGCATGCTTCTGCGTGCCTAAAAGTAGACGATGTAATGGGGGTGGTTTCGGGACAAGGGGTGTTTCTTGAGCTACCTCATCGTCGTTTGGGGGAAATGGAGGAGGGGGAGTGAAGGGAAAGGCCGGAAGCAGACGTGCCGGTGTCTTGGCGCCTGAAAACTCCTCACTGTCGTCCTAAACACTTCCAGCCTTGGCCACTGGAAGGTCAGTGTTGTTAAACGGAAAATCGTGGTCACCATTTCTTTTTCCGAAAACAGAGATGGAGAGCTAGCTAGGTATGCAGTTGTTCAGCGGGACACGCGCGTACTACTAGCCCCGTGGGGCTCACTCATGCCTACTACGCACGTGGTGGTTCGCGTTCGACGTCGGCCGCCAGCATCTGGCCATCATGAGCTGGTATTGGGACGTCGTCCGACAGTGCTGGACGTTGTTACCGCCGCTGGCGTGGTCTCACCCGTACGCCCTGCCGCTCTGGACCACCGAGCCGTGCATTTCGGGAGGACCGCGAGGCGCTTCGTCGCCGTGCAGTGGTCGCCCTCGCCTCTGTGGCACGTCCATCGATCTCGACGCGACGAGCAGGTGAGGAGTCGATGACCCGTTTCCTTCTGTCGCTACTTGTGTGTTCACCAGTTCCCCGCCTCCGGAATCGCGATGCCAGCGCAAGGATTGCGAATGGACGCGTGTGACTAAGGCGAATACGTGCAGTTGGATTGGAATAAGTGCTAAGAGACCCGCGATAAGCGTGTGCTCCGCTAACCATTCGATGTGCGGAAATCTCTGGCTCCGAAGTTAGGCAGGCCCCATTCGTTTCACCGGCACTTAGTGAACCGGGTCACAGAGGCGCTGCACTGCGGCATTCGTTCCACGAGTTCATCGACACGGCGGCCGTGTTCGTTTAAAAAAAAAAAAAGTGCAGCACAAGATGGCTGGAACCTTCACAGCAGCCGATTGCGATTCGTGTCTATTGCGGCGGGGTCCAACAAGTACCACAGTGAACGTTTTCCGGTAGCTGCATACGCTAAGCAACGTAAGCGGCTCCGTCTTTTTTTTTTTTTCGAATCGCAGCTTCCCCAAACCGCGAGACAGCCTAAGAATAAATGTAAGCTTTACCTTCACTGGTCCCCGACCCACCCACGCACTATTTGCCTACATGACTTACTGCATAGCAATCGGTTATTCAAGCCACATCAGGCGACTCCTCGCTCTCTGTATTTCGTGACCACCGGTTGTGTGCCCGGATCTCCGACGACAGCGCAGCTCTGGCCGACTGGCTCGCCCTACGCCATCTCCTGACGCCGACAAGAGCTCTCGCCGAGTGGTGCCCCTTCCTCGGACTCCTGCGACCGTGTCCATCTTTCCTATCTTCTCCTCACTTCCGGATGTCGCTGCCTCTGCGCCACGCTCTCTCCTTTCTCCCCTCTCAATCTCTATACCTTTTAATCCCTCCTTACCCCAATCCCTCGTGAGTTATTGTTGAGGTGTCGCACTGTGATGCAGACAATTACGTTGGTCACTTTTATCTCTTTTTTAAGAATCGCATAAAAAGCCACATCAGGCGGCTTTATGGAATTCATCCGCATCGTTTCGCCGAACAGGCACGTGTTCACTTCGGTCGGAAAGTTTTATCCGTCGACGTTCTTCTTGGCAAATTTCATCGAAAATTCTGGCTTCACTGCTCTGCAAAACGTTTCGACTATGGATGACGGTCTTTTATTTGTAATATGTGTATTAATTGTATTACCACTGAAAATGTGCTTATGGTTAGATAGAATTGAACTCGCCAATCGTTGCTCTGATGCACAGATGAATCACAGGAGTGCTGCAGTACGGGGAGCGGAGTGTGTTTCTATTCTTGGGTTGTAACCCACTATAGTAGCAAAGGGCATGCACGCCGTCTGCGCTCTCGTATTCGTTTCCGTGTCTCGTTGATACTGCACTTGCTGAAACATCTGCATGATGACGGCACCACCATGAACCAGTTCAGGAAGTGCGGGATGAATTGAATGGACCTGTGCCGGAGGCGCATTGTCCCACAGTCTCAGGTAACCCATCATCATCCGTACGTCTGTCCCAGCTCTTCCCCCCCCCCCGCCCCTTATGGTCTGGTGAGAGGGAAGCTTTTTTGGGGGGCAGACTGTAGTGGCTAGAGTACCCACTATAGGTAGACGGCCATACCCTCAGGCACTGCGCCGGGCTCCCTACCGGGCTGCAGAAATTAGGTGCCTTCTTCCTCTTCTAACCACTACGACCACCAGCATACCCTGGTAAGGGGGGGCCTCCGCTCTGCGCGAAACAGACGCAGCCTGCCTTTCGGCGTACAAGCCAGAGAGACCAAACAACAAAAGGGATTGCCCTTCGGCGCGGTAACTCGGTCACTACACACAAAACGGACGTGCCCAGGCAACGTGGGCTATCTCAACCTGTAGTCGCTGGCGCCGAAGACAAGGATTAGGTTAAACAGCGTTCCTTCCTACGAAGTCCTCTTTAGTGCCGCCGCCGTAGTCTCCTTCCTCTGGACATGTTTTATCAATATGCGTGATCCCCCCCCCCCCCCCAAATGTGTTGCTGTGGCAGGCTCCGTACCGCCGTGCAAAAGACACACGAGACGCTGCCTCGCTCCGGTAGAATGATCTTTGCACCACGTCGCCTTAGTTTTCCAGTCAGCAGGGTTGCTTGTCGCCTTCAGAAACCGCCATTTTTGTTGCACCAGTCGTACTGTGCGCTTGACGTAGGTGTA